>NC_135547.1:83171241-83472462 GCF_045843805.1 Urocitellus parryii
ACTTTCCCTAACCATAATACATACCCTAAACCAAACCTTAGCCCTATTCCTAAACCTAACCCTAATTCTAGACTTAATCCAAACCATTACCAAGCCCTAACCTAAGCTTTAAACCTATCCATTACACTAAACCTAACCCTAACCCTAATGCTAATCCTAACCCTATCAATAAACCTAACCCATTCTTTACCCTAAACCTTAACTGAAACCTAAACCTTACCATATCCATTACCCTAACCCTAAACCCAAACCCACCACTAAGTCATGCCTTAACAGTAAACTTTAACCTAAATCAAATGCCAACCCTGACTCTAACCCTAATAAAACCCCTAGCTCTAAACCTGTCCTTACACTAAACTTAACTCACTAGAACTAGGCATAACCTAATCCTAAAACTATCCCTAACCATAACAATACACCTGACATTAGTGCTAGCCCTAGTTCTAGCCCTAAACCTATCAGAAACCCTAGCCAAACTTCTAGCCCTAAACCTACCTTAATCCTACCCTGAACATTAATCCTAACCCTAATCCTAATTCTAACCCTCATCCTAGACCTAAAGCTAGCTATAACACCACCCATTCCCTAAAACTAACCTTGACCCCAATGCTAACCCTAAACCTAGCCTTATCCCTAGACCTAACCCTAACACTAACCCTAACCCTAATCCTAGCCCTAATTCAGCTGTAACCCTAACCCTAACCTAAGCCTGGTACTAAGTCTAAAACTAACTCTCCTCCTAGCCGTATCCCTAGTTCTAACCATATCCATTCGGAAAGGCTGACCTAGCCCTAACCCTAATCGTAGATCTAACCCTAAATCTAAATCTAACCTAAACCTAAGCCTAAACCTCACACTAACACTAGCCCTAATCCTAACACTAATCCAAAATCTCGCCCTAACACTAGCCCTAGCCCTAAAACAAAACCGAGCCATAGCCCAAACCCTAAACCTTAACTTTAACCAAACCCTAACCCAACACCCAGCCCTAACTTTAGCCTAACCCTAAAAGGAACCTTTACTCTGACTCTCACCCTAACACTAAACCTAGCCCTATACATCGCCCTCACCCTAAACCTATGCTTTGCATGCTTCACCATCGGGCTACATTCAAAAGGAACAAAATCAGAGAGCGCCCACAGAGAAATGATTGAGTGTGTGAACTTTCAAGCAGCTAACACCAACCCTGTTTGTTATCCAGATCCATTTCCAATTACACATATAAGTCAAGATGAAGTGAAACCTTAAATAACAAACTGTTCTGACAGCAAACCATTAACTAAGAAGGCCCAAACATGGGGAATATAGTAAGGCTAGGTAAAAGATGAATCCTCTTTGGTATCAAAGAAATTTGAACAAAACTAACTTTAACCCCAACACTAATTCTAACCCTAACACTAAACCTAACCCTAACTCTAACCCTAATCTGTTTAGAGAAACTTTGATCATACAAGACCCAAATTTGGGTGCATAGTAGGGAATGTAACAGATGAATCCTGCCCAGTATAAAAAATCTGACAAAATAATTGGGGGAGGTGTTCATGTACATGCCTATTTTCCCTATATTTTTCCTAAAGTGTTCTTGGATAATGTTCTTTTCATTGCCAGGGCTTTGGATAGCTTTCACTAGGAAGGAACCAGAGAGTTCCCACAGAGAACTGATTGAGTGTGTGAAATTTCAAGCAGCTACCACCAACCCTGTTTGATTACCAGCTACATTTCCATTTAACCATATAAGACAACTTGGAATGAAACTTTAAAATACAAACTGTTCCTGACAGTGAACAATTGAAATTAGAAGGCCCAAAACTGGGGGACATAATAAGGCTAGGTAAAATAGAAATCCTGCCCAGTATCAAAGGAATTTGAACAAAAATAACTCTAACCCTAACACTAGTTCTAAATCTAGTCCTAAATCTAACACTAACCCTAAACCTATCATGTTTATAGAGCTTTGATCATACAAGTCCCAAACTTGGGGAACCCAGGGCAGCAAGCTAGCAGATGAATCCTGTGCAGTATCAAACAAATCTGACCAAATAATTGGGGGGGGAGGTAGTTCAGGACATGCATATTTCACTGATTTCTCATAAAGTGCTCTTGGATAAAGTTGTTTTTGCATACTGTGCTTAGAGCTACTTTTACAAGGAAGAAACCACAGAGTGCCCACAGAGAACAGATTGAGTGTGTGAAGTTTCAAGCAGCTAGCACAAACCCTGTTTGATTTCTAGCTCCATTTCCATTTATCTGTATAGGTTCAAATGAAGTAAAACCTTAAAACTCAAACTGTCTGACACTGAATCTTCAACCAAGAAGGTCCAAAACAGGTGAACATAGTAAGGCTAGTTAAATGATGACTCCTTCCCAATATTAAAGAAATTTGAACAAAACTAACTCTAACCCTAACACTCACTCTAACACTAGCCCTAACCCTCACCCTAAAACTAACCCTAACCTGATTAGAGAACCTTTGATCATAGAAGTTCCAACCATGTGGAGACTAATGGGGCAAGCTAACAGATGAATCCTGTGAAGTATGAAAGAAATCTGACCAAATGACTTGGGACATAGTTCATATTTTCCTGTTGTCTCCTAAAGTGCTCTCAGATAACTTTTTTTTTTGCATGCTTCAGCTTTGGGATACTTTCACAAGGAAGGAATCAGAGAGTACCAACAGGGAATTGATTATGTGAAGTGTCAAGCAGCTAGCACCAACACTTTTTGATTTCGAGTTCCATTTCCATTTACCCATAGAGATCAAAATGAAGTGAACCCTTAAAATATACAGTGTTCCTGACAGTGAACACTTGAACTGAGAAGGTCCAAAACTGGGAAACTTAACAAGGAAAGGAAATGATGAATACTGCCCATTATCAATAAATTTGAACAAATCTAACTGTAAAACTAATGCTAGATTTGACTCTACCCCAAAACTAATGCTAAGCTGTTTAGAGAACTTATGATCATAGAAGTCCCCAAATTGGGGACCCTAGTGGGTAAAGCTAGTAGATGAACCCTGCACAGTATCAAAGAAATATGACCAAATAATTGGGGAAGGTATTTCAATATATTTATATTTCCCTCTTTCTCCTAATGTGCTCTTGGATAAACTTGCATTTCATTCTTCAGCTTAGAGCTATATTCACAAGGAACAAACCAGAGAGTGCCCACAGAGAACTGATTGAGTGTGTGAAGTTTGAAGAAGCTAGCACCTACCCTGTTTGATTTCTAGCTCCAATTCCATTTAGGTCAAAAGGACATGAAACATTAAAATAGAAACTGTTACTGAAAACGAACCATTGAATCTTGAAGGCCCAAATTTGGGGAGCCTACTAAGGATAGGTCAAGGATGAATTCTGTAGAGTATCAAAGTAATCTGACCAAAAACATTCGAAGCTCTTTCAGAACATGTGTATTCTGCTTGCTCCTAATCACTCAGAGATAAAGTTGTTTCTTTCTACTTCAGATTAGGGCTACTTCCACAGGAAACAAACCAGACAATCCTCACTGAGAACTGATTGAGTGTGTGGTGATTCAAGCAGCTAGCCCAAACCCTGGTTGATTTCCAGCTTCATTTCCATTCACCCCTACAGGGCAAAAAGAAGAGAAACATGAAAATTGAAACTGTTCCTGAAAGCAAACCCTTTATGTAGGAGGCCAAACATTTGGAGTATAGTCAAAATAGGAAAAAGATGAATCCTGCAGAGTATCATAGATTTGAAAACAAAACTAACTCTAACCCTAACACTAGGTCTTTTCCTAGTGCTAACACTAACCCTATCACTAACCTTAAGCTGTTTAGTGTCCCTTTGATCCTAGATGTCCCACACTTGTGGAGCCAGTGGGGCAGGCTAACAGATGAAGCTTTCACAGTATCAAAGAATCTGACCAAATAATTGGGGGAGGTAGTTCAGCATACGCATATTTCCACTTTCTCCTTAAGTGCTCTCATGCTTTGCATGCTTCCACTTAGGGCTACTTTCACAAAGAATATACCTGAGAATGCCCATAGAGATCTGATTGAGTGTGCCACTGAGAACTGATTTGTGAAGTTTCAAGCACCTACTACCAACCTTGTTTGAATTCCAGCTCAATTTTCATTCACACCAATAAGCCATAATGAAGGAAAATCTTAAAATACAAACTGTCCCTAACATTAAATCTTTGAATGAAGAAGGCCCAAACCTGTGGAGCATAGTAAGGCAAAGTAAAAGATGAATCTTGCCCAATATCATAGAAATTTGAAGAAAACTAGGGCCACGCTGGAGCTCTCTGTGCAGATGGAAGGCTCGGGCTTTGTGGTTGCTCTCGGGCTCAGTGGGAAGTTGGAAGTCTCTGCCTCGCATGAGCTCTCTGCACAGATGGAAGTCTCGGCTGTGCATGAGCTCTCAGCTCAGATGGAAGTCTTAGCCGCGTGTGAGCTCTTCGTGCAGAAGGAAGTCTTGGTTGTGCGTTTGTTCTCGGCTCAGACACAAGTCTCTGCCAGGGAGGGGCTCTCGGCTCAGAGGATAGGTGGCACAGAACACAGAGGCTTTGCTTGTGGGTTACCAGGCCAAGCTCTGGACATTGACAAAGGTAACCCCAGAACCACCCACAACACCAAACACCCTACACAGGTAACAGATGGAATCCATCTTGGGAAACCTTACTCACCATCTATCAGTGGCCATAGCTACCAGCTCAGTTCTGCAGCTGTTCAGGTACCCAGTTTCCAACTCCCATATCTCCAGCTTTGATAACTCAAGATTTTTCTCAAGAGCTTTTTTTATGGGGAGGGGTGTAGCTATCAATGCAGAACAGCAACTGTACAGGTACCTATTTTCCACTCAGAGACTAAGAGTAGGGAGGCTCCAGGTAGAAGCTCAAGCCCTCTCAAACTGGATACTTCCACCACCTTAGCACAGAGACTCAAGCTAGGAATACACAACTCCACCTACTGGAAGAAAACAGAGTTCTGTGGACTTTTCTATTCTCGCCTTTCTTATCTATTCTCCTCTACTCTTCCCCCTCAGGCCCTCACAATCTCAACATACATGAAACCATGATCTTTACATGAAATTGGACTTTAAGAACTGAATCACCAGAATTGTTTAATATAGAGGAATTGCATAGGCCCATCTCACCCCCCATTTATTTTATATTACTTTCATTCTCCCTCTCTTTCTTGTTTATTTTTTATCTTCTTTTTTCTTCCTCCCTCTATCCCACTTGCAACCTCCAAACTTTTACTATTTATACATAGGGTAATTTTATGAATACAGATAAGGAATTTGAATTTATACATTCTTCCATAAATTACCCGAGTCTATTCATTACAGTTCTTCTCCAATTTTCTAAGATAGATTAATCTCATACTCTCACTGCTTTCCACTTTAACATAGCATCCTTCCTGACCCTCAGTTCTCTATACCCTACCAGAAATGGCATGCCTTTTATGAAATTAATGACTATATTCTACATAATAATTGAAGCCAACATCTGTAGACATAGAATCTAAATAGAAATGTATTTATAATGGTTTAGCCTTAGGTCTTGGATTAGGTTTAGATTTAGGGTTAGGATTTGATCTATGGTTAGGGCTAGGACTGAAGATAGGGCAAGGGTTAGGACTAGGGTTAGGGTTAGGGGTTAGGGTTATGGTAAGGGATATGGTTAGAACTAGTGATAGGCTAGTGTGAGAGTTAGAGTTAGTCATAGGGCTAGGGCTAGGGTTATGTTACGGATAGGGCTAAATTAGGGCTAGGGTTAGAGTTAGGTTTTAGACCTCAGGTTTAGGGTGAAATTAGGGTTACATGTAGGGTAAGGGAGTGGGTTATAGCTAAGTTTTGGGCTAGGGTCGGGTTAGTATTTAGGGTTAGGCTAGGGTTACAGTTAGGGTTATGATTAAGGCTAGGCTTAGGCCTAGAATGAAGGCTAGTGTTTGTGTTAGGTTTAGGACTAGTATTAGGGCTAGGGCTAATGCCAGGTCTAGGGTTACAGTTAGGGATAGATTTAGTGTTAGGTTTATGGCTTGGTCCAGTGTAAGGGTTAGGTTTAGGGTAAGGGTAAGGTTTAGAGCTAGGGTTATTATTAGGGTCAGGTTCAAGTTTAGGGTTTGTTTTATGTTAGAGGAAAGGTTTAGGGCTTGAAATAGCATTAGGTTTAGGGTTAGGGTTAATGACAGAGTTAGGATTAGGGTTTAGATGTGGTTCAGTGTAATGGATAGAGTTAAGGTTAGGCCTAATTTTTAGCATAAGCGTTAGGGTTATCATTAGGGTAATGGATAGGGTTAGACCTAAGATTAGGGCTAGGGATATGTATAGGATTAGGGCTTTTGTTTAAGTTAGGGTTAGGTTTAAGTTTAGGGCTAAAGGTAGATTTAGGACTCGGATTATGGCTAGGTTTTGGGTGAGGTTAGGGCTAGGGTTAAGGCTATGGGTAATGTATGAAATAAGGTTATGATTAGGGCTAGTTATAGGGTTAGGGTTAGGGCTGGGTCTACTGTTAGAGTTAGGTTTATGGTTATGACAATATTTAGAGCTAGATTTAGTGTTAGGGTCAGAGTCAGTGTCCATATTACTTTTCAGGTTAGATTTAGGACTGGAATTAGGGATAGGTGTAGGGCTAGGTGTAAGGTTAGGGTTTGGTTTAGGTTACGGGTTAGGATTAGGGCTATGACTCGGTTTTGTTTTAGGGCTAGGGGTAGGGTTAGGGCTAGTTTTAGGATTAGTGTTAATGTTAGGGCTAGTGTTAGTGTGAGGTTAGGCTTAGGTTTAGGGTTAGATTTACAGTTAGGTTTAGATCTAGGGTTTGAGCTAGGGTGAAGGATAGGGCCAGGGTTAGGGCTAAGTTTAGGGCTAGGTTTAGTGTGATGGCAAGGGATTGGTTTAGAACTCAGTATAGGCCTAGGGCGAGAGTTAGAGTTAGTCTTAGGGCAAGCGTTAGTGTTAGGGTTAGGCCTAGGGTTAGGGCTAGAGTTAATGTTAGTTTTAGGGTTAGGGTTAGGTTTACAGTAAGGGTTGGAATTACAGCTAGTTTTATGGCTAGGGTGAGGGTTATAATTAGGGTAATGGTTAGGTTTAAGATTAAGGTAAATTTATGTCTAAGATGTGGGCTAAGTTTTGTGTTAGGGTTAGGAGTAGGCTTAGAGCTAGGGCAAAATTCAGGTCTAGGGTTACAGTTAGGGATAGTTTAGGGTTAGGTTTATATCTATGTCTATTTTAAGGGTTAGATTTATGGTTAGGGTCAAGTTTAGAGCTAGGGGTATTTTTAGGGTTAGGGTCAGGTTTAGGGTTTTTGCTAGGTTAAGATTTAGGATTAGGGCTCGAATTAGCAATATTGTTAAGGATAGGGTAATGATAGTTTTAGGTTTAGGGTTCAGGTAAAGTGTAGGGTAATTTATAGGATTAAGGATAGTATGGGATTAGAGTTTGGCCTATTGTTAGCATAAGGGTTAGGGTTATCATTAGAGTAATGGATAGGTTAGAGCTAGGGTTAGGGCTACGGTTATGCTAAGGATTAGGTCTAGGCTTAGGCTTAGGCTTAGGGTTAGGACTATGGTTAAAATTAGGATTAGCTTTAGGGTTAAAGCTGGGATGGCCTTGGATAAGGGCTAGGTTTTGCAATAGGTTAGGGCTACAGCTAACTTAATACCTTGCTATGATTCAGGCTAGTTTTAAGGTTAATGGTAGAGCTAGGTATAGTTTTAGGGTTAGGTTTAGGGTTGGGGTGGTGTTTAGAGCTAGGGTTACTGTTAGTGTCAGGGTCAGTGTTCAGGTTAGTGTTATGGTTATAATTAAAGCCAGAATTAGGTCTAGGGGAAGAGTTAGTGTTTGGCTTAGGCTAAGGGTTATTGTTAGGACTATTTCTAGGTTTTTCTTTAGGTCTAGGTTTCGAGTTGTGGCTAGATTTAGGATTAGGTTTAGGTCTAGGGCTAGTGTTAGGGTTAGGTTTAGGTATAAGGTTACCAGAAGGGCTACTGTTAGGGTTCAGTTTAGGCTTAGGTTCAGGTTTAGACCTATGATTAGTTTTAGGGTCAGAATAAGGGTCAGGGTTAGGGTTAGGATTTGGGTTATGGTTAGAGCTAGAATGAGTGCTAGTGTTAGGACTAGTAATAGGGTTAGGGTTTGTGTTAGGTTAAGGATTAAGGTTAGCATTAGGGTTAGGGTTTGGCTTAGGGTTAGGGATAGGTTTAGAGCTAGGGTTAGGTCTTGGAGTAGGGCAAAGTATAGGTTAAAGTTACGTTTAGGTCTCGGATTAGGGCTAGTTTTGTGTTAGGTATAGGGCTAGGCAATGGCTAGTGTAACAACTAGGGTTACAATTAGGGTGAAATTTTTGGTCATGGTTAGGGGTTAAACCTCTAGTGTTAGGATTAGGTTTAAGGTTAGAGTGATATTTAGAGCGAGAGTTAGTGTTAGGTTAATAGTCAGGGTCAGAGTTAATTTTAGAGTTAGGGTTAGGATTCCAAATAATGCTAGGGTTACTGTAAGGGTTTGATTTAAGGTTAGGGTGTTGTTTACAGCTTGGGTGAGTGTTAGGATATGAGTCAGAGTCAGGGTTAGTATTAAGGTTAAGTTTAGGACTCGAATTAGGGCTAGAGTTAGGTCTAGGTGTAGTATTAGGATTTGGTTTAAGTTAAGGTTTAGTGTTAGGGCTATTACTCGGTTTTGTTTTACTGCTCTGGTTAGGGTTAGAGCTAGTTTCATGATTAGTGTTAGGGTTAGTGCTAGTATTAATGTTAGGCTTAGGCTTAGAGTTAGTGTTAGAATTGGAGTTAGAGTTAGATATAGGGTTAGGACTAGAAATAAGCATTAAGCAAGTGTTATGGCTAGGTTTATGGCTATGTTTAGGGCTAGGGTTAGGGTTAATTTAAGGGATATGGTTAGAACTAGGTATAGGGAGAGTGTGAGAGTTATAGTTAGTCTTAGGGCTATAGTTAGTGTTAGAATTAAGGATAGGGTTAAATTAGGGGTAGGATTAGGGCTAGGGTTAGTGTTCAGCTTAGGTCTAGTGTTAGGGTAGGATTAGGATTAAGTTTTGGGTAAGGGAGGTGTTAAGTGGGAGGGTGAGGGTTAGATTTAGGTTAGAGCTATGGTTAAGGTTAGGATTATGATTAGGGCTAGGTTTAGGGCTAGCATAAGGGCTAGGGTTTGTTTTACATTTAGGGTTAGTATTAGTGCTAGGGCTAATATCAGGTCTTGGGTTATGTTTAAAGATAGTTTTAGTGTTAGGTTTATGGCTACATGAAGTGTAAGGGTTAGATTTAGGGTTAGGGCCAGGTTTAGAGCTAGGGTTATTTTTACTGTCAGGGCCTTGTTTAGGGTTTGGGATAGGTTAAGTTTTAAAGTTAGAGCTCAAATTAGCATTAGGTTTAGTGTTATGTTAATGATAGCGTTACGTTTAAAGTCTAGGTTTGGGTTAGCATAGTGGAATGGGTTATAATTAGGGATAGGGTTAGGTTTAGGACTATGTTTAACATTATAGTTAGGGTTATGTTTATGGCAATGTATAGGGTTAGAGCTAGGGTTAAGACTAGGGTTACGTTTATGTTTAGGGCTATGGTTAATGTTAGGATTAGGGTTAAAACTTGAGTTATGCCTCGGACTAGGTCTATTTTTTTTTTATGTTAAGTTAGTGCTAGTCTTAGGGTTATGGCTAATGTAAGTACCAGGGTTACGTATAGTGCTAAATTTAGGATTAGGGTTAGGGCTATTTATAGTGTTATGTTATGTTTAGGTTTAGGATTAGGATTATGTTTAGAGCTAGGGTTAGTGTTATGGTCAGAGTAAGGGTCAGGGTTAGTTTTAGTGTTTGGATTAAAACTCAAATAAGGGTTAGGTTTAGGATTAGGGTTTGGTTTAGGTTAACATTTAGGGTTAGGGCTATGATTCAGTTTTGTTTTAGGGCTAGGGTAGTGTTAGTGATAGTTTTAGGATTAGCATTAGGGTTAGGGCTAGTGTGAGAGTTAGAGTTAGTGATAGGGCTAAAATTAGATTTAGGGTTTGGGACAGGGTAAATTAGGGCTAGGATTAGTGCTAGGCTTAGTGTTTAGCTAAGGCCTAGCGATAGGGATAGGGTTAGATTTAAATTCATGATAAAGAATGGTGTTATAGCTAGATTTAGACATAGGGCAAGGGTTAGAGTTAGGGTTATGGGTAGGGTTGGAGTTAGGTTTATGATTAAGGCTAGGTTTAGGGCTAGGATGAGGGCTAGGGTTTGTTTTAGGGTTAGGGCTAGAATTAGTACTAGGGCTAATATCAGATCTAGGGTTATGGGTAAAAATACTTCTAGGGTTAGGCTTATGGCTACGTCTAGTGTAAGGGTTAGGTTGAGGGTAAGGGTCAGGTTTAGAGCTCGGGGAATTATTAGGATTAGGATTTGGCTTAGGTAAGTGTCTAGGTTTAGAGCTCAAATTAGCATTAGGGTTAGATTTAGGGTATAGTTAGGGTTTGTTTTAAGGTTCATGTTTGGTTTAGGGTAATTGATCTGATTAGCTTTAGAGATAGGGCTAGGGTTAGGCTTAGGGTTAGCATTAGGGTAAGGGTTATGGTTAGAGTAATTGATAGGGTTAGGACTAGAGTTATGGTTATGAATATGCCTTGAGTTAGGGTTAGAGTTAGTGTTAGAACTAGGTTTAGGGTTAGGATTAGGGTTATGTTTAGCATAATGTTTAGGTTTTGAGCTAGGATTAGGGATAGTTTTAGGGTTAAGTCTAAGGTTAGGATTACAGTAGGTTCAGGGTTAGGGTGGTGTTTTGAACTAGGATGAGTGTTAAGATATAAGTCAGGTACAGGGTTGTGTTTAAGATTATGATTAGGACTTGAATTAGGGCTAGGGTTAGATCTAGGTGTAGTGCTAGGGTTTGGTTTAAGTTAAGGTTAGTGTTAGGCCTGTTGCTCGGTTTTGTTTTAGTGCTATGGTTAGGGTTAGGGCTAGTTCTATGATTAGCTTTAGGGTTAGGTCTAGGGTTATGGTTAGGTTTAGGATTGAGGCTAGATTTAAAGCTACGATTAGTGCTAGGTTTTGAGTTAGGTTTAGGGCAACAATTAGGACCAGGACTAATGTCAGGTCTAGGTGTATAGTTAGTGTTATTTTTAGGGTTAGGTTTATGGCAAAGTCAAATTAAAATGTTATGTTTAGGGAAAGGGTCAGATTAAGAGCTGGGATATTATTAGGGTCAGGGTCAGACTTTGGGTTTGGGTTAGGTTAAGTTTTAGTGTTAAGGCTCAAATTAGCATTAAGTTTAGAATTAGGATTAGGGTAATGTATAGTGTTAGGTTTAGGATTAGGTTTGGTTTAAGGTACTGGATATGATTAGGGTTTGTGATAGGTTAAGGGTTAGGCCTAGGGTTAGCAGTAGGGTTATAGTTATCGTTAGGGTAATTTATAGGTTTAGACCTAGGTTTCAGGCTAGGATAATGGTTAGAATTAGGGCTACAGTTAGCGTTAGGTTCAAAGTTAGGGCGAGGTTTACACTTAGGATTAGGTTTTTGGTACGGTCTGGAATGTGGGCTAGGATTTTTGCTATGGCTAAGATTAACTTATTATTTGGTCTAGGTTTATGGTCATGGTTAGTGTAATGGTTAGGGCTAGGGTTTTAATTAGGGTTAGGGTAATAGGTTTAGATGAGTGGTTAAAGATAGTTTTAGGTTTAGGTTAGAGTTAGGTTTAGGCTTAGGATTAGGGTTAGCATTTGAGCTTTTAGGGTTAGGGTTAGTTTCACTGTTAGTTCTAGTGTTAGGTTTATGTTTAGGGTTAGAGTAGGTTTAGCTTTAGGTCTAGTGTTATCATTAGGGTTAAGTTTAGGGTTAGAGTAATGGGTAGGGTTCAAGCTAGGGTTAGGGCTTGGGTTAAGGTTAGGATCAGGGCTGGGGTTAGGTTTAGGGTTTGACCTTGGGTTAGTGTTCAGATTAGATTAAGTGTAAGCGTTAGGGATGGAGCTACATTTAGGGTTAGGATGAGGGTTAGGTTTACAATCTGAGCTAGGGTATGTTTACGATTAGGTTTAAGGCTAGGGTTAGCATTATTTTTAGGTTTATTGTCATTATAATGAATAGAAGTAGAGCTAGGGTTTGGGCTAAGGTTCCAGTTAGTATTCTGGCTAGAATTAGGGTGAGGTTTAGGGTTTGGGCTCAGGTTATTTTAAGGTTTAGTGTTTGACCTAGGGTTAAAGCTAGAACAAGGGTTAGGGTTAGGGTTAGGGCTAAATTTAGGGTTAGATTTATGCTTAGGGTAACGTTTAGGGCTGTAATTAGGCCTGGGTTTTGTGTGAGGTTTAGGGCTACTGTTAGGTATATAGGTAATGTAAGAGCTAGAGTTATGGTTATAGCTATATTTAGAGTTCATTTAGTGTTAGGATTAAGTTTTTGGCATAGGATAAGGTTTAGAGCTAGGGTTTCTGTTAGCGTAAATGTCAGGGTTCAGGTTAGGATTAGGTTTAGGTTTAGGTCCAGAATGAGGACTAGGGTTAGGACTAGGGGTAGAGTTAGTGTTTGGTTTAAGTTAAGGGTTATTGTTATGGCTAAGGCTAGAGTTATGACTATATTTAGGATTAGGTTTAGGTCTAGGGCTAGTGTTATTGTTAGGTTTAGGTTTAGGGTTAATGTTAGGGCTAGTGTTTGTTTTCAGATAGAGGTTAGGGTCAGGTTTAAACCTAGGTTTAGTGTTAGGGCCATAATATGGGTCAGGGTTAGTGTTAGGGTTTGGGTTAAGTTTAGAGCTAGAATGAGGTTTAAGATTAGGACTAGTAATAGAGTTAGGGTTTGATGTAGGCATAAAATTAGGGTTAAGACTAGGGTAGCACTATGGTGAGGGTTTGACTAAGTGTAAGAAATAGAGTTAGAACTAAGATTAGGACTAGGGATAGGGTTAGAGTTAGGGCTACGGGTAGGATTAGGGTTAAAACTTGGGTTAGGCTTTGGATTAGGGCTAAATTTTGTGTTAGGTTTAGGGCTATGGCTAATTTAAGAACTGGCATTACAATTATGGCTAGTTTTAGGGTTAGGTTTAGGGCAAGGTCTAGTTTTAGGTTTAGGTTTAGGGATAGGGTGATTTGTAGAGTTAGGGTTAGTGTTAAGGTCAGAGTCAGGGTTAGTATTAGTTCTAGGGTTAGGGTTAGGACTCGAATTAGGGATAGGGTTAGGGAGAGCTGTAGGATTAGGGTTTGGTTTAGGGTAAGGGTTAGGGTCAGTGAAATGGCTTGGTTTTCCTTGAGACCTAGGGCTTGGGTTGGGGCTAATTTTCAAATTAGCGTTAGGGTTAGAGCTAGTTTTAGGGTGCGGTTTAGGCTTAGGGTTAGGGTTAGACTTAGAGTTAGGGTTAGATCTAGGTTTAGGGCTAGAGCGAAGGTTAGGGCTAGGCTTAGGGCTAGGATTTGAGGTATTATAAGGGATAGAGTTGGAACTAGGGCTAGGGCTAGGGTGAGAGAGTTAGTGTAAGGATTATATTTAGGGTTAGAATTAGGACTTAATTAGAGCTAGAATTAGAGCTAGGGTTAGTATTAAGCCTGAGCCTAGGTTTATGGCTAGGTTAATGGTTATGGTTATGTTTAGGTATGATGTTATACCTAGCATTAGAACTAGGGGGAGGGTTAAAATAAGTTTTAGGTCTATGGTTAGGGTTAGGTTTAAGTTTAAGGCTGAAATTAGGGCTAGGATTAAGGCTAGAGTTTGTTTTAGGGTTAGAGCTTCATTAGGGCTATGGCTAATGTTAGGTCTATGGTTATGGTTAGAGATAGTTTTAGGGTTAAGATCATTAGGGTTAGGATTAGGTTAATGGATATGATTAGGTTTAGGGTTCAGGTTAGATTTAGTGTTATGTATAAGTTTAGGGTTAGGAATAGGTTGAGGGTTATCTTAGGGTTAGCACTAGGATTAGGATTAGGATTAGGGTAATGGATAGGGTTATAGCTGGGGTTTGGGCTAGGTTTATGGTTAGGATTTATTCTAGGTTTAGGGTTAGGTTTTGGGTTATCTCAGGGGTTAGGGTTATGGATAGGTTTAGTTTTAGGGCAAGGGTTAGTGCTAGAATTAGGGTTATTTTAGGGTTAAATGTAGTGTTACGGCTCCAATTACAGATAGGTTTTGGGTTAGGTTATGGTAAGGTTTAGGGCTATAGCCAATGTAAGAACTAGGGTTATGATTAGAACTAGTTTAAGCTTAGGGTTAGGGCTAGGTCTAGAGTTAGGTTTAGGTTTAAGTTTTGAGTGATGTTTAGAGCTAAGGTTAGTGTTAGGGTCAGAGTCAGGGTCAGGGTTTGTTTTAGGGTTAGGGATAGGACTCGAATTAGAGCTAGGTTTAGGGCTAGGTGTAGGCTTACGGTTTGGTTTATGTTAAAGGTTAGGGTTAGGGCTATGGCTGGGTTGTTTTTTGGGCTAGGGCTAGGTTAGAGCTAGTTTTCACACTAGCATTAGTGTTACACCCTGTGTTAGTGAGAGGATTAGATTAGGGTTAGGGTTAGATTTAGAGTTAGGGTTTGATATATGATTAGGGCTAGAGGTAGGTTTAGAGCTAATGTAAAGGCAAGTGATAGGATTATGGTAAGGGATAGGGTTAGAACTACAAACAGTGTTAGGGTGAGAGTTAGAAGTAGTCTTAGGGCTATGGGTAGGTAAGGTTTAAGGCTAAATTAGGGCTAGGATTAGGTATAGTGTTTGTATTAGGGTTAGGCCTAGTTTAGGCTTAGGTTTAGGTTTAGTGATAGGGTTGGGATTAGGGGAAGGGATGGGTTTAAAGCTAATTATAGTGCTATGTCAAAGGTTAGAATTTCAGAGTGGACTAGGATTATGGTTTGACTTAGTAATAAGGCTAGTTTTAGGGCTAGGGTGAGGACTAGGGTTTGTTTTAGGGTTATGGCAAGAATTAGGGCTAGGGCTAGTGTCAGGTCTAGGCTTACATTAGGGATAGATTGAGGGTTAGTCTTATGGCTAGGTCTAGTGTAAGGGTTTGGTTTAGGGTAAGGGTCGGGTTAGAGCTAGGGTTATTATTAGGGTTAGAATTAGGTTTCACGTTTGGATTAGGTTAGGGTTTAGGTTTAGACTTGAATTAGCATTAGGATTTGGTTAGGGTAATGATAGTTTTTGGGTTTAGGGTTCATGTTAGGTGTAGGGTAATTGATAGGGTTAGAGTTATCTAAATGGTTAGGGTTAAGCCTATGTTTAGCCTTCGGGATATGGTTGTGCTTAGGGTAAGGGATAGTGTTAGGGCTAGGGTTATGGTTATTATTAGGGCTAGTGTTAGGGTTAGGCCTAGCGTTAGTGTTATGCTTAGGTTTAGGTATGGTTTAGAGTTTCAGCTATGGTTACCACTAGGGCAAGGTTTAGGTTTAGGGTTAGGTATAGGTTATAGTTATGGTTAGTGTCAAGGTTAGTGTTAAGATTAGGGCTAGGGTTATCATTAGGTTTAGGGTATTGGATAGGGTTTGATGTCGTGTTAGGGTTAGGGTTAAGGTTAGGTTTAGGCTTAAGGTTAGGGTTAGGTTAGGTTTAGTGTTAGGTTTAGGGTAATGGTTAGGGTTTGAGCAAAGGTTAGCTCTATGGCAAGGATTAGGTTTATAGTTATGTTTAGGGTTAGGGTTAGTGTAGATTTAGGTAAGGGCTAGGGTTATCATCAGGGTTAGGGATAGGGTTAGGGTAATGGGTAGGGTTAGAGCTAGGGTTAGGGCTAGGGTTATCATTAAGTTTAGGCTTAGATTAGGGTAATATGTAGGCTTAGATCTAGGGTTAGGGACTGGGTTACTGTAAGTGTTAGGGCTAGGGTTTAGGTTAGGTTTAGGTTTAGGCCATGGGTTAGTGCTAGGGTTAGGTTAAGTTTAAGGGTTAGGGATTGAGCTAGTGTTTGGACTAGGATGAGGATTCGGGTTAGAGTTATTGTTAGGGTTAGGGCTAGGGTTAGCATTAGGGTTAGAGTTAGGTTTGGGATAATGGATAGAGTTAGAAGTAGGTTTTGGCCTATGGTGATGGCTAATTTCAGGGTTAGTGATATGGCTAGGTCTAGTGTTAGGGTTATGTGTTTTGTTAGGATAAGGTTTAGAGCTAGAGTTCGTGTTAGGTTAAGGGTCAGTGTTCAGTTTAGCGTTAGGTTTATTGTTAGGGCCAGCATTAGGACTAGGGTTTGGTCTAGGGATAGGGTTAGTGTTTGAGTTAGGTTAAGGGTTATTATTAGGGCTAGGACTAAGTTTTTTTTATGGCTAGGCCTAGAGTTATCACTAGATAATAGATTAAGTGTAGGTCTAGGTCTAGTGTTAGTGTAAGGTTTAGTTATAGGGATAGAGGTAGTGCCAATGTTAGGGGTCAGTTTAGGGTTAGGGTCAGGTTTAGACATATGTTTAGTGTTAGTGTCAGAATAAGGGTCAGGGTTAATGTTAGGGTTTTGGATAGTGATAGAACTAGATTGAGGATTAGGGTTAGGACTAGTAATAGAGTTAGGTTTTGGGTTTGGCTAATAATTAAGTTTTCGACAAGGGTACGTTTAGGGTTAGAGTTTGGCTTAGGGTAAGTGATAGGGTTAGCACTAGTGTTAGGGCTAGGCATCAGGTTAGGGTTATGGCTAGGGTTAGATTTAGGATTAGGGTTAAAGCTAGGGTGAGAGCTTGGATTAGGGATCGGGTAGGTTTTGTGTTAGATTTAGGGCTACGGCTAATGTAAGAACTATGGTTTCAATTAGGGACAGGTTTAGTTTAGTGTTACATCTAGGTTTAGTGTCTGGTTAGGTTTAGGGTTAGGGTTATGTTTAGGGTAATGGATAGGTTAGGGTTAGTGACTTTGTTAGGGTTAGGCCAAGAGTTAACGTTAGAATTAGGATTAGAGTAGAGTTAGGGTATTGGATAGGGTTATAGCTACGGTTAGGGCTAGGGTTATGGTTAGCGTTAGTGTTGGGGTTAGTGGTAGGTTTAGGGATAGTGCGAGGATTAAATTTATGGTTAGGTTTAGGGTAAGGGTTAGTTTTAGAGTTTAGGTTTAGAGTTTGGGTTAAAGCTAGGGTTGGGGCTCACATTATGGCTAGATTTTGGGTATCATTAGGGCTTGTATTAGGGATACAGCTAATGTAAGAATTAGAATTATGATTAGGGCTAATTTTACGGTTACAGTTAGGGCTAAGTTTAGTTTTATCATTAGGTTTACTTTCACGGTGATGTTTTGAGCTAGGGTTAGTGTTAGGTTCAGAGTCAAGGTCAGGGTTAGTTTTAGGGTTGGGGATAGGACTCGAATTAGGGGTAGGCTTAGTGCTAGATGTAGGGTTAGGTTTTGGTTTAGTTTAAGGTTTAGGGTTAGTGCTATGGTTCATTATGTTTTAGGGCTAAGGATAAATTTAAGGGTAGTTTTAAAATTAATCTTAGTGTTATTGCTATTGATAGGGTGAGTTTAGGCTTAGGGGTACATTTAGAGTTATGGTTAATTCTAGGGTTAGGGCTATGGCTATGGTTGGGGTAAGGTTAGGTCTAGTGTTTGGGTTACGATAAGGGATAAGGTTAGAACTAGGAATAGAGCTAGGGCGATAGTTAGATTTAGTCTTATGGCTAGGGTTAGTGTTAAGTTTAGGCTAAATTAGGGCTAGGAATATATCTAGGATTGGTGTTAGGGTTAGGCCTAGGGTTAGGGCTATGTTTGAGATTAGGTTTAGGGTTAGGTTTAGGGGAAGTGAAAGGGTTATAGCTAGGTTTATGGCTAGGGCAATGATTAGAATTAGGTTTAGGTCTAGGGTTAGTTTTGTGTTAGAAATAAGGCTAGATTTGGGATTAGGATGAGGGCTAGGTTTTGTGTTAGGGTTAGGGCAAGTTTTCGGGATAGATATAATGTCAGATTGAGAGTTACGGCTATGGATAGTTTTAGGGTTAGGTTCATGGCTAGGTCTAATGTTAGGTTTAGGGTAAGGCCCAGGTTAAGAGTAACGTGTATTTTTAGGTTTCTGGTCAGGTTTTGGGTTTGTGATAGGTTAAATATTAGGGTTAGGGCTCAAATTAGCGTTAGGGTTAAAATTAGGGTTAGGTTTATAAATAGGTTTAGGTTTAGGATTCAGGTTAAGATTAGGGTAATTTGTAGGGTTAGGGTTAGTGATAGGGTAAGGGGTAGGCCTAGGGTTAGCATTTGGGTTAGGGTTATTGTTAGGGTAATGAATAGCATTAGATATAGGGATAGAGCTAGGGTTTTGAATAGGATTGGGGCTAGCATTAGGGTTAGGGCTAGGCCTTGGTTTAGGGTTTGGGTTAGGTTTAGGGTACAGGTTAGGTTTTGAGCTAGGGAGAGTGCTAGGGTGAGGGTTAGGTTTAGGATTATGTCTAGGGTTAGATTTACGGTTAAGGATAGCATTAGTTTTAGGGTTAGGGCAAAGGTTATTTTTAGAGTTAGGTAATGTATAGGGTAGATGTCGGGTTAGGTTTACGGGTAGTTTTAGGTTTAGGGTTAGTGTTAAGGTTAAGGCTAAGATTATCATTTGAGTTACGGTAATGGATAGGGTTAGATGTCAGGTTAGGGTAAGGGGTAGTTTTAGGTTTAGGGTTAGTGATAGGTTTGGGCTAGGTTGAATGTTAGAGTAAGTGTTAGGCTTTTATCTAGGGTTAAGGCTTCAATGAGGATTAGGTTTAGGGTTAGGTCTAGGATTAGGTTTATAATTAGGATGAGAGCTAGGGATATCATTATGGTTAAGATTCAGTTTAGGGTTATGGATAATTTTAGAGATAGTATTAGGGCTAGTGTTAACATTATGATTAGGGCTTGGTTTAGGATTAGGTTTAGGGATAGAGTTAGGGTTATGTTTAGGGTTCCGATATGGGTTTTATCTAGGGTTAGATTTAAGGTGAGGTTTAGGGTTAGCATGAGGGTTAGGCTTAGGAGAAGGGATGAAGCTAGGTTAGGGTTTGGGTTACACTTTGGGCTAGATTTAGGGCTAGGATTAGGGTTAGGTTTTGTGTTAGGTTTAGAGCTAGTTTTAGTGCTGTGGTAATGTAAGGGTTATGTTTACGTTTATGGCTACGTCTAGTGTTAGGTTTAGGTTTCGATTAGGTCCAGGTTTATAGCTAGGGTGTTAGTGTCAGGGTCTGTGTTTAGATTAGGGTTAGGGTTAGGGCTAGAGCCAGAATTAGGATTGGTTAGTTCTAGAGGTAAGGTTAGTGTTTGGCTTAGGTTAAGGGTTATCATTAGAGCTAGGGCTAGTTTTTTGTTTAGGTCTTGAATAAAGATATGGCTAGATTTATGATTAGGTTTAATCTAGGGCTAGTGTTAGGGTTAGGTTTAGATATAGGGTTATGGGTAGGGCGAGTGTTAGGGTTTGGTTTAGGTTCAGGGTCAGAATGAGGGTCAGGGTTAGGGTTAGAATTTGGGTTATGAGTGTAACAAGAATGAGGGCTAGGGTTAAAATAGTGTTAGGGTTTGGGTTAGACTAAGTATTAATTTTAGGACTAGTGTTAGCATTAGGGTTGGGGATTGGCTAGGGTAAATTATAAGTTTAGAGCTAGGGTAGAGCTAGGGTTCGGGTTAGGGTTAGGGACAGTGTTAGGGTTAGGGTGAGGGTGAAAACTAGGGTTAGGTATCAGATTTGGACTAGGTTTGGGTTAGCATTAGGTTTAAGGTTACGGCTAATGTATACTCTAGGTTATGATTAGAACTAGTTATAGAATTAGGGTTAGGACCAGGTCTAGTGTTAGGTTAAGGTTTAGGTTTTGAGTGATGTTTAGACGTAGGGTTAGTGTTAATGTCAGATGCAGGTTTCGGTGTAGATTTAGGGTTAAGTTTAAGACTCAAATTAGGGCTACTCTTAGGGCTAGATATAAGGTTAGGGTTTGGTTTAGGTAAAAGTTTAGTGTTAGTGTTATGGCTCAGTTTTGATTTAGGTCTAAGCCTATGGTTAGGGCTAGTTTTAGGATTAGCATTAGGGTTAGGGATAGTGTTAAGGTTAGGTTTAGTTGTAGAATTAGGGTTAGGTTTAGAGTTAGGTTTAGATCTAGGGTTAGGGCAAGGTGTAAGGTTAGGGCTAGGGTTATTCTAGGCTATGGCTAGGAATAAGATTATGGTAAGTGATGGGGTTAGAATTAGGGCTAGGGCTGGGTCTAGGGCGAGAGTTACAGTTAGTCTTAAAGCTAGGATTAGGGTTAGATTTAGAATTAGGGCTAGGGTTAGTGTTAGGCTTAGTCCTAGGTTTAAGGTTAGGGCTAGGTTTAATGTTAAGGTTAAGGTTTCGGTTAGGTTTAGGGTAAGCAATGGGGTTATAACTAGGTTTAGGGCTAGGGAAAGGGTTAGAATTAGGGTTAGGTTTATGATTAAGGCTAAGTTTTAGGCTAGGATGAGAGCTAGTGTTTGTGTTTGGGTTAGGGCTAGGATTAGGGCTCGGTCTATTGTCAGGTCTAGGGTTACATTAGAGATAGGTTTCAGTTTATGTTTATGGTTAGGTCTAGTGTAAGGGTTAGATTTAGGGTAAGGATCAAGTTTACAGCTATGTGTATTATTAGGGTCAGTGTTTGGCTTAAGGCTTGGTTTGGGTTAAGGTTTAGGTTTAGGGCTTGGATTAGCATTAGGGTTAGAGTTAGGGTTAGGGTAATGAATAGGCTTAGGATTAGGGTGCAGGTTAGTTTTAGGGAAATGGATAAGTTTAGGGATTGTGATAGGGTTAAGGTTAAGCATAGAATTAGCATTAGGGTTAGGATTATGATTAGGGTAGTTGATAGAATTAGAGCTTGGTTTAGAGCTAGGCTTATGGTTATGATTAGGGTTATTTTAGGGTATTTGATATAAATAGAGCTATGGTTAGGGATATGGTTAATGTTAGGACTAGAGCTATTGTTAGGTTTGGGTTTGAGATATGGCTAGGGTTATGTTAAGGGTAAAGGTTAGGCTTTCAGCTGGGGTTAGGTCTAATGCGAATCTTAGTGTTAGGGTTAGGGCTAGGGTTAAGCTTAAGGTTACACTTAGGGCTATGTTCAGGCCTAAAATTAGGGCTACATTTTGTCTTAGTTTAGGCCTAGACTTGGGGCCATGGTTAATGTAAGAGCTAGGGTTATAATTAGGGCTAGTTTTAGGGTTAGGATTATGTCTAGGTCAGGTGTTAGGATTAGGTTTTGGTTTAGAGTGAGCTTTGGAGCTAGGATTATGTTAGGGTCAGGACCAGTGTTCAGGATAGAGTTAGTGTTGGGTTTTGTGCCAGAATTAGGACTAGGGTTAGGTCTAAGTGTAGGGTTGGTGTTTGGGTTAAGTTAAGTGTTATTGTTAAGGCTAGGGCTAGGATGTTGTTCAGGTCTAGGGCTAGAGATATGGCTAGATTTAAGATTAGGTTTAAGTCTAGGGCTAGTGTTAGGTTTAGGTTTAAGTATATGATTACTGGTAGGGCTAATGTTAGGGTTTGGTTTCGGGTTAGGGTCAGGTTTATATTTATCTTTAGTATTAGGGTCACAATAAGTGTCAGGGTTAGGGTTTCGGTTTCGGTTAGGGTTAGAGCTTGAATGAAGTTTAATGATAGACCTAGTAACAGGTTTAGGCTAAGAATTAGGTTTAGGAATAGGGTTAGCATTAGGTTTAAGGTTTAGCTTTAGGTAATGCATAGGGTAAAAGCTAGGGTTAGATCTAGGGTTAGGGTATGGATTAGGCTAATTTTAGAGTTAGGGTTAAAAGTAGGGTTAGCGCTCAGCTTAAGGCCTGGTTTTGATTTAGGTTGGGGCTAGTGTTAGGCCTACAACTAATGTATAAACCATGGTTATGATTAGGGCTACATTTAAGGTAAGTGTTATGGCTAGATCAAGTGTTAGGGTTAGGGTTACCGTTTTCGTGATTTTAGAGGTAGGGTTAGTGTTAGGGTCAGGGACAGTGTTCGGGTTATAGTTTGGGTTAGGGTTAAACCCTGAATTATCACTAGAGTTAGGTTTAGGGATAGTATTCATGTTTGTGTTAGGTTAAGGTTATCATCAGGTCTATTGCTAGGTTTTGTTTAGGTCTAAGGCTAGAGATATGGCTAGAATTATGATTAGGTTTGGGTCTAGGGCTAGTGTTAGGGTTAGGATTAGGTTTTGGTTTATTGCTAGTGCTAGTGTTAGGGTTTTGTTTATGGTTAGGGTCAGGTTTAGACGTATGGTTACTGTTAGTGTCAGGGTTAGGGTTAGGGTTATGTTTAGAACTAATATGAGGGCTAAGGTTAGGACTAGTAATAGGGTGAGGGTTTGGGTTAGGCTAAAGATTAGGGTAAGGCCTAGGGTTAGCATTAGGGTTAGGGTTATCTTAGGGTAAGGGATAGGATTAGAGCTAGGATTAGGGCTATGTTTAGGGTTAGGGTTATGGTTAGGGCTAGCGTTCGGTTTATGTTTTGGGTTTAAGCTAGGGTTTGGTCTTGCATTAAGGCTAGGTTTTGGTTAGAGTTAGGACTAGTTTTAGATTTATGGCCAATATATTGTCTAAGGTTACAATTTTGGCTAGTTATAGGATTAGGGTTAGGACTAGGTCTAGTGTTAGGGTTAGGTATAATGTTAAGAGCTAGGGTTAGTGTTAGGGTAAAATTCAAGGTCACAGTAATTTTAGAGTTAGGGTTTGGACTCGAATTAGTGCTAGGGTTAGGGCTAGGTGTAGAGTTAGGTTTTGGTTTAGGTTAAATTTTAAAATTAGGGCTATGGCTTGGTTTTGTTTTATGGTTAGGGCTATGGTTAGGGCTAGTTTTAGGCTTAGCATTAGGTTTAGGGCTAGTGTTAGGCTTAGGTTTTGGCTTAGGGTTAAAGTTAGGTTTTGATTTAGGATTCCATCTAGCCTTAGGTCTAAGGCTAAGTATAGGGCTACTTTTAGGTCTTGGTTTATGGCTAGGATTAGGGTTATGGTAAGGCATAGGATTAGAACTAGGAATAGTGCTAGGGTGAGATTGAGAGTCAGTCCTATGGCTAAGCTTAGTGTTTGGTTAGGTATAGGGCTTATGTAGGGCTAGTAATAGGGCTAGGTTTATGTTTATGTTTAGGCCTAAGGTTGGTTTTAGGCTTATATTTCGGTTTCATGTAAATGATGGGGTTAGTGCTAGGGATAGGGCTAGGATGAAGAATTAGAGTTAGGGCTAGGGGTTCATTACAGTTATGATTAAGGCTAGGTTTAGGGCTAGGATGAGGGCTAGGGTTTGTTTTAGGGTTAGGGCTAGGATTAGTGTTAGGGTGAATGTCGGGTCTAGGGTTATGGTTAGAGACAGTATTAGGATTAGGTTTATGGCTATGTTTAGTGTAAGTGTTAGGATTTGGGTAGGGGTCAAATTTAGACCTAGGTTATTATTATTAAGGTCAGGGTCAGGGTCAGTTTTAGGGTTTTGTTTAGGTTAGGCTTTAGGGTTAGGGTTTGAATTAGCATTATGGTTTGGGTTAGATTAATGATAGGGTTTGGTTTAGGGTTCAGGTTAGATTTAGCATAATGGATAGGGTTACAGTTAGGGATTGGGTTAGATTTAGCCCTAGTGTTAGCATTATAATTATAGTCATGTTTATGGTAATTTTTAGTTTAATTGGTAAATTTATGTCTAGGTTTATGGATAGGATTATGGCTAGGGTTAGGATTAGGGTTATGGGTTTGTTTTTTGCTAAGTTTAGGGCTAGAATTATGGCTAGGGCAAATGTCAGGTCTAGAAATATGGCTAGGAATAGTTTTAGGGTTAGGTTTATAACTTGGTCTAGTATAAGGGTTAGGTTTAGGGGTAGAGTTAGGATTAGAGCTAGGTATATTATCATGGGAAGGTTCAGAGACAAAATTTGGGTTGGGTTAAGGTTTAGGGTTAGGGCTTGAATTAGCATTAGCGTTAGAGTTAGGGTAATGATAGGGTTAGGTTTAGGGTTCAGGTTAGGTTTAGGTTAATGAAATAGGTTATAGTTAGGGATAAGTTTAGGGTTAGGCCTGGGGTTACAATTCGAGTTATGGTTATGGTTAGAGTAATGGATAGTGTTAGAGGTAGTGACAGGGCTAGGATTATAGTTAGAATTCTGGCTAGGTTTAGGGGAAAGTTTAGGGCTATGTTCTGGTTTAGGGTTAGGTTTAGGGTCAGGTTTAAAGCTAGGGTTAATTCTCAAATTAGTGCCTGGTTTTGGGTTTGGTTAAGGCTAGGATTAGGGCTATGGTAATGCATGAACTAGTGTTGCAATTAGTTCTAGTTTTGGTGTTAAGGTTAGGGCTAGGTCTAATGTTACCATTAGGTTTAGGGTTATGTTGATATTTAGAGAAAGGGTTATGTTAGAATTAGTGTCAGAGTCAGGGTTACTCTTAGGGTTAGTACTAGAACTCGAATTGGGGCTAAAGTTAGGACTAGTTGTACGGTTAGGGTTTGGTATATAGGTTGATTTTGTTTTAGGGCTATGGCTACAGTTATGGGTAGATAATGGATTAGTATGAGAGTTAGGGCTAGTGTTAGGTTAAGGTTTAGGCTTAGGGTTAGGGTTTGATTTTGAGTTAGGGTTAGATCTAGGGTTAGGGCTAGGGTCAGGGCTAGGGCTAGGGTTAGGTTTAGGGTGAGGGATAGGTTTATGGTAACGAATATAGTTAGAACTAGTGATACGGCTAGGGCGAGAATCAGAGTTAGGTATAGTAGTAGTCTTAGGATTAGGGTTAGAGTTAGGGCTAAATTAGGGTAGGATTAGGGCTAGGGTTAGGGCTAAATTTGGGCTAGGATTGGAGGTAGGTTTAGTTTTAGAGTTAGGGCTACAATAGGGCTAGGATTAGGGCTAGATATAGGGTTAGGGTTAGAGCTAAAATAGGGTTTAGGTTTAGGGCTAGTGTTAGTGTTAGGGTTAGGGCTACATTAGGACAAGTATTAAGGCTAGTTTAGTGTTATGGTTAGCTAAGGGGTTGGGCTAGACTTAGGGTTAACATTGGTGTTAAGGTTAAGTTTAGGGGAATGGGTGGGGTTATATCTAGCGTTAGGGATAGGGTGAGTGTTAGAATTAGGATTAGGCCTAGGGTTATGTTTCACTTAAGGATTAAGGCTAGGTTTAGGGCTAGGTTAAGGGCTAGGGTTTCTTTTACAGTTATGGCTAGGATAAGGTCTAGAGCTAACATCAGGTCTAGGGTAAACGTTAAAAATAATTTTAGGGCTAGGTTATTGCTAGGTGTAGTGTAAGAGTTAGGTAGGTTAAAGGTCAGCTTTAAGGGTAGGGTTATTATTTGGTTCAGGGACTAGGTCAGGGGTAGAATTTGGTTTAGCTAAAGGTTTAGGGTTAAGGCTCAAATTAGCATTTGGGTTAGGTTTAGGATTAGGGTCATGCATAGGGTTTATTCTAGGTTTCAGTTAAAGTTTAGGGTAATGGATGAGTTAGGTTTAGCAATTGGGTTAGGGTTACCATTAGGGTTAGGGTTATGTTTAGTGTAATGGATATGTTTAGAGCTAGGGTTGGGGCTAGGTTATGGTTTGGATTAAGTCTAGAATTAGGGTTAGGTTTAGGGATAGGGCTAGGGTGTGATTTGGGGTAAGTTTTAGGGTTAGTGTAAGTGTTAAGTTTAGGGCTAGGATTATGGTTAGTCTTAGCACTAGGGTTAAGTTTAATTTTGGGGTTAGTTTTAGTGTTGTTTTTGTAGGCTTCAGCTTTGGGAAACTTTCAGAAGGAACAAAACAATGTGCCCACATAGAAGTGATTGAGTGTGTGCAGTTTTAAGGAGCGAGCACCAACCCTGTTTGATTTCAAGTCCCATTTCCATTTACCCGTATAGGTCAAAATGAAGGAAACCTTAAAATACAAACAGTTTCTAACGAAAACCATTGAAGGGATAAGCCCCAAACCTGCGGAAAATAGTAAGGCTAGGTAAAAGACAAATTATGCCAAGTATGAAATGAATTTGTACAAAACTCACTCTAACACTATATCTAAGCCAACACTAATCTAATTCTAACCTGTTTAGAGTACCTATGATGAAACTTGGGGAGCCTAGGGGCACACCTTAACAGATGAATCTTGTGCAGTATCAAAGAAATTTGATGAAATATTCGGGAAGTATTTTAGTACATTCATATTTCCCTATTTTTTTTTCGTAAAGTTCACATGGATAAATTGATTTTCATGCTTCCGCTTAAGGTACTTTCAGAAAGAAAAACCAAAGAGTGCCCACAGAGAGCTGATTGAGTGTGTGAAGTTTCATGCAGCTAGCACAAACACTGTTTGATTTCCAGCTACATTGCATTGACACCTATAGGCCCTAATGAAGTGAAACCTAAAAATTGAAACTCTTCCTGACACTGAACCATTGAACCTTGAAGGCCCAAACTGGGGGAGCCTACTAAGGCTAGGTCAACGATGAATTCTGTACAGTATCAAATTAATCCAACCAAAAAAAATTGAAGCTCTTTCAATTCATGGGTATTCTGCTTGCTTCTAATGCACCCAGGGACATAGCTGTTACTTTCTACTTTATGTTAGGGCTACTTTCATGGCCAACACCAGATTATGCTCACTGAAAATCGATGGAATGTGTGAATATTAATGCAGCTAGACCAAACCCTGATTGATTTCCATCTTCATTTCCATTCACCACTACATGGAAAAAAGAAGAGAAACATGAAAATTGAAACTGTTCCTGAAAGCAAACCCTTTATGTAGGAGGCCCAAACATTTGGACTATAGTCAAAATAGGAAAAAAGATGAATCCTGCAGAGTATCATAGAAATAAGAAAACAAAACTAACTCTAAACCTAACACTAGGTCTAATCCTATTCCTAACACTAACCCTAACACTAACCTTAACCTGTTTAGAGTCCCTTTTATCCTAGAAGTCCCACACTTGGGGAGCCACTTTGGGTAAGCAAACAGATGAATCTTTCACAATATCAAATATGTCTGACCAAATAATTGGAGAGGTAGTTGAGTACATGCATATTTCCCTGTTTTCTCCTAAAGTGCTCTCACATAAAGTTGCTTTTCATGCTTCAGCTTAGGGCTACTTTTACAAGTATAAATTATTTTTACAAGGATAAAATATTTTTACAAGGATAAATTACTTTTACAAGGATAAATTATTTTTTCATGCTTCAGTTTAAGGTACTTGCACAGGGAACAACCAGAGAGTCCCCACAGAGAGCTGATTAAGTGTGTGAAGTTTCAAATAGCTAGTACTAACTCTGTTTGATTTCCAGCTCCATTTTCATTCACGTCTATAGGCCATAATACAGTGAAACTTAAAATTTAAACTGTTCCTGACAGTGAACTGGTAAACCTTGAACCTCAAACTTGGGGATCCTACTAAGACTAGGAAAATGATGAATCCTATACAATATCAAAGTAATCCATGCAAAAAAATTGAAGCTTGTTCCTAAAGTGCTCACAGATAAAGCTGTTTATTTCTAATTCAGCTTTGGTCTACTGCCAAAAGAAAAAAAAAAGAAAAAAAGGAGAGAATGTGCTCTGAGAACTGGTTGAGTGTGTGAAGTTTCAAGCAGCTAGCACAAACCCTGTTTGGGTTCAGCTCCATTTCCATTCACCCCTATAAGACAAAATGCGGTGAAAGATGAAAATTAAAACCACTCCCGAGAGATAACCCTTTACCTAGGAGGCCCAAACTTAGGGAGCATACTAAGAATAGACAAAAAATGAATCCTGCCAACTATTCATAAAGTAAAAAAAACTAACTCTAACCCTAACACTAGTTCTAACCCTAACTCTAACCATAACCCTAAGCCTAACCTGTTAAGAGAACCTTTGATCAAAAAATTTGTAAACTTGGGGAGACTTGTGGGGCAAGCTTATATATGAATCCTGCACTGTATCAAATGAATCTGACCAAATAATTGGGGGAGGTATTTCAGTATATGCATATTGTCCTCTTTTCTCCTAAAGTGCTCTTGGATAAACTTGTTTTGCATGCTTCATCTTATCCCTGCTTTTACTAGGAAGAAACCAGAGAGTGCCCACAGACAACTGATTGAGTATGTGAAGTTTCAACCAGCTAGCACCAACCCTCTGATTTCCAGCTCCATTCTCATTTACCCATATACGTCAAATGAAGTGAGACATTAAAAACAAACTATTCCAGACAACGAACCATTGAACTGAGAAGGCCCTGAAATGGGGCACATAGTAAGCCTAGGTAAAAAAAAATCTTTGCAATATCAAATAAATTTGAACAAAACAATCTCTAACCCTAACACTAGCTCTAAAGTTAACCCTAACCCTAAACATAACCCTATCCCTTACCTGTTTAGAGAACCATTGATCCTAAAAGTGCCAACCTTCGGGAGCCAACTGGAGCAAGCTCAAAGATGAATACTGTGCAGTATCAAAAAAAATCTGATCAAATTGTTGGGAGACATATTACAGTACATACATGATTCTCTGTTTTCTCCTTAAGGGCTCTCAGACATAGTTTCTTTTGCATGCTTCATCTTTGGCCTACCTTCAAAAGAAAGAAACCAGAGAGTGCACACTGAGAACTGATTGGGTGAAGTTTTAAGCAGCTCTTGCGAACCCTGTTTGATTTCCAGCTCAATTTTCATTCACATCAATGAGCCATGATAAAGGGAAACCTTAAAATACAAACTCTTCCTGAGAGTGAACCATTGAACTGACAAGGCCCAAACTTGTGGAGCATAGTAAGGCTAAGTAAAAGATGAATCCTGCCCAGTATCAAAGAAATTTGAAGAAATCTAGGGCTGCATGGGTGCTCTCGGTGCAGATGGAAGGATGGGCTGTGGGTTCGCTCTCGGCTCAGACAGAAGTCTCGGCCACGGAGGCACTCTCTGCACACACAGAAGGCAGCACAGAACACGGAGGCCTGGCTTGAAGGTCACCAAACCGAGCTCTGGAAACAGCACAAGGTCACTCCAGAACCACCCACCTCACCAAACACCATACATGGGTAATAGATGGAATCCATCTTGCAAAACCTTACTCATCATCTATCAGTGGGCGTGGCTACCAGCTTGGTTCTGCAGCTTATCTGGTACCCAGTTTCCAACTCCCCTACCTCCAGCTGAGATAACTCAAGATTTTTTCACACAAGATTTGGGGGCTGTAGCTATCAATGAGGAATAGCAATTGTACAGGAACCTGGTTTTCAATTCAGAGATTAAGAATAGGGAGGCTCCAGGTAGAAGCTCAAGCTTTCTCAACCTGGCGACCTCCACCATCCTGAGCACAGAGACTCAAGCTAGGAATAGACAACTCGACCTACTGCAAGAAAAGAAAAGAGAGATCTGAGAGATTTTTTTTCTTTCTTACTTTTCTTTTCTTGCTCTTCTCATCCATTCTCCTTTACTCTTCCCCTCTGGTCCTCACAACCACAACATATGTGAAACCAAGAACTTTCCATGAAATTGGACTTTAAGAACTGAATCACTAGAATTGTATAATATAGAGGAATTGCATAGGCCCCACCTCACCACCTCTTTATTTTCTCTTATTTTCTTTCTCAATCTCTTTCTTTATTCCTTGTTATATTTTCTTCTTTTTTCTTTCTCCCTCTATCCCACTTTCAGCCTCCTAACTTTTACTATTTATACATAGGGTAATTTAATGAATACAGATAAGGAGTTTGAATTTGTACATTCTTCCATAAATTCCCGCTGTCTATTCATTAGAGTTCTCCTCCAAAGTTGTTAAGTTAGATTAATCTCATACCCTCACTCCTTTCCCCCTTAACATAGCATCCTACCCCTGACCCTCAGTTCTCTATACACCACCAGAAATGGTATGCCTTTTATTAAACTAATGATTATATTCTAAATAATAATTGAAGCCAAACATCTGTAGACACTGAGTCTAAATATAAATGTATTTACAATGGTTAGGCGTAGGCTTTGGGTTAGGGTTAGATTTAGAGTTAGGTTTTGATCTATGGTTAGGGCTAGGGATAAGGATAGTGCAAGGGTTAGGACTAACATTTGGGTTAGGTTTAGGTGGTAAGGGATAGGGTTAGAACTAGTGATGGGGCTAGTATGAGAGTAAAAGTTAGTCTTAGAGCTAGGATTAGGGTTAGGGTTACGATTAGGGATAGGGCTAAATTAGGGCTAGTGTTAGTGTTATGTTTAGGCCTTCAGTTAGGGTTGGAGTTAGGATTACATTTAGTGTAAGTTATTGGGTTATAGTTAGTTTGAGGGCTAGGGCAAGGATTTGTAATAGGATTAGGACTAGGGTAAGGTTTAGGGTTATGTTTAAAGCTAGGTTTAGGGCCAGAATGAGGGCTAAAGTTTGTGTTAGGTTTAGGGCTAGTATTAGGGCTAGGGCTAATGTCAGGTTGAGGATTACAGTTAGGGATAGATTTAGTGTTAGGTTAGGTGTATACTAAGGGTCAGATTTAGAAATAGGGTTATTACTAGGGTCAGGATCAAGGTGAGGATTTGGCTTTGGTTAGGGTTTAGGTTTAGGGCTTGAATTAACATTAGGGATTCGGGTTAAGGTAATGAAAGGGTTATGTTTAGGCTTTAGGTGTGGTTTAGTGTAATGGATAGGGTTATGCTTAGGCCTAGGGTTAGCATAAGGGTTATCATTAGGGTAATGGATAGGATTAGACCTAAAATTAGGGGTAGGGTTATGTATAGGTTTGGGGCTTTTGTTTGTGTTAGGTTAGAGTTAAATTTTGGTTTAGTGTAATGGATAGGGTTAGGGTTAGACCTAGGTTTAGCATAATGAGTTATCATTAGGGTAATGGTTAGGGTTAGACCTAAGATTAGGGTAGGTTTATGTATAGGATTAGGGCTTTTCTTGGGTTAGGGTTAGATTCACCTTTAGTGTTAAAGCTAGATTTAGTGGCTTAGGATGTGGCTCAAGAAGTAGCATGCTCAACTGGCATGCGCAGGGCACTGGGTTTGATCCTCACCACCACATACCAATAAAATAATGATGTTGTGTCCACCGAAAACTAAAAAAAAAAAAAAAAAAAAATATTAAAAAATAGGTTTAGGACTTGGATTGAGGCTAGATTTTGTGTTAGGGTAGGGCTAGGGTTAAGGCTACAACTAATGTACAAAGTAGCATTATTATTAGAGCTAGTGATAGGGTCAGGGTTAGGGCTATGTCCAGTGATAGGTTTAAATTTACGGTTATGATGATGTTTAGAACTCGGTTTAATATTAGGGTCAGAGTCAGAGTCCAGATTAGTTTTCAGGTTAGGGTTAGGACTAGAAATAGAGATAGGATTAGGGCTAGGTGTAGGGTTAGGGTTATGATTCAGTTTTGTTTTAGGGCTAGGAATAGAGTTAGGTCTAGTTTTAGAATTAGGGCTAGTGTTAGTATGAGTTTTAGGCTTAGGTTTAGGCTTAGATTTAGAGTTAGGTTTAGATCTAGGCTTTGAGCTAGGGGTAAAAATAGGGATAGGATTAGGGCTAAGTTTAGGGCTAGGTATAGGGGTTATGGTAAGACATAGGGTTAGAACTAAGTATAAGGCTAGGGTGAGAGTTTGAGTTAGTCTTAGGGCTAGGGTTAGGGTTGGGTTACGAATAGGGCTAAATTAGGGCTTGGGTTAAGACTAGGGTTAGTGTTAGGGTTAGGCCTAGTTTGAGGGCTAGGGTTAGTGTTAGTGTTAGGGTTAGGGTTAGGTTTATGTTAAGGCATGGGATTATAGCTACTTTTAGCACTAGAGTGAGGATTAGAATTAGGGTTTGGTTATGGTTACTTTTATGATTAAGACGAGGTTTATAGCTAGAATGTGGGCTAAGGTTTTTGTTAGGATTAGGACTAGGATTAGAGCAAGGGCTAATGTCACGTCTACGGTTACACTTAGGGAGAGTTTAGGGTTAGGTTTATAGTTAGGTCTATTGTAAGACTCAGGTTTCTTGTTAGGTTCAGGTTTTGAGCTATGTGTATTATTTGGGTAAGAGTCAGGGTTAGAGTTTTTATTAGATTAATGTTTATGTTTAAGGCTCGAGTTATCATTATGTTAGGGATAGGTTAATGATAGTTTTAGGTTTAGAGTTCAGGTTAGGTGTAGGGTAATGGATAGGTTTAGGGTTAAGTATAGGATTAGGGTTTGGTCTAGGATTAGCAGAAGTGTTAGGGTTATCATTAGGGTAATATATTGGGTTAGAGCTATTGATAGGTCAAGTGTTATGATTGGAATTAAGTCTAGGGTAAAGCCTAGATTTAGGGTTAGTCTAAGGTTAGGGTTATGCTTAACTTTAGTTTAAAGCTGAGGTAGGGCTTGGGTTAGGGCTACATTCTGCAATAGGTTAGGGCTATGGTAAATGTAAGAACTTTATTATGATTAGTGCTAGTTTTAGGGTTAAATTTATAGCTAAGTATAGTTTTAGGGTTAGGTTTAGGGTTAGGGTTATGTTTAGAGCTAGGGTGTTAGTGTCAGTGTCAGTGTTCAGTTTAGGATTATGGTTAATGGGAAAGCCAGAATTAGGTCTAGGGTTAAGACTAGGGGAAGAGTTAGTTTTTTGCTTTAAGCTAAGGGTTATTATTAGGGCTAGAGCTAAGTTTTCATTTAGGTCTAGGACTATAGTTATGGATAGATTAGGATTAGGTTTAGGTCTAGGGCTAGTGTTAAGGTTAGGTTTAGGTATAAGGTTACAAATAGGGCTAATGTTAGGATTCAGTTTAGGGTTAGGTTCAGGTTTAGACTTATGATTAGTGTTAGGGTCAGAATAAGGATCAAGGTTAGGGTTAGGATTTGGGTTATGTTTAGAGCTAGAATGAGGGCTAGGGTTAGGACAACTAATAGGATTAGGATTTGGGTTAGGTGAAGGTATAGATTTAGGATTAGAATTAGAATTAGCATTAGGTTTAGTGTTGACATAGGTTAAGGCATAGGGTTAGAGCTAGGGTTAGGGCTAGGGTTAGGGCTAGGGTTAGGGCTAAAGCTAGGTTTAGGGCTCGAATTAAAGCTAGATTTGTGTTAGGGTTATGGCTAGGGTTAGAGCAATGGCTATTGTAAGAACTATGGTTTTTAGGGTTAGTTTTAGTGTTATGGTTAGGGGTTAAACCTCTAGTGTTAGGATTAGTTTTAAGGTTATGGTGAAATATAGAGCTAGTGTTAGTGTTAGGATAATATTCAGAGTCAGTTTTAGTTTTAAGGTTAGGGTTAGGACTCGAATTAAGGCTAGGGTTATTGTAAGAGTTCAGTTTCAGGTTAGGGTGGTGTTTAGAGCTATGGTGAGTGTTAGGATATGAGTAGGAGTTAGGGATAGTATTAAAGTTAAGATTAGGACTCAAATTAGGGCTCAGGTAAGGTCTAGGTTTAGGCTTAGGATTAGGATTAGATTTAGAGTTAGGGTTACATCTAGCATTAGGACTAGGAATAAGGATTTGGCAATGGTTATGGCTAGGTTTAGGACTAGGTTTAGGATTACAGTAATGGATAGGTTTAGAAGTAGGGATAGGGCTAGTGTGAGGGTTAGAGTTAGTTTTAGGGCTTGGGTTAGGTTTAGGGTTAGGGATAGGTTTATATTAGGGCTAGGATTAGGGCTAAGATTAGGGTTCACCTTAGGCCTAGCTTTAGGGTTAGGATTAGGTTTAAGTTTAGGGTAAGGAATGGAATTATAGCTAGGTTTAGAGATAAGGTGAAGGTTAGAATTAGGGTTAGGGCTATGGTTAGGGTTAGGGTAAGGATTAAGGGTAGGTGTGGGGCCAGGATGAGGGCTATGCTTTATTTTAGTGTTAGGGCTGGGGCTAATATCAGATCTAGGGTTATGGTTAAAGATATTTTTAGAGTTAGGTTTATGCCTACATATAATATAAGGGTTAGGTTTAGGGTTAGGTCAGGTTTAGAGCTAGGGTCAAGGTCTGGGTTAGAAGTTTGTGATAGGTTAAAGTTTAAAGTTAAGGCTTGAATTAGCATTATGGTTAGTGTTAGTGTAATTATAATATGAGGTTTAGGGTTTAGGTTTTGTTTAGAATAATTCATCGAGTTAGGATTAGGGATAGTGTTAGGTTTAGCCTAGATTTATGGTTATTGCAATGGATAGGGCTAGAGATAGGTTTAGGGCTAGGGTTATGGTTTTGATTAGGGCTAGTGTTAGGATTAGGGTTAGGGTTAAAGCTCAGGTTAGGACTTGGATTAGGGCTAGGTTTTGGGTTAAGTTAGTGCTAGGGTTAGGGGTAAGGCTAATGTAAGTACCAGGGTTACAATTAGGGTTATATTAAGGGTTAGGGTTAGTGGTAGGTCTAGTGTTAAGTTTAGGGTTAGGTTTAGGGTGATATTTAGACTAGAGTTAGTATTATGATCAGAGTCAGGGTCAGTGTTAGTTCTAGCATTCAGCTTAAAACTGTGTTTAGAGCTAGGGTAACTGTTAGGATATCAGTCAGGGTCAGGGTTAGCTTTACGGTTAGGGTTATGACTTGAATTAGGGCTAGGGTTACTGTTAGGGTTTGGTTTAAGTTTAGGGTGGTCTTTAGAGCTAGGGTCAGTGTTAGGATATGAGTCAGGGTCAGGCTAAGTTAGGGTAAGAACTCAAATTAGGGCTGGGGTTATGTCTAGGTCTGTAGTGTTAAGGTTTGGTTTAAGTTAAGGTTTAGGGATAGGGCTGTTGCTCAGTTTTGTTTTAGTCCTAGGTTTAGGGTTTGGGTTAATTATAAGATTAGCATTAGGGTTAGGGCTAGTGTTAGTGTTAGGCTTAGGCTTTGGGTTAGGGTTAGATTTGGATTTAGCGTGATATGTAGGATTAGAGTTAGGTCTATCTATACGGCAAGGGTTAGTGCTAGGGTTATGGTTACGTTAACAGATAGGGTTAGAACTAGGCCTAAGGGTAGGGTGAGAGTTAGAGTTAGTCTTAGGCCAAGGGTTTTGGTTAGTTTTATGGATAGGATTAAGTTAGGCCTAGGATTAGGGCTAGAGTTAGTGTTCAGCTTAGGCCTAGTGTTAGGGCTAGGGATATAGTTAATTTTAGGCTAAGGTATGGTGTTATAGCTAGATTTAGATGTAGGGTAAGGGTTAGAATTAGGGTTAGGGCTAAGGTTAGGGTTAGGGTTATGATTAAGGCTAGGTTAAGGGCTAGGATGAGGGCTAGGGTCTATTGTAGGGTTAGGTCTAGAATTAGGGCTAGGGATAATGTCAGGTCTAGTTTTACAGTTTGGGGTATATTTAGGGTTAGGTTTTTGTCTATGCCTAGTGTAAGTGTTAGGCTTCGGGTAAGGGTCAGGTTTGGAGCTAGGTGTATTTTTATGGTCAGGATCTGTGTTAGGGTTTGTTTTAGGTTAAGGTTTAGGGATAGGGCTCAAATGAGCATTTGGTTTAGTGGTAGGGTTATGGTAACTGATTGAGTTAGGTTTAGGTTTGAGGGTAGGTTTAAGGCTTGGAGAGCTTTAGGGTTAGCAAATGGGTTAGGGTAATGCCTAGGGTTAGCATCAGGATTAGGGTTATCATATGGATTCTATATATGGTAGATCTATGCTTAGGGATTAGGGTTAGGTTAGGATGAGTGATAGAGTTAGGTTAGGTTTTGGATTAGGGCTATTAAACCTAACTTAGGGTTAGGGCTAGGGTTATATTTAGGGTAAAGTTTAGGATTTGAGCTAGGGTTAGGTCTAGGATGAGGGTTATGTTTAGTGTTATGGTAAGGGTTAGGTTTAGGGTTAGGGCTAGGGATTTCATTAGGGTTAGGATTAGGTTTAGAGTAATACATTGGGTTAGATGTAAGGTTAGCTTTATGGTTAAGATTAGGTTTAGTTTTAAGTTTAGTATTAGGGCTAGGTTTACTGTTGGTTTTAGGGTAAGAATTAGGGTTTGAGTTAGGGTTAAGGCTATGGCAAGATTTAGGTTTAGGTTTAGGTCTAGGGTTAGGTTTATGGTTAGGTTTAGGGTTTAGTTATGGTTATAGATAGGGTGATCATTAGGGTTAGGGTTAGAGTTAGGGTAATGGCTAGGGTTAGAGCTAGTGTTAGGTCTAGGGTTAATGTTAGGATTAGGGCTACGGTTAGGGTTATGGTTAGGGATACTGCTCGGGTTATGTTTAGGCTAAGGGTTAGGCTTTGAGCTAGGGTTAGTCTAAGGTGAGGGGTAGGGTTAGGGTTAGGACTAGGGTTAGGGTTAGGGTGAGGGTTATGTTTAGGGTAGGTTTAAGCTTCTATTATGGTTAGGGTTTTTTAAATTTTGTGTTAGGTTTAGGCCTAGGATTAGTGCTATGTGTAATGTAAGTTCTATGGTTCTGAGTAGAGCTAGTTTCAGGGTTAAGGTTATGGCTAGGTCTAGGATTAGGTTTAGATTTTGGGGTAAGGTCAGGTTTAGAGGTAGGCTTAATGTTAGTTTCAGGGCCAGTGTTCAGGTTAAAGTTAGGGTTAGGGTGAAATCCAGAATAGACCTAGGGTTAGGTCTAGTGGTAGGGTTAGTGTTTGGTTTAGGTTAAGGGTTATTGTTAGGGCTAGCACTAAATTTTTGTTTAGGTCAAGGCCTAGAGTAAAGCTAGATTTAAGATTAGGTTTAGGTATGGGGCTAGTGTTAGATTTAGGTTTAGGTATAAGTTTACTGGTAGGGCAGTTTCAGGTTTCGTTTTCTGCTTAGGGTCAGGTTTAGACCTATAATTAGTGTGAGGGTCAGAATAATGGTGAAGGTTAGGGTGAGGTTTTGGGTTAGGATTAGATCTAGAATGAGGGGTGGTGTTAGGATTGGAATAGGGTTATTGTTTGGGTTTGGCTAAGGATTAGGTTTAGTACTAGAGTTAGCATTATAAATAGGGTATGGCTTCGGGTAATGGATGGAATTAGATCTAGGGTTAGGGTAGGATTAGTGTAGGTTTAGGGCTAGTTTTTGGGTTAGGGTTAGGGTTAAATCTAATGTTAGGGCTCAGACTAGTGCTATTTTTGTTTTAGAGTTAGGGCTAGTGTTTGGCTAAGGCCAATGTAAGAACTAGGGTTATGATTAGGGTTAGTTTTAGGGTTAGGGTTTCGGCTAGGTCTAGTGTTAGCATTAGGTTTAGGGTTAGGGTGATATTTAGAGCTAGGTTTTGTGTTTGGATATGAATCAGAGTGAGGTTTAGTTTTAGGCTTAGGACTCAAATTAGAGCTTGGGTTATGGGTAGTTATGGGTTAGGGTTTGGTTTAGGTTAAAATTTAGTGTTAGAACAATGGCTCAATTTTATTTTAGGGCTAGGGCTTTGATTAGGGCTAGTTTTAGGATTAGCAATAGTGTTAGAGCTAGTTGTAGAATGAGGTTTAGGCATAAGATTAGGGTTAGATTTAGAGTTATGGTTAGATCTAGGGTTACAGTTATGGCTAGCATTAGGACTCAGGTCAGGACTATTGTGAGGGTTACCTAAACAAATAGGGTTATAAATAGAAATAGGGCTCAGGTGTGAATTAGAGTTAGTCTTAGGGCTAGGGTAAGGGGTAGGGTTAAGGTTATGGTTCAAATAGGGCTAGGATTAGTGCTAAGATTAGTGTTAGGGTTAGACCTATGGTTAGGGCTAGGGTTAGGGTTTGTTTTAGTGGAAGGGATGGGGTTATATAGCTAGGTTCAGTGCTAGGGCAAGGGTTATATTTAGGGATATGGCTAGGGTGAGGGTTAGGGTTAGGATTAAGTTTAGGTTTAGGGCTAGAATGAGGGCTAGGCTTTGCATTAGGGTTAGGGCTAGGATTAGGACTAGGGATAATGTCAGGTCTAGGGTTATGTTTAAGGATAGTGTTAGGGATAGGTTTATGGCTAGGTCTAGTGTAAGGGTTAGGTTTAGTGTAAGGCTCAGGTATAGAGCTACGTTATTATTAGGTACAGAGAATGGGTTAGCTTTGGTTTGAGTTAAGCTTTAAGGTTAGGGCTCAAATTAGCATTGGGGTTAGTGTTGGAGTTTGAGTAATGGATAGAGTTAGGTTTGCAGTTCAGGTTAGGTTTAGAGTAATATATAGGGATAGTGTTAGAGATAGGGTTAGGATTAGGCCGAGGTTTAGCATTTGGTTTAAGCTAACCAAATAAATGGATTTAGTGCTAGTGTTAGGGCTTAGGTTAAGGTTAGAATTAGGGCTAGAATTCGGGTTACTCCTAGGGTTAGTGTTAGGATTCGGTTTAGGATAAATGTTAGTGTTTGAGCTAGGTTTAGGGCTAGGGCAAGGGTTAGGGTTAGAATCGGGGCTATGATTAGGGCTACGGTTACGGTTAGGTTTAGGGTTAGGGTTAGGGCTAGGTTTAGCATGAGGGTTAGTGTTACGTTTAAGGTAATGGGTAAAGTTAGAGCTAGGATTTGGGCTATGGTTAGACTTAGGATTAGGGATAGGGTTAGGGTTAGGTTTAGAGCTAGGGTTATGTTTAGAGTAAGGGTTAGAGTTTGAGTTGCATTAGGGCTAGGGCAAGCATTAGGTTTAGTGTTTGTGCTAGGATTAGGGTTAAGGTTATGCTTAGGTCTAGGTTTAGGGCTTGTATTAGGGCTAGGATTTGTGAGGTTTATGGCTAGTGTTAGGGCTATGTGTAATGTAATGGCTAGGGTTATGGTTATGGCTAGTTTTTTGGGTTAGGGTTATAGATATGTCTAGTGTTAAGTTTAAGTTTTGGGAAGGATAAGGTTTAAAGATAGGGTTTGTGTTAGGGTAAGCGTCAGTGTTGGAGTTAGCATTGGGTTTATTGTTAGGGCCAGAATTACAACTTGGTTTAGGTCTAGAGCTAGTGTTAATCCTTGCGTTAGGTTAATGGTTATTTTATGGCTAGGGCTAGGTTTTTGTTTAGGACTAGGGCTAGAGTTATTGCTATATTTAGAATTAAGTTTAGGTCTAGTGCTAGTGTTATGGTTAGGATTAGGTATAGATTTACTGGTAGAGCTAGTGTTAGGGTTCAGTTTAGTGTTAAGGTCAGGTTTTGACCTACGGTTAGTGTTTGGGTCAGAATAAGGGTAAGGTTTTGGCTTAGGCTTTGGGTTAGATTAGAGATAGAATGAAGGCTAGGATTAGGACTAGTAATATAGTTAGTGTTTGGAGTAAGCTAAGGATTAGGGTTAAAACTAGGGTAGCATTAGGGTGAGAGTTTGGCTTAGGGTAAGGTATAGGTTTAGAGCTAGGGTTTGGGTTAGTGTTAAGGTTAGGGTTAGGGTTAGGGTTACAGCTAGGGTTGTGGCTCAGATTAGCACTATGGTTTGTGATATGGTTAGGGCTATGGCTAATGTAAGAATTAGCTTTACATTTAGGGATAGTTTTAGGGTTAGGATTAGGGCTAGGTCTAGTGTTTGGGTTAGGTTTAGGGTTAGAGTGATGTTCAGAGTAGGGTTAGTTTTAGGGTTAGAGTCAGTGTCAGTATTAGTTGTAGGGATAGCTTTAGGACTAGGTGTAACATTAAGATTTGTTTTAAGTTAAGGGTTAGTATTAGGGCAATAGCTCAGTTTTGTTTGTGGGCTATGGCTAGGGTTAGGGCTAGTTTTCAAATTAGAATTAGAGTTAGGGCTAGGGTTAGGTTTAGGTTTAGGTTTAGATTTAGGGTTAGATTTAGAGTTAGGGTTAGTTCTAGGTTTAGGACTATGGCTACGTTTAGGCCTAAGTTTAGGGCTAGTGTTAGGGTTAGGCAATAGATAAGTTTGGTACTAGAAATAAGTCTAGGGCTAGAGTTAGGGTTAGTCTTAGGGCTAGGGTTAGAGTTAGGGTTACAGTTAACAATAAATTAGGGCTAGTATTTGGGCTATGGTTAGTGTTAAGATTAGGCCTAGAGTTAGGGCTAGGGTTAGTTTTAGTGGTAGTGTTAGGTTTAGGGTTAGGAATAGGGGAAAGGATATGGTTATACCTAGGTTCAGAACTAGGGCAAGGGTTGAAATTAGGGTTTTGGCTATGGTTAGGGTTCAGATTAGGATTAAGGCTAGGTTTAGGACTAGGATGAGAGCTTGAGTTTGTTTTAGGTTCAAGGCAAGTATAAGGTAGAGTACTAATGCCAGGTCTAGGGTTACAGTTAGAGATACTGTTAGGGTTAGTTTTATGGCTAGGTCTAGTTTAAGGGTTATGTTTAGGGTAAGGGTCAGTTTAGAGCTAGGTGTGTTATTAGAGTCAGTGTCTTGCTCAGAGTTTGGGTTAGATTTTGGCTTATTTTTAGGGCTCGAATTAGCATTAGGCTTATGTTTAGAGTTAGGGTTAGAGTAATTGATAGGGTTAGGTTTGTTGTTCATTTTAGGTTTAGGCAAGGATAAGGTTAGTATTAGTGATGGCTTTGGGGTTGGGCCTAAATGGATAGGGTTAGATTTAGGTTTAGGACTAGGGAAAGTGTTAGGTTTAGCGTAACTGTTAGCGTTTGTGCTAGGATTGGTACTATGGCAATTGCTAGTTTTGCGGTTAGGTTTAAATTAAGGGTTAATATAGGTTTAGGGTTAGGACTAGGATTAAGTTTTGAGTTAGGGTTAGAGTAGGTCTAGGGTTCGGGATAGTGTTATCATGATGTTTATATTCAGGGTTAGGGTAATGGGTGGTGTTATAGCTATGTTTAGAGCTATATTTTGGTTAGGCTTATGTTTAGGGTAATGAATAGGTTTAGGTCTAGTTTTATGGTTAGGATTAGGGCTAGGGTTAGGTTTAGATCTTGGGTTAGGGTTAGGGTTAAGTTTAGGGTAAGAGTTAGGGTTTGAGCTATGGTTAGGACTAGGTTGATGGTTAGGGTTAGTGTCAGGTCTAGGTTTAGGATTAGGGTTAAGTTAAAGTCTAGGGTTATCATTAGGGTTAGGGTTATGTTTAGGGTAATGGATAGGGTTAGACCTAGAGTTAGGGCTAGGACTACGGTTAGAATTAAGTCTAGAATTAGGTTTAGGGTTAGGGGCAGATTCAGGGTTAGGGTTAGCTTTAGGATAATGGTTAGGGCTAAGGTTAGGGTAAGGGTTAAAAGGAGGTGTAGGGCTCAGTTTAGGGATAGATTTTGGATTAGATTAAGTCTACAGCTAATGTAAGAATAAGAGTTATGATTAGAGCTACTTTTAGGGTTACAGTTAGGGCTAATACTAGTTTTAGTTTTACATATACTTTTAGGGCGATTTTAGAGCTAGGGATAGTTTAAGGTCAGAGTCGGGCTCAAGTTTAGTTTTAGGGTTAGGTTAGGACTGGAATTAGGGCTAAGGTTAGGGTTAGGTGTAAGGTTAGGTTTTTGTTTATATTAAGTGTTAGAGTTAGGGCTATAGCTCAGTTTTGTTTTAGGGCTTGAACTAGATTAGGGCTAGTTTTAGGATTAGTGTTAGTGTTACGGCTAGTGTTAGTGTGAGGTTTAGGCTTAGGGTTAGGGTTGGACTTAGAGTTATGGTTAGTTCTAGGGTTAGGGCTAGGGCTAGTGTTAGGGCTAAGGTTAGGGCAAGTGTTAGGGTTATGCTAAGGGATAGGGTTAGATCTAGGAATAGGGCAAGTGCAAGAGTTAGAGTAAGTCTTAGTGCTAGTGGTAGGATTAGGGCTAAATTAGTGCGAGGATCATGTCTAGGATTAGTGTAAGGGTAAGTCTAAAGTTAGAGTTAGGGTTAGATTGGGGGGAAGGGATGAGGTCATAGCAAGGTTCAGAACTATGCAAAGGATAAAATTAGGGGTAGGGCTAGAGTTCGGGTTCAGGTTAGGATTAAGGCTAGGTTTAGGGCTAGGATGAGGGCTAGAGTTTGTGTTAGGGTTATGGCAAGAAATAGGGCTAAAGATCATATCAGGTCTAGAGTTATGGTTAGGGATAATTTGGGGGTAAGATTTAAGGCTAGGTCTAATTTCAGAGTTAGGTTTAGGGTGAGGTTCATGTTGAGAGCTAGGGGTATTATAATAGTCAGAGTCAGTTTTGGGGTTTGGGTTAGGTTGAAGTTTAGGGTTATGGTTCATATTAGCATTAGGTTTGAGTTAGGATTAGGGTAATGGATAAGGTTAGCTTTAGGCTTCAGGTTTGGTTTAGGGCTCAGGTTAGATTTAGGGTAATGGATATGGTTATGGTAAGGCCTAGGGTTAGAATTAGGTTTATGGTTATCATTAGGCTAATGGAAGGGGTTAGGGCTAGGGTTAGAGCTAGGGTTATGTTTAGGATTAGGGATAGAGTTAGGTTTCGGGTTAGGCTTATCCTTTTCTTAAGGTTAGGTTAAGGGTAAGGGACAGGGATTGAGTAAGTGTGAGGGTTAGGTTTAGGCTTCAGGGATAGAGTTAGGGTTTGAGTTAGGGTTAGGGTTAGGGTTTGGGCTAGGTTTAGCATTAGGTTTAGGGTTATGGTTAGGGTAATGGATAGAGTTAGAGCTAGGGTTGGGGCAATGGTTACACTTAGAATTAGGGCTAGGATTGGGGTTAGGTTTTGGGCTAGGGTTATGTTTAGGGTAAGTGCTAGGTTTTGAGCTCCTGTTAGTGATAGGGCTAGGTCGAGGATTAGGTTCAGCCTTAGGTCTAGGGACAGAATTATGGTAGGTTTAGGTTTAGGGTTAAGGTTAGGTCTAGGGTTATCATTAGGGTTAGGATAAGGATTAGGGTAATGGATATGGTTAGATGTAGGCTTAGGTTTAGGTTTACAATTAGATTTAGTTTTAGGGTTAATGTTAAGGCTATGGTTATGTTTAGGTTTATGGTATAGGTTAGATTTTGAGCTAGGGTTAGGGCTATGGCGAGTGTTACTTTAACACGAATGCTAAACCAAACACGAACCCTAACCCTAACCTTAAACTTATTTAACCCTAACACTAACCCTAACACAAACACTAATCCTAAACCTAACCCAATCCCTAACCCTAACACTAACTCTGAACCTAACCCTAACCCTAGCCGTACCCTAACTCTAAACCTAATTCTAACCCTTATTGTAACCCAAACTATAACACTAACCATAATCCCATCACAAACCCTAACCTTAAACCTAAAACTAACCCTAATACTAACCTGAACCCTAAACCTAACACTAACCCTAAACCTAAAAATATCACTAATTGTAACCCTAACCCTAATCCTAACCCTATAACACTAACGATACTCTAATCCTAACTCAAACAGTAAGAAAAACCATAACCCTAAACCTAATGATAATATTAACCCTAAAACTATCCCTAACTCTAACACTAAACCTAAACCAAACTTAACCCAAACACTAATAAAATCTAATCCTAACCATAAACCTAACCAAAACACAAACCCTAAACATAAACCTAACCCTAACACTAACTCTAACACTAACCCTAACCCTACCCTAACACTAACTATAAGTTTCACCTTAATCATAACCCTAACCGTAAGACTAACCCCAAACCTAATTCTAACACTATTCTAAACCTAACTCTAACACTAACCCAAACACTAATCCTAACCCTAACTATAATCCTAAATGTAACACTAACTGTAACCATAAACCTAAACCTAAACCTAATACTAACACTAAACCTAACACCTACCCTAACCATAATCCTATCCTTACCACTAAACTTAACCCTAACACTAACCCTAAAACTTACCCAAACCCTAACACTAACCCTAAAACTAACCACAAAACTAACACTAAACCTATCCTTAACCCTAACCATAACTTTAACTCTAACACTAACCCTAAACCTTACCCTAACCCTAAGCCTAAAGTAACCCTAACTATAACCCTAACCATAACACTAACACAAACCCTAACCCAAAACATAACCCTAACCCTAACATAACACTAACCCTAATCGTTTCTTAACTTTAACCTTAACCCTAACCCTAGCACTGAACCTAGCACTAACCCTAACCCTAACCCTAACACCAAATCTATCCGTAACCCTAACCTTAACCCTAACACTAACACTAACCCTAACCCTAAACCTAACCAAAACCCTACCCTACCCATAACCATAAAACTAACCCTAACCCTAACCCTACGCTTCACTTTAACTCTCTTAATATCCATAACCCAAAACCTAAATCTAAATTTAACCCAGACACAAACCCTTACCATAACGCTTACCCTAACACAAATTATAACTCTAACCCTAATACTAACCCTAAAACTAACCCTAACGCTAATCCTAACCCTAACTTTAAAACTAACCCTAAACATAAACTGAATTCCATCTCTAACTCTAATTCTAACCCAAAACTAACCCTAAGGATAACCCTAAATATAATTCTAAAACTAAACCTAAACTTAAACATAACCCTAACCGTTACTCTAACCCTAACACTAACAATAACTCAAAAAGTACACCTAACCTATCCTGAACACTAACCCTAACCCTAACTAAAGCCCTAAACCTGTCCCTCACCCTAAGCCTAACACAAACGTCAACCCTAACCCTAACCCTAACACTTAAACTAACACATTAACAGAACACTAAGCCTAAACCTAACCATAACCTAACATTAAACATAATCTCAACCTTAACCCTAATCCTTACACTAACCCTAACCCTAACCCTAACCCTAACTATAACCCTAACCCTAATGTAACCCTAATCCTAACCCTAACAAAAAACATAACCCAAACCATAATTCAAACCCTAACCTAACCTTAACCCTAACCCTAACACTAATTTAAACCCAAATCTTAACACTAACCCTTACCCCAAACCTAATGCTATACTAACCTTAACCCTACCCATAACCCGAAACCTAACAGTAACCTTAACCCTAACTATAACCTAACCCTAACACTAACCCTAACACTAACCCTAACCTTAAAACTAACCCTAAGTCTCACAATAACCCTAACTAACCATAATACTATCCCTAACCCTTACCCTAAAAAAACCCTAAACCTAATACTAATCATATCACAAACAATAACCCTAATGCTAACACTAATTCTAACATTAACTCTAACGCTAAAACTAACCCTTAGACTAACCCTAACCCTAACTTTAAACCTAACGCTGATTGTAACCTTAACCCTAACTCTAAACCTAACCATTTCCTAAACATAACCCTAACCTTAACCCTAACAATAACCCTAACCCTAACCTGAATTCTAACTCAAATTCTAACTCAAACCATAACCCTAGACCTAACCTAACCCTAAACATACCCCTTACCTAAACCTAAACCTAATCCTCATCCGAACCCTAACGCCAACCTTCTCCCTAATTCTAACGCTAAAACAACTACTAACCCTAATTCAAACACTAACACTAAACCTAGACCTAAGTATAACCCAAACCCAAACACTAACGCTAACGCTAACCCTAACCTTAACACTACCCCTAACACTAACCCTAACCCTAACACGAACCCTAATTCTAACCCTAACACTAACCCTAACCTAACCCTAACACTAACAGTTAACCTAAACCTAAACCTAACCCCAATCCTAACCCTAACCACAACCCTAACTCTAACCTAACACTAACACTAAACCTTACCCTAATCCTTTTTCTAACCCTCACCCTAAACCAAAACTTAACACTAAGCCTAATCATATGCCTAACAAGAAACCTAACCCTAATCCTAACCTGAACACAACCCTAACACTAACCCTCTTCATAACACTAACCCTAACCATAACCCTAAAACTAATGCTAAACTCAACACTAACTTTAACCTCTAACATTAACCAAAACCCTAATCCTAATCCTAAAGCTAACCCTCACCCTGACACTAACCCTAAGCCTCACCTAACCCTGACCCTAAACCTAACACTAACCTTAACCCAAACACTAAACCTAACAGTCATCCTAATCCTAAAAATAACACTAACACTAACCCTAATCATAACCCTAACCCTAACATAAACCCTAACTCTAACACTAACACTAAATATTACCCAAACCCATACACTAACCCTAACCCTAATTCTAAACCTAACCCTTACCCTAAACCTAAACCTAACACAAACCCTAACTGTAATCCTAACACAAACCATATATCTAACCCTAACCCTACTTTAAACCAAACCCTAACCCTAACCCTAACATTAATCTTAACCCTAAACCTTCCCCTAACCATAACACTACAACACTAATCCTAATCTTAACCCTAACCCTAACCTAACCCTAACTCTAGCTCTGACCCTAACCCTAAACCTAACACTGAATATAAGCTTAACCCTAAAACTAACCCTAACACTAACCCTAACCCTAAACCTAAACCTAACACGAATCCTAACCTTAATCCTAACATGAACCATAAATCTAACCCTAACACTAATTTTAAGGCTAAACCTTACCCTAACCCTAATACTAATCCTAATCCTAACCCTAACCCTAACCCTAACCTAACCCTAACCCTAAACCTAACTCTAACCCTAATCCTAACCTTTATCATAACCCTAACCATAACCCTAACTGTAACCCCAACACAAACCCTAACCCTAACCCTAACACTAAGCTTAACCCTAACACTAAAACTAATATTACTCTAACCTTAACCCTAACCCTAAACCAAAATTTTACCCTAACCCTAACCCAAACAGTGACCCTAAACCTAACCACAAAACTAAACTTAACCCTAACCCTAACCCTAACCCTAACATTAACCAAACCCTAACCTTACCGTAACACTAATTCTAACCCTAAGCCAACAGTAAAAGTAACCATAAACAGATCCCTAACTCTAACAATACCCCTAACTTTAACCATAACACTAATACTAACACATACACTAAACCTAACCCGAACCCAAACCTTCACACTAACCCTAAACCTAAAAAAACCCTAAACCTAACTATAACCCTAACACTAACCATAAAACTAACACAAACCCTATCCTACCTGTAACCCTAAAACTAACCCTAAACCTAATCCTAAGCCTTATTCTAACTCTATTCATAACCATAAACCTAACACTAACCCTATCAGTAACGCTAACAGAAACCCCAAACCTAACCCTTACCCTAACACAAAACATATCCCTGAATCTAACACTAATATTAACACTAACCCTAAGCCTAAACCTAACTCTAAAACTAACCCTAAACCTAACTCAAACCCTAACACTAACCTTAACACTAAAACTAACCCTAAACATAAACCTAATCCTAACTCTAAAACTAACCCTAACACTATCCCTAACCCTAACCATAACAGTAAACCTAACCCTAACCCTAATCCTATTCCTAAGCCTAAAACCTATCGCTAACCCTAACACTAACCCTAACCCTTACTATAAACCTAACACCAACACTAAAGCTAACCCAAAACCTAATCCTATTTCTATCACTATCCCTAACCCTAACACTAAAATGAACCCTATACCTAAAACTAAAACTAACCATAACCCTAACCCTTACACTAACCCTAAAGCTCACCATAACCCTAACCCTAAACCTAAAACTAACCCTAAATATAACCCTAACACTAACTCTAACCCTATCACTAGGCCTAACCCCAACACTAATGCTAAACGTGTCCCTAACCCTAACCCAACACTAACACTAACCCTAAACCTAAACCTAAACCTAACACTAAACCTAACAGGAACCCTAACCTTAACCCTAATACTAACCCTAACATTAATCATTACACTAACCCAAACCTAAACCTAACCCAACACTAAACATAACCCTAACCCTAAAACTAACACTAACCCTAACCTTAACCATAAAACTAACACTCACAATAACCCTTACACTTACATGAAACCTAAACCTAAAACTAACACTAAACCTAATCTTAACCTAACCCTAACCGTAACACTAACACTAACCCTAACCCTAAACCTAAATGTAATACTAACCCTAACCCTAAACCTAACCCTAACCCTCACTCTAACCATTACCCTAAACCTGAACTAACCCTATCACTAACCCTAAACTTAACCATAAACATAAAATTAACCCTAACTCTAATCCTAACCCTAACCCTAATCCCAACCACAACTCTAACCCTAACACCAACCCTAAGCCTTACCTAAGCCTAACATTAACCCTAAAGCTAAAAATAACCCTTCCTTATCCTGAACCCTAACCCTAACTATCATCCTAACCCTAACCCTAAAACTAAGAGTAACCCTAACTCTAACCTTAACTTAAACCTACCATTATCCTTAACCTTAACCCTAACATGAACCATAACCCTAACCTTAAAATAACCCTAACCCTAACAAAAAAACTAACAGTAATACTAACCCTACCCTAACACTAACCCTAACAGTAACCCTAACACTAACCTAACACTAATCCTAACCGTAACCCTCTCACAAACTCTAATCCTTACCATAACCGTAACACTAACCCTAACCCTAACCCTAACTTCAAAACTCACCCTAAACAATCTACTGAATGAAATCATCCTAGAAAACTTCCCAGATATGAAAGATGGAATGGATTGCCAAATCTTGGAAGCCTACAGGACCACAAACATTCAAAATCGTAATAGACCAATTCCAAGACACATAATTATGAAGATATACAACATACAGAACAAGGAGAGAATATTAAAAGCTAGGAGAGAAAGGAGGCAGATTACATTCAGGAGTAAACCAATTAGGTTAACGGCTGATTTTTCATCTCAGACTTTGAAATCAAGAAGATCCTGGAACAACGTATTTCAAATGCTGAAAAATAATGGATTCCAACCAATAATACTGTATCTGGCAAAACTAAGCTTCAGAGTTGACAATGAAATTAAAATATTTCATGATAAACAAAAGTTAAAAGAATTTTCAGCCAGAAAACTAGCACTGCAAGGCATATTGAGCAAAACACTACAAGAAGAGGCATTGAAAAAGAGCACCCAAATCTAACAGTGGGAGGTAACTCAGTAAAGAGAAGGAAAAAAAATAAACAAAAAGAACAAACTAGCCATATTAAAATAAATAAATAAACAAGCAAGACGGGAAGTACAAACCATATATCACTAGTAACCTTAAATGTTAATGGTTTAAATTCACCAATCAAGAGACATAGGCTAGTAACCTGGATTTAAAAAACAAATCTAACAATATGCTGCCTTCAGGAGACTCATATGATAGGAAAAGACATACACAGGCTGAAGGTGAAAGGTTGGGAAAGATCATACCACTCACATGGTCCTCGGAAGCAAGCGGGAGTGGCCATACTCATATCGAATAAAATCAACTTCAAACCTAAGTTAATCAAAAGGGATAAATAAGGACACTATATACTGTTAAAAGGAACCATCCACCAACAAGACATAACAATTATCAATATGTATGCACCAAACAATGGTGCTGCAACGTTCATAAAACAAACTCTCCTCAAGTTCAAGAGACAAATAGACCACAACACAATAATTATGGGTGACTTCAACACACCGCTCTCTCCATTGGACAGATCCTCCAGACAAGAGGTGAATAAAGAAACTATAGAACTCAATAACACACTCAATAACCTAGACTTAACCGACATATATAGAATATATCAACCATCATCAAGTGGATACACCTTCTTCTCAGCAGCACATGGATCCTTCTCAAAGATAGACCACATATTATACCATAGGGCAACTCTTAGTAAATATAAAGGTGTGGAGATAATACCATGCATATTATCTGATCATAATGGAATGAAACTGGAAATCAATGATAAAAGAAGGAAGGAAAAATCCTGCATCACCTGGAAAATGAACAATATGTTACTGAATGATCAATGGGTTACAGAAGACATAAAGGAGGAAATCCTAACCCTACTCTAGCATGAACCCTAACCCTAACCCTAATTTGAACCATAACCCCAAATCTAAACCTAACCTTAACACTACCCCAAACCCTAACTCTAATCCTAACCTAACCCTAACCCTAAACCTAAACCTAACCCTAATCCTAATCATAACCATAACCCTAACCATAACACTAACCCTAAACCTAACACTAAACTTAACCCTAAACCATACTCTAAACATAACACTCAAATTAACCCTAACTCTAATAGTAATACTAACTGTAATCATAACCCTAAACCTTACCCTAAACCTTACCTTAACCCTAATCAAATATGAACACTAACCCTAAACCTAACCCTAACACTAACTTTAACCCTAACCTGGCCTTAAGCATAACCCGAACCCTAACCCTAGCCCTAATCCTAACTTAAACCTAGCCTTAGTCCCAACCCTAGATCAAAGCCTAACACTTACCATAAACACAAACCTAAAAATATCCATAAATCTAACCCTAATCCTAGCCCTAATCCTAACATTAACCCTAGCCCTAACCCTAGCTCAAACACTACAAAATACACTAAAGCTAACCCTAAACCTATTGGTAACCCTAGCCTTAACCCTAAGCCTAACCCTAACCCTAACAAGAAAACTAAACCTAGACATAACCCTAAGCCTAACACTCACTATAACCGTAACCCTAGCTCAAAACCTAACCCTTACCATAAACCTAAACATAACCATAGCCAAACCTTAACCCTAAACTTAAATCTTACCCTAACCCTAAACCTAAACCTAAATCTAACCGTATCCATTACAGTAAACATAACCCTAACCCTAATGACAATCTTAGCCCTAACCCTAACTCTAACCCTAAAACTACTGTAATTTTATCCCAAAGCTGAATCATTCAAAAACATATTTATCTGAACGTACTGTTGGAGACAACAGGAAAATATACATGTACTGAACTACCTCCCCAAATTATTTGGTCAGATTTCTTTGATACTGCACAAGATTCATCTGTTAGCTTGCCCCACTAGGCTCCCATAATTTGTGACTTCTATGATAAAAGGTTCTAAATAGATTAGGGTTAGGTTTATGGTTAGGGTAATGGCTAGGTTTAAACCTAGTGTTAGGGTTAGAGTCATGTATCTTTGATACTGAGCAGGATTCATCTTTTACCTAGCCTCACAATGTTCCCTGGTTTGGGCCTTCTCGTTTCAATGGTTTGCTGTCAGGAACAGTTTGTATTTTAAGGTTTCACTTAATTTTGAACTCTTTTGTTGAAGAGAAATGGAGCATGAACTCAAAAAGGGTTGGTGCTAGCTGCTTGAAACTGTGCACACTCAATCAGTTCTCTGTGGGCACTCTCTGGTTTGTTCCTTGTGTATTGAGTAATAAGCTGAAGAATGCAATGCAAATTTATCTGAGAATACTTTAGGAGAAACAGGAAAATATGCATGTACTGAAATAGCTCACCAAATTATTTTGTCAGATTTCTTTGAAACTGCCCATTATTAATCTGTAAGCTTGCCCCACTAGACTCCCCAATTATGAAACTTCTATGATCAAAGTTTCTCTAAACAGATTAGGTTTAGGGTTAGACTTAGTGTTAGGACTAGGTTTAGACCAGGTGTTAGAGGTTAGTTTTTTTTTTTTTTTTTTTTTTTTTTTTTTTTTTTTTTTTTTTAATTTCTATGATACTGGGCAGGATTCACCTTTTTCCTATTTTGACTATACTCCAAATGTTTGGGCCTCCTACGTAAAAGGGTTTTCTCTCAGGACAGTTTCAATTTTCATGTTTCTCTTCTTTTTGCCCTATAGAGGTGAATGGAAATGAAGCTGGAAATCAAACAGGGTTTGTGCTAGCTACTTGAAACTTCACACATTCAATCAGTTCTTAGTGAATATTCTCTGGTTTGTTTCCTGGGTAGTATCCCTAAGCTGAAGTAGAAAGAAACAGCTTTATCTCTGAGTGCTTTAGGAGCAAGCAAAATACACATGTACTGAAAGAGGTTTGAATTTTTTTTTTTGGTCAGGTTACTTTGATACTGTACAGGATTCATCTTTGACCAACCTTAGTTGGCTCCCCAAGTTTGGGCCTTCAAGTTTCAATGGTTCAGTGTCAGGTAAGTTTGAATTTTTAGTTTTCACTACATTATGGCCTATAGGTGTGAATGGAAATGGAGCTAGTAATCAAACAGGGTTGGTGCTAGCTGCATGAAACTTCACAACTCAATCACTTTCGTTGTAAGCATGCTCTGGTTTGTTTCTTGTGAAAATACCTTAAGCTGATGCATGTAAAAACAATTTATCCAAGAGCACATTAGGAGAAAACAGGGGAAATAAGCATGTACTGAAACACCTTCCCAAAATATTGGTCAGAATTTTTGATACTGGGCAAGATTCATCTGTTACCTTGCCCTACTAGGCACCCCACGTTTGGGACTTTTATGATCAAGCTCTATAAACAGGAAAGGCTTAGTTTTAGGATTAGGGTTAGGGCTAGGGTTAGAACTAATATTCGGGTTAGAGTTAGTTTTGTTCAAATTTCTTTGATACCGGTCAGGATTCATCTTTTACCTAGCATTACCATGTTTCCCAGGTAGGGCCTTCTCAGTTCAAGGTTTGCTGTCAGGAACACTTTGTGTTTTCAGGTTTCACTTTATCTTGACTTCTATGCATTAGGGTTAGGGCTATGGCTCAGTTTCCTTTTAGGGCTAGGGCTAGGGTTAGTGTTAGATTTTGAATTAGTGTTGGGGTTAGGGCTAGTGTTAGGGTGAGGTGTAGGCTTAGGGTTAGGGTTAGATTTAGAGTTAGGGCTAGATCCAGGATTAGTGTTACAGTAAGGGAAAGGCTCTGAATTAGGGAAATGGGTAGGATGAGAGTTAGATATAGATTTAGGATGAGATTTAGATATAGATTTAGGACTAGGCTTAGGCTTAGGGTTAGGGTTAAAGATAAAATAGGAGTAGGATTAGGGCTAAGGTTAGTGTTAGGGATAGGCCTAGGGGTAGGTCTAGGTTTAAAATTAGCATTGGAGTTAGGTTTAAGTTTAGGGGAATGGGTGGGGTTATAACTAGCTTTAGGGCTAGGGTGAGTGTAAGAATTAGGATTAGGGCTAGGGATATGTTTAGGTTAGGGTTAAGGCTAGGTTTAGGGCTAGGGTTTCTTTTAGGTTAAGGGCAAGAACGAGGCTAGGGCTACTGTAAAGTCTAGAGTTATGATTAAGGATAGTTTTAGGGTTAGGTTATTGCTAAGTCTAGTGTCAGAGCTATGTTTAGGGTAAGGGTCAGTTTTAGAGTTAAGGGTATTATTAGGGATAGCGTCAGGGTTAGCATTTGGTTTTGGTCAAAGTTTAGGTTTAGGGCTTGAATTAGTGTTAGGTTTAGGCTTATGGTTAGGGTAATGGATAGGGTTAGGTTTGGGTTTCAGTTAAGGTTTAGGGTAATGGATGGGTTAGGTTTAGCAATAGGGTTAAGGTTAGCATTAGGTTAGGTTTATATATATATATATATATATATATATATATATATATATATATATATATATATATATATCCATTATACTTAATGGATAGATTTAGAGCTAGGGTTAGGGCTAGGTTATGGTTTGGATTAAGTCTAAAACTAGAGTTAGGTTTAGGGATAGGGATAGGGTTTGGTTTAAGGTAAGTGTTAGGTTTAGGGCTAGAGTTATGGTTAGGTTAGGGTAAGGGTTAGTGTTTGAGCTAGGGTAATGGCTAGGGCGAGGGTTAGGTTTATGTTCAGGTATAGGGATATGTTTATGGTTAGGGTTTGTTTTAAGGTCTGGATTATGGCTAGAGTTTTCATTACAGTTAGGGTTAGTTTTAGGGTAATGGATAATGTTAGATTTAGGGTTAGGGTTAGGGTTAGGTTATGATTTAGGGCTAGTCTTAGGATTAGGTTTAGTGTAAGGCTTAATGTTTCTGCTAGGGCTAGGGCTATGGTGAGGTTTAGGTTTATGGTTATATCTTGGGATACGTTTATGGTTAGGTTTAGTGTTAGGGATAGGGTTAGAATTAGGGTTAGGGTTAGGTTTAGGGTAATTTACTGGGTTACAACTGAAGTTTGAGCTAGGATTAAGGTTAGGATAAGAGCTAGAGTTAGGGTTATGGTTTAGGATAGGGCTAGGGTTTTGTTTAGGGTAAGGGTTTGGCTTTGAGCTAGGATTAGGTCTAACGCAAGTGTTAGTGTTAGGGCTAGGTTTAGGGTTACGGTTATGCTTAGGGCTAAGTTTAGGCCTAGAATTATTGCTAGGTTTTGTGTTAGGTTTAGGTCTAGGGTTAGAACTATGGTTAGGGTTAGGGTTACTGTTATGGTTAAGATTAGGGTTAAAACAGTGTTAGGGCTAGGGTTATGTTTAGGGCTAATATTAGGGTTAGGGTTATGGCTAGGTCTAGTATTAGGACTAGGTTTTGGGTTGGGGTTAGGTTTAGATATAGGTTAATGTTAGGGTCAGGGTCAGTGTTCTGGGTAGGATAAGGGTTAGGGTTAGAGCCAGAAAAAGGACTAGTGTTAGGTCTAGGGGAAGGGTAAATGTTTAGTTTAGGTTAAGGGTTATTGTTAGGGCTAGAGCTAGGGTTTTGTTTAGGTCTACGTCTAGAATTATAGCTATATTTAGGATTGGTTTTGGGTCTAGTTCTAGTGTTATGGTCCGGTATAGGAATAGGCTTACCGGTAGGGTTAGTGTTAGGGTTTGCTTTAGGGTTAGAGTCAGGTTTAGACCTAGGGTTACTGTTAGGATCAGAATAAGGGTCAAGGTTAGGGTTAGAACTAGAATTAGGGCTAGGGTTAGAACTAGTAATACTGTTAGTGTTTAAGTTAGGCTAAGGATTAGGGTTAGGACTAGGGTTAGCATTTGGTTTTGGGTTTGTCTTAGGGTAAGAGATAAGGTTAGAGCTAGTGATAGGGTTCTGTTTAGGGTTAGTGTAACGGCTAGTTAGGGTTAAAATTAGGGTTTATGCTAGGGTTAGAATTAGAATTAGGGGTAGAACTTGTGTTAGGGTTAGGGCTAGTGTTATGGCAACGACTAATGTATGAACTAGGGTTAAGTTTAGGGCTAGTTTCAGGGTTAGGGTTAAGGAAAGGTCTGGTGTTAGGGTTAATTTAAAGTTAGGGTGATGTTTGGAGCTAGGATTTTTTTTAGGATCAGGGTCAGGGTCATGGTTATTTTTAGAGTTAGGGTTAGGGCTAGGTGTAGGTTTCTGGTTTGGTTTAGGTTAAGAGTTAGGGCTAGGGATATGGCTTGGTTTTGTTTTAAGGCTAGGGCTAGGAGTAAGACAAGTTTTAGGGTTAGTAATATTGTTAGGGCTAGTGTTAGGGTGTGGTTTAGAATTATGGGTATGGTTAAATTTAGAGTTAAGTTTAAATTTAAAGTTAGGTTTAGTTCCAGTGTTGGGCTAGGGCTAAGGATAGAACTAGGGCTAGGGCTAGGGCAAGAGTTAGAGTTAGTCTTAAGGCTAAGTTTATGGTTAGGATAGGACTAAATTAGGGTTAGTGCTAGGCTTAGTGTTGGGGTTAGGCCTAGGGTTAGGGCAAGGGTTATGGTTAGATTTAAGATTATTGTTAGGTTTAGGGTAAGGGATGGGTTTATAGCTGGGTTTAGGGCTAGGGTGAGGGTTAGAATTAGGCTTGAATCTCGGGTTATGGTTCGGGTTAGGATTAAGGCTAGGTTTAGGGCTAGGATTAGGTCTAGGGCTAATTTCAGGTCCAGCTTTACAGTGGAAGATAGTTTAGGGTTAGGTTAGATGAAGCGTAAGGGTTAGGTTTATGGTTAGGATCAGGTTTAGAGCTAAGGGTTTGTTTGGGTCAGGATCGTGATTAGTGTTTGGGATAGGTTATGGTTTAAATTTAGGGCTCAAATTAGCATAGGTTTAGGATTAGATTAAGTATATAGTTAGGTTTAGGTTTCAAGTTAGGTTTAGGGTAATGGATAGGGTTAGAGCTAGGGTTATAGCTAAGGTTATGGTTATTCTTAGTGCTAGGTTTAGGGTTACGGTTAGGTTCAGGGTTAAAGCTCGGTTTAGGACTCAGATTAGGCTAGGTTTGGGGTTAAGTTAGGTCTAGGGTTAGGTTTATGGCTAATATAAGTACTAGGGTTACAATTAGGGCTAGTATTAGGGTTAGGGTTAGGGTTAGAGCTAGGTCCAGTGTTATGTTTAGGGTTATGTTTAGGGTGATGTTTAAATCTAGGGTTAGTATTACCATCAGAATCAGGGTTAGGGCTAATTTTAGGGTTCAACTTAAAAGTAGAATTAGGGCTAGGGTTAGAGCTAGGTGTAGGGTTAGTTTTTGGTTTAGGTTAAGGTTTACGGTTAGGAAGATGGCTCGGTTTTGCATTAGGGCTAGGCCTAGAGTTGGGGCTAGTTTTAGTAGTAACATTAGGGTTACGGTTAGGGTTAGTGTTAGATTTAGGCTTAGACTTTGCATCAGAGTTAGATTTAGAGTTAAGGTTAGATCCAAGGTTAGGGCTAGGGCTCAGGAAATGGCTAGGGTTAGGCCCAGGATTAGAGCTAGGTTTACAATTCCAGTAAGGGATAGGATAAGAACTAGTTTTAGGGCTAGGGAGAGAGTTAGACTTAGTTTTAGGGCTAGGATTAGGGTTAGGGATAGGGCTAAGTTTGGTTTAAGATTAGGGATAGGGTTGGTTTTAAGTTAGACCTAGGTTTAAGGTTAGGGTTATGATTAAAGCTATGTTTAGTGTTAATATGGGCTAGGGTTTGTGTTCAGGTTAGGGCTAGGATTATATCCATGGCTAATGTCAGATCTAGGGTTATACTTATAGATAATTTTAGGGTTAGGTTTTGGCTGGGTCTAATGTAAGGATTAGGTTTAGGGTAAGGGTCAGGTTAGAGATAGGTGAAGTATAAGGGTCAGGGTCATGGTTAGGGTTTCTTTTATGTTTGAATTTAGGGTTAGGGCTCAAGTTAGCATTGGGGTTACAGTTAGGGTAATGATAGAGTTAGATTTAGGGTGAAAGTTCAGTTTAGGGTAATTGATAGGGTTAGGGTTAGTTATAGGTTTAGGGTTAGGCCTAGGGTTAACATTAGGGAAAGGGTTATGTTTAGTGTAATGGATACAGTTAGAGTTAAGTTTAGGGCTAGGGTTATGGTTAGGATTAGGTCTTGAGTTAGTTTTAGGGTATGGGTTAGAACTACGGTTAGAGTTAGTGTTATGTTTAGTGTAAGAGTTAGGTTCTGAGCTATGATTAGTGTTAGAGCAAGTGTTAGGTTCAGGGTTATGTTTACGGATAGGATTACGGTAGGTTTAAGGTTAGAGTTAGGGTTAGGGGAATAGTCATAAGTAAGTTTAGATTTAGGGTTAGTGTAATAAATATGGTTAGATGTAGGTTTAGGTTCAGGAACAGGGCTAGATTTAAGTTTAGGGTTAGGGTTAGGTCTATGGTTATGTTTAGGTTTATGGTAAGGCTTAGGATTTGATCTATGGTTAGGGCTATAGCGAGTATTACTTTAGGGTTATGTCTAGGGTTAGTTTTCTGTTTAGGGTTAGAATTATAGTTAGAGTTAAGGCTAGGGTTACATTTAGGGTTAGGGTTAGGGTAATGGGTAGGTTTAGAGCTAGGGTTAGGGCTAGGGTTATGGTTAGAATTAGGACTAGGTTTAGGGTAAGATTCAGGGATAGTTCTAGGTTTATGTTTATAGTAAGGGTAAGGTTTTGAGCTATGGTAGGACTAAGGCGAGGGTTAGGTTTGGGTTAGGGCTATGGTTAGGTTAGGGTTATGCTGAGGGGTAGGTTAAGGCCTAGGATTAGCTCCAGGTGTTGTGTTAGGTTTAGGCGTAGGTTTAAAACTGTGGGTAATGTAAGAGCTAGGATTATGATGAGGGATAATTTTAGGGTTAGGGTTATGCCAAGATCCAGTGTTAGGTTTAGATTTTCAGTTAGGGTCAGGTTTAGAAGTAGGTTTATGGTTAAAGGTAGAGTCAGTGTTTGGGTTAGAGTTCAAGTTAGGTTTATAGCCAGAATTAAGAGTATTTTTATGTCTAGGGGTAGGGTAGTATTTTTGTTAGGATAAGGGTTATTGTTAGGCCTAGGACTAGGTTTTTGTTTAGTTCTAAATCTAGATATAAGGCTAGATTTAGAATTAGGTTTAGGTCAAGGGCTAGTGTTAGGTTTTAGTCTAGTGTTAGGGTCAGGTTTAGAACTAGGGGTTGTGTGAGGGTCTGGATAAGGGTCAGTCTAGTGTTCAAGTTTGGGATAGGATTAGAGCTAGAATGAGGACTAGTGTCAAGTATACTAATAAGGTTAAATTTTTGGTTAGCTTAAGGATTAGGCATAGATCTAGGGTTACCATTAGGGTTAAGGTTATTAATAGGGTAAGCGATATCCTTAGAGCTAGGGTTAGGTCTAGAGTTAGGGTTAGGGTTAAATCTAGGTTTAGGGCTTGGATTATGGCTAGTTTGGGGGTTAGGGTTTGGCCTAATGATAGGGCAATGGCTAATGTAAGAACTAGGGTTACAATGAGGGTTAGTTTTAGGTTTAGGGTTAAGGGTAGGTCTAGTGTTAGGGTTAGGTTTAAGGTTAAGATGATATTTAGACCTAGGGTTAGTGTTAGGATATGAGTCAGGGTCAGGGTTAGGGTTAGGACTCGAATTAGGAATAGGTTTACTTTTAGGTTTCAGTTTAAGGTTAGGAGAGTGTTTAGAGCTAGGGTGAGTGTTAGGATATGAGTCAGGGTCAGGGTTAGATTTAAGGTTAGGGTTAGGATTCAAATTAAGGCTATGGTTATGTCTAATTTTAGTGTTAAGTTTTGGTTTATGTTAAGGTTTATGGTTAGGGCTATTGCTCAGTTTGTTTTACTGCTAGGGTTAGGGTTAGTACTAGTTTTACCATTAGCATTAGCATTAGGGCTAGTTTTAGTGTTTGGCTTAGGCTTAGGGTTAGGGTTAAATTTTGAGTTAGAGTTAGATCTAGGGTTAGAGCTAGGACTAAGGATAGGGCAAGGTTTAGGACTAGGGTTATGGTTATGGTAATGGATAGGCTTAGAAGTAGGGATAAGAATAGTGTGAGAGTTAGAGTTAGTGTTAGGGCTATGGTTAGGGTTAGGTTTAGGTATAAGTTAACAGTATGGCCAGTGTCAGGGTTTGCTCTAGGTTTAGGGTCAGATTTAGACCTGGGGTTTGTGTTAGGGTCAGAATAAGGGTCAGGGTTAGTGAAAGTGTTTGGGATAAGATTAGAGCTAGAATGAGGGCTAGGGTCAGGACTATTAATAGTGTTAAAATTTTGGTTAACCTAAGGATTAGGGATAGGTCTAGGTTAACCATTAGTGTTAGGGTTTAACTTAGGGTAAGGGATAGGTTTAGAGCTAGGTTTAGGGCTAAAGTTAGGTTAGGGTTAGAGTTAAAGTTATGTTTAGGGTTCGATTAGGGCTAGTTTTGTGTTAGGGTTAGGACTAGTGTTAGGGCAATCGGTAATATAAGAACTAGGGTTACAATTAGGGTTAGTTTTAGGGTTAGGGGAAGGGGTAGGCATAGGCTTAGTTTTAGTGTTAGGGTTAAGTTTAAGTTTAGGGTGATATTTATAGCTAGGGTTAATTTTAGGATATGAGTCAGGGTCAGGGTTAGGTTTAGGACTCAAATAATGGCTAGGGTCACTTTTAAGTTTAGGTTTAAGTTTAGGATGGTGTTTCAAGCTAGGTATACGTTTAAGGTTATGTTTAGTACTCGAATTAAGGCTATGGTTAAGTCTAAGTGTAGTGTTAGGTTTTGGTTTATGTTAGGTTTAGGGTTAGGACTATTGCTCGTTTTTGTTTTACTGCTAGTGTTAGGGTTAGGGCTAGTTTTATGAATAGAGTTAGGATTAGGTTTAATGTTAGTGTGAGGCTTAGGATTAGGGTTAGGGCTAGGACTAAGGATTGGGCTAGGGTTAGGGTTATGGTTATGGTAAGGGGTAGGATTAGAACTAGTGATAGGGCTAGTATGAGAATTATTGTTAGTCTTAGGGATAAGGTTAGGGTTAGGGTTAGGGATAGGGCTAAATTAGGGCTTGGATTAGGTCTATGGTTAGTGTTCAGTTTAAGCATAGAATTAGGGTTAGATTTAGGATTTAGTTTAGGGTGAGGGATGGTTTCATGCTAGTTTTAGAGGTAGGGTGATATTTAGAATAAGAGTTAGGATTAGGGTTATGATTAATGGTAAGTTTAGAGCTAGGATGAGGACTAGGGTTTGTTTTAGGGTTAGGGGTAGGATTAGGAGTATGGCTAATTTCAAGTCTAGAATTATGTTTAAAGATGGCTTTAGGGTTAGGATTATGGGTACGTCTAGTGTAAGGTTTAGGTTTATGTTAGGGTCAGGTTTAGGGCTAGGGGTATTATTAAGGTGAAGGTGTAGGTTAGAGTCTGGAATAGTTTCAGGCTTAAAGTTAGGGATTGAATTAGCATTAGGTTAAGGATTAGGGTAATGAGAGGCTTAGAATTAGGTTTCATGTTTGGTTTAGGGAAATGGATAGGGATAGGATTAGAGATAGGGTTAGGTTTAGGCCTAGGGTTAGCATTAGGGTTAGGGTTATTGTTATGGTAATGTATAGGGTAGGGCTAGGGTGATGGTTATGATTAAGGCTAGGGCTAGGGTTAGGGTTAGTGTTATGATTAAAGCTCAGTTTATGGCTCGGATTAAGGCCAGGATTTGGATTAAGTTAGTGATAGGGTTAGGATTATGGCTAATGTAAGTACTAAGGTTATGATTAGGGCTAATTTTAGGGTTAAGTTTAGGGCTAACTTTAGTGTTAGGGTTAGTGTTAGGATTAGGGTGATGTTTAGAGGTAGGATTAGTGTTAGTGTCAGAGTCAGTGTCAGGGTTAGTTTTAGGGTTCAGCTTAAATCTTGAATTAGGGCTAGGTTTAGGTGTAGGTGTATGGTTAGCATTTGGTTTAGTTTAAGGATTAGGAATAGAGCTTATGGCTAGGGTTTATTTTAGGGCTAGGTCTAGTACTAGGGCTAGTTTTAGGATTAGTGTTAGGATTAGAGCTAGTTTTAGGGTTAGGTTTAGGCTTAGGGTTAGGGTTAAATTTAGAGATAGATTATGATCTAATCTTAGTGCTTGGGCTATGGATAGGGCACGGGTTAGGACTAAGTTTAGAGCTAGGTTTAGGGTTATGTTAAGGGATAGGGTTAGAACTAGTGATAGGGCTAGTATGAGAGTTATATTTATTCTTAGATCTAGGGTTAGGATTAGGTTTAAAGATGGGGTGAAATTAGGGCTAAGATTAGGGCTAGGGTTAGTATTGGGGTTAGAGCTACGGTTAGGTTTAGGGTTAAGTTTAATCTAGGTTTAGGGCTAGGATAAGGGCTGGGGTTGTTGTTAGGGTTAGGGCTAGGATTAGGGCTAGGGTTAATATCAGGTGTCGGGTTACAGTTGAGGAGAGGACAGTTTTAGGATTAGGTTTATGGCTACGTCTATTGTAAGGTTTAGGTTTAGGGCTAAGGTTCAGGTTTAGAGCTAAGGGAATTATTAGGGTCAGGATCAGGTTAGAGTTTGGTTGAGGTTAGTGTTTAGCATTAGGGTCAAATAAGCATTAGGCAGGGTTAGGGTAATGATAGGTTTTTTTTAGGGTTCAGGTTAGGTTTACGGTAATTGATAGGGCTAGTTTTAGTTATAGTGTTTGTGTTAGGCCTAGGATTAGCATTAGGGTAGGGGTAATGGTTAAGATAATGGAGAGGGTTAGAGCTAAGTTTAGGGCTAGGGTTATGGTTAGGAATAGTTCTTGAGTTTGGGTTAGGGTTAGGGTTACAACTAGGGTTAGTTTTAGGGTTATGTTTAGCATAGGGTTAGGTTTTGAGCTAGGGTTAGGGCTAGGGCAAGGGTTAGGTTTAGAGTTAGGTCTAGGGATAAGATTAGAGTATGATTAGGATTAGGGTTAGAGTAATGGATATGGTTAGATGTAGACATAGGGTTATCGTTAGTGTTAGATTGCGGTTTAGGCTTAGGTTTAGGGCTATGGTTATATTTAGGTTTATGGTAAGGGTTAGGGTTTGAGCTAGAGTTAGATCTATGGTAAGTATTAGGTTTAGGGTTAGGTCTAGTGTTAGTTTTCTGGTTAGGTTTAAGGTTAGGGTTAGGCCTAGTGTTATCAATAGGTTTAGGGTTAGTTTTAGGGTAATGGTTAGGTTTAGAGCTAGATTTAGGATGAAGTTTAAGTTTAGGATTAGGGCTAGTCTTAGGGGTATATTTAGGGATAGGTGTAGGTTTATGTTTAGGATAAGGGTTAGGCTTTTAGCTATGGTTATGACTAATTAAGTTGTAGGTTAGAGTTAGGGTTATTCTTAGGCCTAGGATTAGCTCTAGGTTTTGTGTTAGGTTTAGGCCTAGGGTTAGAGCTCTAGGTAATGTAAGAGTTAGGGTTATGATTAGGGCTAGTTTTAGGGTTAGGATTTTGGCTAGGTCTAGTGTTAGGTTTAGATTTTTGTTAGGGTCAGGTTTAGAGGTAGGTTTACTCTTAAAGGCAGGGTCAGTGTTTGGGTTAGAATTAGTGTTAAGGTTACAGCCAGAATTAGAACTAGGTTTAGGTCTAGGGGTAAGGTTAGTGTTTGTGTTAGGTTAAGGGTTACTTTAAGGGCTAGGGATAGGTTTATGTTTAGCTCTATGGCTAGAGTTAAGGCTAGATTTAGGATTTTGTTTATGTCTAGGTTTAGTGTTAGGGTTTGGTCTAGGGTTAGGGCCAGGTTTAGACCTAGGATTACTGTTAGGGTGAAAAAAAATGGTCAGGGTTAACATTAGGGTTTGGAATAGGGTTAGAGCTAGAGTGAGGGTAGGGTTATGACTATTAATAGGGTTAGGGTTTTGGTTAGCTTAAGGATTAGGGATAGGTCTAGGGTTACTATTAGGGTTAGGGTTTCATTTTGGGTAAATTATAGGCTTAGAGCTAGGGTTAAGGCTAGAGTTAGGGTTACGGTCAGGGTTAAATCTAGGTTTAGGACTCAGATTGGGTCTAATTTTTGTGTTTCGGTTAGGGCTAATGTTATGGAAATGAATAATATAAGAACTTTTGTTACAATTATGTTTAGGGGTAGGTGTAGGTCTAGTGTTAGGGTTAGGTTTAATGTTAGGGTGATATTTATAGCTATGTTTGTATTAGGATATGATTCAGACAGTGTAAATTTTAGGGTTAGTGTTAGGACTCAAATAAGGGCTAGGATTACTGTTAGGGTTCAGTTTAAGTTTAGGTTGGTCTTTAGAGCTAGGGTGACTGTTAGGATATGAGTCAGCATCAAAGTTAGTTTTAAGGTTAGGGTTATGACTTGAATTAAGGCTAGGGTTTCTGTTAGGGTTCGATTTAAATTTAGGGTGGTTTTTAGACCTTAGGTGAGTGTTAGGATATGATTCAGGGTCAGGGTTAGTATAAGGTTATGGTAAGGACTCGAATTAGGGCTTGAGTTAGGTCTAGGTGTAGTGTTAGGCTTTGGATTATGTTAAGTTTTAAGGTTAGGAGTATTGCTCAGTTTTTTTTTTTATTTTTATTTATGTATTTATTTATTTATTTATTTATTTATTTTTGAGAGAGAGAGAGAGAGAGAGAGCGAGAGAGAGAGAGAGAGAGTTAGTTTTTGGTGTACACAACATCCTTTTTTAAATTATAGTTTAATTGTTGCTGAGGATCAAACCCAGCATCCCGCACATGCCAGCTGAATGCGCTAGCGCTTGAGCCACATCTTCAGCCTCTATTGCTCAGTTTTCTTTTAGTCTTATGTTATGTGATTAGCATTAGGCTCAGGGCTACTGTTTGTGTTAGTCTTAGAATGAGGGTTATGTTAAGACTTGGAGTTAGGGTTAGATCTCGTGTTTGGGCTAGGTATAATGATAGGGCAAGGTTTAGGGCTAGGTTTAGGATTATGGTAAATGATAAGGATAGAACTAGGGATAAGGCTAAGGCGAGAGTTAGATTTAGTCTTAGGGCTAAGGTTATGGTTAGTTTTAGGGATAGAGCTAAATCACTGCAAGGATTAGAACTAGGGTTAGTGTTCAGCTTACTCCTAGCATTAGGACTAGGTTTAGGCTTTAGCGTAAGGGATGTGTTAGAGCTAGGTTTTGAGGTAGAGTGAGGGTTAGAATTAGGATTAGAGCTGGGTTTAGGGTTACAGTTATGATTAAGGCTAGGTTTAGGGCTAGGATGAGGGCTTGGGTTTGTTGTAAGTGATATTTATAGCTAGGTTAGTATTGCAGGGTTAGGTCTAGAATTAGGGCTAGGGATAATGTCAGGTCTAGTGTTACATTTAGGAGTAGATTTGGAATTAGGTGCATGTCTTAGTCTACTATAAGTGTTAACTTTAGGGTAAGGGTCAGTTTTAGATCTAGGGGTATTTTTAAATTCAGGGTCAGGGTTACAGTTCTTATTAGGTTAAGATTTAGGGATACGGCTCAAATGAGCATTAGGGTTAGAGTTAGGATTAGGATAATGAATATGGTTAGGTTTAGGGTTCAGGGTAGGTTTAAGATAATGGAGAGATTTAGGGTTTGTGATAGGGTTATGGTTAGGCCTAGGGTTACCATTAGGAATAGGGTTATCATAAGGGTAAGGTATAGGGTTAGGTTTAGAGTTAGGATTAGGGTTAGAACTAGGGTTAGGGTTATTGTTAGGGATAAGGTTATGGTTATGTTTAGGCCAAAGTTTAGGCTTTGAGCTATGCTTAGGTCTAAGCTGAGGGTTAGGCTTAGGGTTAGGGCTAGGTTTAGGGTTAGGATTATGCTTAGGGTAGGTTTAGGCCTTGGATTAGGGCTAGGTTTTGTGTTAGGTTTAGGTCTAGTTTTAGGGCTATGGGTAATGTAAATCTAGGGTTCTAATTAGGGATAGTTTTAGGGTTAAGGTAATGGCTAGTTCTAGTGTTAGGTTTAGATTTTGGTTTAGAGTCAGTTTTAGAGCTAGGTTTAGTGCTAATGTCAGGGTCAGTGTTCTGATTAGACTTAGGGTGAAAGCCAGAATCAGGAGTAGTGTTAGTTCTATGGGTAGTGTCATTGTTTGTTTTAAGTTAAGTTAGGGCTAGGAATAAGTTTTTGTTTAGGTCTAGGGCTAGAGTTATCAGTAGATTTATGATTAGGTCTAGTTGTAGTGTTAGGGTTAGGCTTAGGTAAAATTTAGTGGTAGGGCTAGTTTCAGGATTTAGTTTATGGTTAGAGTCTGGTTTAGACCTATAAGTAGTGTTGTGGTCAGAATAAGGGTGAAGATTAGGTTTAGGTTTTGGGTTAGGTTTAGAGATAGAATGAGGACTAGGGTTTGGACTAGTAATAGGGTTAGTGTTTGATTTAGGCTAAGGATTACTATTAGGACTAGGGTTAGCATTATGTATAGCTTTGGCTTAGGATAAGGGATAGGGTTTCAGCTAGGTTTAGAGCTAGGGTTAGGGTTAGGTTGAGGGCTAGGGCTAGGGTTAGGGTTAAATCTAGTTTTATGGCTCAGATTAGGGCTATTTTTTTTTTTTTGGTTAGGGCTAGGGTTATGACTATAGCTAATGTAAGAACTAGGGTTATTATTAGGGTTAGTTTTAGGGTTAAGTTTTGGGCTAAGTATGGTGTTAGCATTTTCTTTATGGTTAGGGTGATATATAGAGCTAGGCTTAGTGTTTGGATATGAGTCATTGTAAGGGTTAGTTTTAGTTCTAGGACACAAATTTGAGACTAGGGTTATGGCTAGTTGTAGGGTTACGGTTTGGTTTAGGTTAGGTTTACGGTCAGGGTAATGGCTCAGTTTTGTTTTAGGGCTAGGGCTAGGATTAGGTTTAGTTTTATAATTAGTGATAGTGTTCAGCTAGTGGAAGGGTGAGGTTTAGGCTTAAGGTTAGGGTTAGATTTAGAGTTATGGTTTGATTTAAGTTTAGGGCTAAGTTTAGGGCTAGTGTTAGGGTTATGGCAATGGATAGATTGAGAAATAAAAATAGGGCTAAGTTAAGAGTTAGAGGTATTCTTAAGGCTAGAGTTAAGGATTTGTTTAGGGTTTGAACTAAATTAGGGCTAGATTAGTGCTAGGTTTAGTGTTAGGGTTAGACTAGGGTTAGTGTTAGTGTTAAGCTTATGGTTAGTTATAAGGGAAAGGATGAGGTTATGGCTAGGTTCAGGGCTATGGAGAGGGTTAAAATAAGGTATAAGAATAGGGTGAGTGTTCAGGTTAGGATTAAGGCTAGGATTAGGGCTAGGATGAGGGCTAGGATTTATGTTAGGGTTAGAGCTAGGATAAGGGCTAGGGCTAATGTCAGGTCTAAGGTTATGGTTAGGAATAGTGTTAACGTTAGGTTTATGGCTAGGTCTAGTGGAAAATGATGTTTATGATAAAGGTCAGATTTAGAGCTAGGTGTATAATTATGGTCAGAGTCTGGTTATGGGTTTGGTTTAGGATAAGGTTTAGGGTTAGGCCTCAAATTAGCATTAGGGTTAGGGTTAATGGATTGTGTTAGGTTTAGAGTTAAGGTTAGGTTAAAGGAATAGGTAGGGTTAATGTTAGTGATAGGATTAGGGTTAGCATTTAGTTTAGGTTTATATTTAGGGTAAAGGATAGGGTTAGTGCTAGTGTTAGGGCTTGTGTTAACCTTAGGATTTTGGCTAGGTTTAGAGATAGGCCCAGAGTTAGTGTTAGTGTTAGGTTTAGCAGAAATGTTAGGGTTTTAGCTAGTGTTATGTCTAGGGTGAGGGTTAGGGTTAGAGTCAGGGCTACGGTTAGGGTTAGTGTTAGGGTTATGGCTTGGGTTAGCATTAGGGTTAGGGTTATGTTTAAGGTAATGGATACAGTTTGTGCTAGGATTTGTGCTATTGTTACAGTTAGGATTAGGGCTAGGTTTAGGGTTAGGTTGAGGGTTAGGGCTAATTTTATGTTTAGGGTAAGGATTAGAGTTTGAGTAGGGTTGGGGCCAGAGCCACTGTTAGGGTTAAGGTTAATGCTAGAGATAGGTTTAGTGTTACACTTAGGTCTAGGTTTAGGGCGAGGGTTAGGGCTAGGTTTTGTGTGAGGATTAGGGATAGTGTTAGGTGTATGGGTAAGATAAGGTCTAGGGTTATGGTTACAGGTAGATTTAGGGTTTGTCTAGTGTTAGGGTTAGTTTTTTGGTTAGGATAAGGTTTAGAGCTAGGGTTTGTGTTAGGGTAAGTGACTAGGGTTAAGTCTAGGGTTATGGTTAGGGATAGATTTATGGTTATGTTTATGATTAGGTCTAGTGTAATGTTTAGATTTAAGGTAAGATCAAGTTTAGAGCTAGATGTATTATTAAAGTCAACATATGGCTTATGGTTCAGTTTAGGTTAAGGTTTCGGTTTAGGGCTTTAATTACCATTAGGGTTAGAGTTAGGGTTAAGGTAATGAATAGGCTTAGGATTAGAGTACAGGTTAGTTTTAGGGTAATTGATAGGCTTAGGAATTGTGATAGGGTTAGGGTTAAGCCTAGGGTTAGAATTAGGATAAGGATTATAGTTAGGGTAATGGATAGGATTAGAGCTAGGGTTAGGGCTAGGGTTATGGTTAGGATTAGGGATAGGGTTAGAGTAGTGTTTAGAATTAGAGCTATGGTTAGGACGATGATTAAGGTTAGGATTAGGGCTAGGGTTAGGTTAGGGTTTGGGATAGGGCTAGGGTTATGTTTAGGGTAAAGGTTAGGCTTTGAGCTAGGGTTATGTCTAAGGACAGGGTTGGGGTTAGGATTAGGGTTAGTATAGGTTTACACTTAGGGCTAGGTTTAGGCCTAGAATTAGGGCTAGGTTTTGTGTTATTTTAGGCCTAGGGTTAGGGCCATTGGTAGTTAAGAGTTACAGTTATGATTAGAGCTAGTTTTAGGGTTAGGGTTATGGCTAGGTGTAATGCTAGTATTAGGTTTTTAGTTATAGTGAGCTTTGGAGCTAGGTTTATGTTAGGGTCAGGTCAGTGTTCAGGTTATATTGAGTGTTGGGGTTAGTGCCAGAATGAGGACTAGGTTTAGGTCTAGAAGTAGGGTTAGTGTTTGGGTTATGTATGTTAAGGGTGATTGTTAAGGCTAGGGCAAGGTTGTTGTTCAGGTCTAGGGCTAGAGTTATGGCTAGATTTAGGATTAGCTTTAGGTCTACGACTAGCGTTAGGTTTAGATTTAGGTATAGGATTACCAGTAGGGCTCATGTTAGGGTTCAGGTTCAGGTTAGGGTCAGGTTTAGACCTACGGTTAGTGTTTGGGTCAGTATAAGTTTCAGGGTTAGGATTAGGGTTTGGGTTATGGTTAAAGCTAGACTGAGGGGTAGGGTTAGGACTAGTAATAGGGTTAGGGTTTGGGTTAAGCTATGGATTAGGGTTAGGACTAGGATTAGCATTCGGTTTAGGGTTTGGCTTAAGGTAACAAATAGGATAAGAGCTACTGTTAGGGAAAGGTTAGGGACTGGTTTATGGCTAGGATTAGTGTTAGGGTTAAATCTAGTGTTAGCGCTTGAATTAGGGCCAGGTTTTTGGATAGGTTAGGGCTTATGTTAGGGTTACAGCTAATGTACGAACTAGGGTTATGATTAGCACCAGTTTTGGGGTTACTTTTATGGCTAGGTCAACTGTTAGGTTTAGGGTTAGTGTTAGCATGAGGTTTAGAGCTAGAGTTAGTATTAGGGTCAGGATCAGTGTTCAGGTTACTGTTAGCTTTATGGTTAAAGCCAGAATTATCACTAGGGTTGGGTCTAGGAGTAGGGTTAGTGTTTGGGTTAGGTTAAGGTTTATTATTAGGGCTAGGGCTAGGTTTTTGTTTATGTTTAGAGGTAGAGATAAACATAAACAAAAACCTAATCCTAGATTTAGGATTAGGTTTAGGTCTAGGGCTAGTGTTAGGGTTAGATTTAGGAATAGGTTTATATCTAGTGCTAGTGTTAGGGTTCAATATATGGTTAGGGTCAGGTTTAGACCTATGGTTACCATTAGGTTAAAAATAAGTGTCAGGTTTCAGTTATGGTTAGAGCTAGAGTGAGGGCTAGGGTTAGTACTAGTAATAGGATTAGATTTAGGACTAGGGTTAGCATTAGTGTTAGGTTTGGCTTAGGGTAAGGGATAGGGTTAGACCTAGGGTTACGGGTTACATATCGGGTAGTGTTAGGGCTAGTGTTAGGATTAGGTTTAGGGTTAATGCTACAGTTAGGTTTCCATTTAGGGCTAAATTTTGGTTAGAGTTAGGGCTTGGTTCAGAGTTATGGTCAATGTTTGCAGTAGAGTTACGATTTGGGCTAGTTATAAGATTGGGGTTAGGACTAGGTCTAGTGTTAGGGTTAGGTTTAATATTAGCAGTGATGTTTAGAGCTAGGGTTAATGTTAGGGTCAAAATTAAGGTCATGGGTAGTTTTACGGTTAGGGTTTGGACTCGAGTTAGGTCTAGGGTTAGGACTAGGTGTAGCGTTAGGTTTTGGTTTAGGTTAAGCTTTAAAGTTAAGGCTATCTCGGTTTTGTTTTAGAGCTAGGGCTATGGTTAGGGCTAGTTTTAATATTAGCGTTAGGTTTAGGACTAGTGTTAGGGTTAGGTTTAATCTTAGGTTTAGATTTAGATTTAGAGTTAGGATTAGATCTAGGGTTAGGTCTAAGGCTAAGGATATGGGTAGCATTAGTTCTAGGTTTATAGATAGGTTTAGGGTTATGATAAAAATAGGATTAGAACTAGGGATAGATCTAGGGCGAGAGTGAGAGTTTCTCTTTGGGCTATGCTTAGAGTTTCGTTAGATATAGGGCTTAATTAAGGCTAGGAATAGGGCTAGGTTTATGTTTATGTTTAGGCCTAGGGTTACTTTTGGGCTTAGGGTTAGATTTAGTGTAAATGATGCGGTTAGAGCTAGGTTTAGGGCTAGGTCGAATGTTAGAATTAGGGTTAGGGCTAGGGTTTTGTTAGAGTTATGATTAAACCTAGGTTAAGTGCTAGGATGAGGGTTAAGGTTTGTGTTTTGTTTAGGGCTAGGATTAGTGTTGGGGCAAATGTCAGTTCTAGAGTTACAATTAGGGATAATTTTAGGGTTAGGTTTATGGTTATGTTCAGTGTAAGGGTTAGATTTAGGGTAAGGGTTAAATTTAGAGCTAGGGGTATTATTAAGGTCAGGGTCATGTTTAGACTTTTGTTTAGGTTAGGTTTTAGGGTTAGGGCTCAAATTAGCATTAGGTTTTGTGTTAGGATAATGATAGGGTTAGGTTTAGGGTTGAGGTTATGTTTAGCATAATGGATAGAGTTATGGTTAGGCATAGGGTTAGATTTAGGCCTAGGTTTAGCGTTAGAATTAGGGCTATATTTAGGGTAATTGATAGGGTTAGAGCTAAGTTTAGTGCTAGGGTTATGGATAGGACTTGGGCTAGGGTTATGGTTATGGTTATGGTTAGGGTTAGGGTTAGGGTTAGGTTTATGGTTGTGTTAAGGTTAGGGCTAGGATTAGAGCTAGGGCAATTTTCAGGTCTATGGTTACGTTAGGAATAGTTTTAGGGTTAGATTTATGGCTAGGTCTAGGATAAGGGTTACATTAGGGTAGGTTCAGTGTTAGAGCTAGGTATATGATTACGGGAATCATCAGAGTTAGAGTTTGGCTTAGGTTAAGTTTAGGATTAGGGCTCAAATTAGCATTAGCATTAGGGTTAGGGTAATGATAGGGTTAGGTTTAGGGTTCAGGTTAGGTTTAGGTTAATGAATAAGGTTAGGGTTAGCAATAAAGTTAGGGGTAGGCCTAGGGTTAGTATTAGGGTTATGGTTAGGGTTAGGGATATGGATAGGGTTAAGCTAGTGATAAGGCTAGGGTTATGTTTAGGATTCTGTCTAGGGTTAGGGTAAGGTTTAGGGCTAGGTTTTGGGTTAGGGTTAGGTTTAATACTAGGTTTAAGTCTGAAATAAAGATTAGGTTTTGGTTTTGGTTAGGGCTAAGGTTAGGGCTATGGCTAATGTATGAACTAGTGTTACAATTTGAGCTAGTTTTAGGGTTAGGGTTAGGGTGATGTTTTGAGCAAGGGTTATATTTAGGGTCAGTGTAAGGGTCAGGGTTAGTTTTAGTGTAAGGTTTAGGACTCGAATTAGTGCTAATATTAATGCTAGGTGTAGGATTAATATTTGGTTTAGATTAAGGGTTACTGTTAGGGCTATGGCTCAGTTTTGTTTTAGGGATAGGGCTAAGGTTAAAGCTAGATTTTGGATTAGCATCAGGGTTAGGGCTAGTTTTAGAGTGAAGTTTAGGCTTAGAGTTAGGTTTAGATTTAGAGTTAGGGTTGATCCAAAGTTAGGGCTCATGCTAGGGTTAGGGCTAGGGTTAGGGTTATGGTAAGGAATATGGTTAGAACTAGGGATATGTTTAGGGTGAGAATTAGATTTCTTCTGAGGCTTAGGGTGAGGGTTAGGGTTACTGCTAGATTAGTACTAGGATTAGGACCTGGGTTAGTGTTAGGTTTAAGCCTAGGGGTTGGGCTAGGGTTAGGGTTAGCACTGCAGTTAGGGTTAAGTTTAGGAAAATGAGTAGGGTTTTAGCTAGGTTTAGGGCTAGGGTGAGGGTTAGAATTAGGATTAGGCCTTGAGTTATGGTCCATTTTAGGATTAAGGCTGGGATTAAGGCTAGAATAAGGGTTAGGTGTTCTGATAGGGCTAGGGCTAGGGATAATATCAGGTCTAGGGTTATTGTTAAGAATAGTTTTAGGTTTAGGTTATGGCTAATTCTATTGTAACGGTTAGGTTTAGGTTAATGGTCAACTTTAGAGCTATGGTTATTATTAGTGTCATGGTCAGGGTCAGGCTTAGTGTTTGGTTTATGTTAAGGTTAAGCGATTAGGGCTCGAATTAGTGTTAGGGTTAGTTTTAGAATTAAGGTAATGAAAGGGTTTACTTTAGGTTTTAGTTAAGATTTAAGGTAACGGATGGGTTAGGTTTTAGCGATTGGGTTAGGGTTAACATTAGGGTTAGGGTTAACATTAGAGTTAGGGTTATGTTTAGTGTAATGGATAGTTTTAGAGCTAGTAATAGGGCTAGGTTATGGTTGGGATTAAATCTAGGATTTGGGTTAGGTTTAGAGGTAGGGCTAGCATTTGGTTTAGGGTGTTAGGGTTAGGGTAATTGTTAGTTTAGGGTTCGGGTTATGGTTAGGTTAGGATAAGGGTTAGTGTTTGAGCTAGGGTTAGGTCTAGTGTGAAGGTTAGGTTTAGGTTTAATTATAAGTTCAAGATTATGGTTAGAGTTAGGTTTAGTGTTAGGGATAGGGTTTTAATTAGGTTTAAGATTAGGGTTAGGGTAATGGTTATGGTTACAGCTAAATTTTGGACTAGGGTTAGGTTAAGATTATGGCTAGGGTTAGGTTAGGATTTAGGATAGGGCTAGGGTTATGTTTAGTGTAAGGGTTAGGCTTTGAGCTAGGGTTAGGTCTAAAGAGAGGGTTAGGGTTAGAGTTAGGGTTTGGGTTAGGGCTAGGCCTAGGTTTATGCTTAGAGCTAAATTTAGGCCTAGGATTAGCTCTAGGTTTTGTGTTAGGTTTAGGTCTAGGGTTAGGACTATGGGTAATGTAAAAGATAGGGTTATATTTAGGGGTAGTTTTAGGTTTAGGGTTATAACTAGGTCTTGTGTTACGTCTAGGTTTTGGGTTAGTGTCAGGTTTAAAGCTAGTTTAAGTGTAAGGATCAGGGTCAGTGTTCGGGATAGGGTTATGTTTAGGGTCAGAGCCAGAATTAGGACGAGGTGTAGGTCTTGGAATAGGGTAAGTGTTTGGTTTAGTTTAAGGGTTATTGTTAGAGCTAGTGTTAGGATTTTGTTTAGGTATAGGGCTAGAGTTATAGCTATTTTAGGATTAGCTTTGGATCCAGGTGTATTGTTAGGCTTAGGCATAAATATAGGGTTACCGTAGTTCTAGTGATAGGTTTTGGTTTAGATTTAGGGTCAGGTTTAGACCTAGGGTTACTTTAGGGTCACATGAGGGTCAGGGTTAGGCTTAGAGGTAGATTGAGGGCAAGGGTTAAGACTAGTAATATGGTTAGAGTTGAAGTTAGGCTAATGATTAGGGTTAGGACTAGGGTTAGCATTTGGTTTAGGGTTTGGCTTACAGTAAGTGATACGGTTAGAGCTAGGGTTATGGTTAGGGTTAGGGTTAGGTTTAAGGCTAGTTTTATGGTTAAGATTAGGGTTAAAGCTAGGTTTAGCGCTCGGATACAGGGTAGGATTTTTGTTAGTGTTAATGCTAGGGTTAGGACAATGACTAATGTATGAACTAGGGTTACAATTAAGGCTAGTTTTAGTGTTACAGTTAAGGCTATGTCTAGTGTTAGAATTAATTTAAGTTAGGGTGATGACTAGAGGTAGTATTGGTTTTAGGGTCAGCATCAGGGTCAGAGTAATTTTTAGAGTTAGTGTTAGGGCTAGGTGTAAGTTTTGAGTTTGGTTTAGGTTAAAGGTTTGGGTTAGGGATGTGGCTTGGTTTTGTTTTATGGCTAGGGCTTGGGCTAGGGCAAGTTTTAGGATTAGCGTTATGGTTAGAGGTAGTGTTAGGGTTTGGTCTGGCTTATGATTACAGTTAAATTTAGAGTTAGGTTTAGATTTAGTGTTAGGTTTAGATCTAGAGTTAGGATAGGGCTAAGGATAGAACTAGGGCTAGGGCTAGGGCAAGAGTTCTAGTTAGTCTTAGGGCTAGGGTTAGGGTTAGGATAGGATTAAATTAGAACTTGGATTAGTGCTAGGTTTAGTGTTAGTATTAGGCCTAGGGTTACGGCGGGGGTTAGGGTTAGGGTTACGTTTAGGTTATGGTTAGGTTTGTGGTAAGGCAGGGGGTTATAGGTAGTTTTAGGGCTAGGGTGAGGGTTTGAATTAGGGTTAGGGCTCGGGTTATGGTTCGGGTTAGGATTAAGGCTAGGTTTAGGGCTAGGATTATGGTTAGGGCTAATTTCAGGTCTATGGTTATGGTTAATGATAGTTTAAGTTTAGGTTTATGGCTATACCTTCTGTAAGCATTAGGTTTATGGTTAGGGTCAGGTTTAGATATAAGGGTATTATTAGGGTCATGGTCATGATTAGTGTTTTGGATAGGTTAAGGTTTAAAGTTAGGACTTGAATTAGTATTAAGATTATGACCAGTAATGATCGGGTTCATTTAGTTTTCAGGTTAGAATTCGGGTAATGGATAGGGTGAAGATTAGGGATAGGGTTAGGTTTAGACCTAGGGTTAGGGTTATGGTTAGGGTAATGGATAGGTTTAGTGCTAGGGTTACAGCTAGGGTTATGGTTACAATTAGTAATAGGGTTAGAGTTAGGTTTAGAGTTAAAGCTAGGTTTAGGGCTCAGAATAGGGTTAGGATTTGGGTTAAGTTAGGGCTAGGGTTAGGGTTATGGCTGATGTAAGTACTAGGGTTATGATTAAGGCTAATTTTAGTGTTAGGGGTTAGGACTAGGTCTAATGTTAGGTTTAGGTTTAGGGTTAGGGTGATGTTTTAGACCTAGGGTTAGTTTTAAGGTCAGAGTCACGGTGAGGATTAGTTTTAGGGTTTGACTTAAGACTTGTATTATTGCTAGGGTTAGGGCTAGGTGTAGGATTAGGGATTGGTTTATCTTAAGGGTTAGGGTTTGGTCTATGGTTCAGTTTGGTTTTAGTGCTAGGGCTAGGTTTAGGACTAGTACTAGGATTAGCTTTGGCGTTAGGGCTAGGGTTAGGCTTAGGCTTAGGCTTAATTTTAATTTAGATTTAGAATTAGGGTTAGATCTAGGATTATGGCCAAGGACATGAATTGGGCTAGGGTTAGACCTATGGTTCAGGCTAGGATTAGGCTTCCTGTAGTATATAGGGTTAGAACTAGAGTTAGGGTTAGTGTGAGAATTAGAGTTAGTCTTTGGGGTAGGGTTAGGATTAGGGTTAGGGATAGGGATAAATTAGGGCTAAGATTAGGGCTATGGTTAGTGTTACATTTAGGCCTAGGGTTAGGGTTAAGCTTATAATTAAAGCTATGTTTAGGGCTAGGATAAAGACTAGGGTTTGTGTTAGGGTTAAGGCTAGGATTATGGATAGGGCTAAAGTCAGGTCTAGGGTTAGGTTTAGGGATAGTTTTAGGGTTAGGTTTATGTCTAAGTTTAGTGTAAGTGTTAGGTTTAGGGTAATAGGTTTAGAGCTAGGGGTATTATTAATTTCAGGGTCAGTGTTGGCCTTTGGTTTAGGTTTGAGTTTAGGGTTAGGGCTCAAATTAGCATTAGGGTTAGCATTAGGGTAATGATGAGGTTAGGTTTAGGGTTCAGGGTAGGTTTATGGTAATTGACAGTTTGGGGGATAATGATAAGGTTAGGCTTAGGCCTAGGGTTAGCATTAGGGTAAGGGTAATGTTTAGGGTAATGGATACAGTTAGAGTGAAGTTTAGGGCTAGGGTTATGGTTAGGAATACGTCTTGAGTTAGGGTTAGGGTGAGGGTTAGAACTATGGTTAAGTTAAGAGTAATTGGAAACCAGGTGCCTGTACAGTTGCTGTTCCGCAGTGATAGCTACACCCCCGAAAACTTTGTAAGAAAAATCTTGAGTTATCACAGCTGGAGGTAGGAGAGTTGGAAACCGCTTACCTGATAAGCTGCAGAAGAGAGCTGGTAGCCACGCCCACTGATAGATAGCGAGTAAGGTTTTGCAAGATGGATTCCATCTATTACCCATGTATGGTGTTTGGTGAAGTGGGTGGTTCTGGAGTGACGTTGTACTGTGCCCAGAGCTCGTTCTGGTGATTCTAAAGCAAAGTCTCTGTGTTCTGTGCTGCCTTCTGTCTGCGCACTGAGCGCCCATGTGGCTGAGACTGCTATCTGCGCCCAGAGAAAATGCACAGCCGAGCCTTCCATCTGAGCTGAGAGCACCCACAGGGTTCTAGTTTTTTTCAGATGTCTATGAAATTGGGCAGGATTCACCTTTTACATAGCTTTACTATGCTTCACAGGTTTGGGCCTTCTGGGTTCAAGGGTTCACTGTCAGGAACAGTTTGTATTTTAAGGTTTCCCTTCATTATGGCTTATTGATGTGAATAAAATTGAGCTGGAAATCCAACATGGTTGGCAGGAGATGCTTGAAGCTTCAACAATCAGTTCTCAGTGGGCACTCCCGGTTTCTTTTGAAGGTAGGCCAAAATTGAAGCATGCAAAAGAAACTGCATCCGAGAGCACTTTAGGAGAAAACAGAGAAACATGTATGTACTGAAATAAGTCTCCCAACAATTTGATCACATATCTTTGATACTACACAGTATTCATCTTTAGCCTGCTGCACTAGGCCCCCCAAGGTTGGCACTTCTAGGATCAATGTTCTCTAAACAGGTAATGGTTAGTGTTACAGTTAGAGTTGGGGCTAGCTTTAGAGCTAGTGTTAGGGTCAGAGTTTGTTTTGTTCAAATTTCTTTGATACTGGGAAGATTTATCTTTTCCTATCCTTACTATTTGCCCCAGTTTTGGGCCTTCTTGTTTTAATGGTTCACTGTTTGGAATAGTTTGTTTAATGTCTCACTTCATTTTGACCTACATGGGTAAATGCAAATGAAGCTGGAAATCAGAGGGTTGGTACTAGCTGGTTGAAACTTCACATTCTCAATCAGTTGTCTGTGGGCACTCTCTGGTTTATTCCTTGTAAAAGTAGCCATAAACTGAAGCATGCAAAACAACTTTATCTAAGAGTACTTTAGGAGAAAACAGGGCAATATGCATGTACAGAAATACCTCCCCCAATTATTTGGTCAGATTTCTTTGATAATGTGCAGGATTCATATGTAAGCTTCCCCACTAGTCTCCCCAAGTTTAAGATTTTTTTGATAAAAGGTTATCTTAACAGGTTAGGCTTAGAGATATGGTTAGAGTTAGGGCAAGAGTTAGAAATAGTTTTAGGGTTAGAGTAAGTTTATTTTCAAATTATTGGATACTGGGCAGCATATACCTTTTTCCTATTCTTAGTATGCTCCCCATGTTTGGGCATCCTAGGTAAAAGGGTTTGCTCTCAGAAGCAGTTTTAATTTTCCTGTTTCACTTCATTTTGCCCTATAGGGGTGAATGGAAATGAAGCTGGAGTAAAATAGGGTTTGTGCTAGCTGCTTGAAACTTCACACACTCAATTATTTCTCAGGGCACATTCTCTCATTTGTTTCTTGTAGTAGTAGCCCAAAGATGAATTAGAAAGAAACAGATTTATCTGTGAGCACTTTAGGAGCAAGCTTCAATTATTTTGCATGGATAACTTTGATATTGTACAGGATTCATCCTTTTCCTAGTCTTAGTAGGATCCCCATGTTGGGGTTTTCAAGGTTTGCCAGTTCACTGTCAGGAACAGTTTAAATTTTTAGGTTTCACTTTATTGTGTCCTACAGACGTGAATGAAAATGGAGCTGGAAACCAAACAGAGTAGTACTAGCTGCTTGAAACTTCACACACTCAATCAGCTTTCTGTGAGCACTCTCTGGTTGTTTCTTGTAAAAGTACCTTAAACTGAAGCATGAAAAAATAATTTATACAAGAGAACATTAGGAGAAAACAGGGAAATATGCACTTAATGATATACCTGCCCCAATTATTTGGTCAGATTTCTTTGATACTGCACAGGAGTCATCTGTTAGCTTGCCCCACTGGGCTCCTTTATTTGGGGACTACTCTGATCAATGGTTTTCTAAACAGGTTAAGTTAGATTTAGTATTATTTTAGGGCTAGGGTTACAGCTAGTGTTTGTTAGATTTTGTTTTGTTCAAATTTCTTTGATACTGGGCAGGATTCAACTTTTACATAGGATTACTATATTCTCTAGGTTTGGGCCTCTTGGATCAAGGGTTTGCTCTCCTGAACAGTTTGTATTTTAAGTTTTCATTTCATTTTGACCTATGTGTGTAAATGGAAATGGAGCTGGAAATCCAACAGGGTTGGTGAAAGCTACTTCAAACCTCACACACTCAATCAGTTTTCTATGGGCATTCTCTGGTTTATTCCTTGTAAAAGTAGCCATAAGCTGAAGCATCCAAAGCAACTTTATGTGAGAGCACTTTAGGAGAAAACAGGGAAATATGCATGTACTCAACTACCTCTTCAATTATTTGGTCAGACTTCTTTTATATTGTGAAAGTTTCATCTGTTCGCTTACCCAACGTGGCTCCCCAAGTGTGGGACTTCTTGGATCAAAGGGACTCTATACAGGTTAAGGTTAGTGTTAGGGTTAGTGTTTGGACTAGGATTAGACCTAGTGTTAGGGTTAGAGTTAGTTTTGTTTTCAAATTTCTATGATACTCTACAGGATTCATCTATCTTCCTATTTTGACTATAGTCCAAATGTTTGAGCCTCCTACATAAAGGGTTTGCATTCAGGAACAGTTTCAATTTTCATGTTTCTCTTCTTTTTTCCATGTAGGGGTGATTGGAAATGAAGATGGAAATCAACCAGGGTTTGGGCTAGATGCTTGAATCTTCACACACTCCATCAATTTTCAGTGAGCATAATCTGGTGTTTGCCATGGAAGTAGCCCTAAGATAAAGTAGAAAGTAACAGCTTTATCTCTGGGTGCATTAGAAGCAAGCAGAATACCCATGAATTGAAAGAGCTTCAAATTTTTTGGTAGGATTAATTTGATACTGTACAGGATTCATCCTTGACCTAGCCTTAGTAGGCTCCCCCAGTTTGGGCCTTCAAGGTTCAATGGTTCAGTGTCAGGCACAGTTTGAATTTTTAGGTTTCACTTCAGTAGGGCCTATAGGTGTGAATGTAATGGAGCTGGAAATCAAACAGTGTTGATGATAGCTACATGAAACTTCACACACTCACTCAGCTCTCTGTGGGCACACTTGGTTATTCTTTGTGAAAATTCCTTAAGCTGAAGCATGAAAAACAATTTATCCATGAGCACTTTAAGAAAAAAAACATGGAAATATGAATGTACTAAAATACCTCCCAGAATTTTTGATCAAATTTCTTTGACACTGCACAAGATTCATCTGTTAAGTTGTGTCTCTAGGTTCCCCAATTTTGGGACTTCTATGATCATAGGTACTCTAAACAGGTTAGAACTAGATTAGGGTTGGGTTAGATATAGTGTTAGAGTTAGAGTGAGTTTTGTTCAAATTCATTTGATACTTGGCATAATTTGCCTTTTACCTAGCCTTACTATTTTCCCCAGATTTGGGCCTTATCCCTTCAATGGTTTGCTATCAGGAACAGTTTGTATTTTAAGGTTTCCTTCATTTTGACCTATACAGGTAAATGGAAATGGAACTTGAAATCAAACAGTGTTGGTGCTCGCTGCTTAAAACTGCACACACTCAATCAGTTCTATGGGGGCATTCTGGTTTCTTCCTTGTGAAAGTTTCCCAAAGCTGAAGCATGCAAAAACTTCCCTAAACCTAACCCTGAACCTAACCCTAACCCTAGCTCTAAGACTAACCATAACCCTAGCCCTAAACCTAACACTTAGACTAACCCTAAAACTTACCCCAAATCCCACCCTAGCCCTATCCCTAAGCAACCCTAATTCTAGACTTAATCCAAACCATAACCTAGCCCCAAACCTAGCTCTAAACCTATCCATTACACTAAATACAACCCTAACCCTAAAGGTAACCCTAACCCAATTGCTAAACCTAACTCATCCATTACCCTAAACCTTAATTGAAGCCTAAACTAAACCCTATCCATTACCATAATCCTTAACCTAACCCTAATGCTAATTTGAGCCTTAACCCTAATCCTTTAGCTGAACCATATGCTAACCCTGACCCTGATCCTGACCCTAAAAATAACCCTAGCCCTAAGGCTGACCTTTAACCTAAACCTAACTCTTACACTACACGTAGCAATAACCTAACCCTAAAATTATTTTTAACATTAACCCTAGACCTGATATTAGTCCTAAACCTGGTCCTAGCCATAACTGTAAAAGAAACCCTAGCCCTTAACCTAGCCCTAAACCTAGCCTTAATCCTTAAGTGAAACACAACCCTAGGCCTACTCCTAATTCTAACACTCACCATATCCCTAAAGCTAGATATAACCCCACCCATTCCCCTAAACTTAACCTTAACACCAATGCAAACCCTAACTCTAGCCCAACCCCTAACCCTAGCATTAATACGAGCCCTAATGAGGCCTAACCCTAAACACTAACACTAGCCCGAAACATAAACCCTATTTTAGCTCTAAACCTAACCCTAAATCTAGCCCTAATCTTAGCCCTAATTTAGCCCTAACCCTAACCCTAACCCTACTCCTAATCCAAGCCCAAATTTAACCCTAACCCTAGCCCTAATCCTACCCTAATTTAGCCCTAACTCTAACCCTAATCCTAAGACTACTACTATGCCTAACTCTAATTCTCGTCCTAGTCGTATCACTAGTTATAACTACATTCGTTACCATAAACCTATCCCTCACCCTAAACCTAACCCTAGCCCTAGCCCTGACCCTAGCCCTAACCCTAGATCTAACCCTAACTCAAAATCAAAACCTAACCCTAAGCCTAAACCTTAACCTAATAGTAGCCCTAACCTTCATCCTAATCCATAATCTAGCCATAACCGTAGCCATAGTCCTAAAACAAAACCAATCTGTATACCAAACAGTAACTATACAACTAGTACTAAATTTAGCCCTAATTTGAGTTCTAACACTAACCCTAAAACTAACCCTGACTCTGACACTAACCCTAACATAACCCTTGCTCTAAATATCACCCTAACCCTAAAGCTAATGATAACACTCGACCTAGCCCTAACCCTAACCCCAAAACTAGCACTAATAGCAACACTAGTTCATGCATTACCATAGCCTTAATCTTAGCCCTAACCAAACCCAAATCCAAGCACTAATTCGAGCCTTAACCCTAGCTTAAACCTAACACTAAACCTAACAGAAAACCAGAACATAGCCCTAAACTTTGCCCTAAACCTAGCCAGAATTCTAACTACAACACTAGTCCTGTCACTAGCTCTAACACTATCCATTACTCTAACCATAACCATAACTCGAATGGTAAATGTAGGCCTAACCATAAACTTATCCCTATCCCTAACCTATTTCATTAACCTAAACCTAACCTGAACCCTAAACCTAACCGTATCATTACCCTAACTCTAACCCTAATACTAATTCAAGCCCTAACCCTAAACCTTAACCCAACCAAAATTCTGACTCTGCTCCTTCCCAGGATAATATACCTAGCTCTAATCCTGACCCTACCCCTAAACCTAACCCTTATACTAGATCTAGCCATAAACCTAACCCTAAAACTATTCCTAGCCATATTCCTAGACCTGGCATTTGCCCTAGCCATAATTCTAGCCCTAAACTTAACACAAAACAAACCCATAACCCTAATCCTAACCCTAACCATAATCCTATCCATAACCCTAGACCTAAATTTAGCAATAACGCTAACAATTAACCTAAACATAACCCTAATTATAATTCTAAACCTAGGCCTAAATCTAACCCTATCCCTAACTGTAACCCTATCCATTAAGCCCTATACCTAACCAAACACCGTAGCCCTATACCTAATTAAGCCCTATACCTAAATAAATCACCGTAGCCCTATTCCTAGTTCTAACCCTTTGCCTTGCCATAACCCTAATCCTAGTCATAAACCAAGACTTAACAGTAGCCTTATACTAAACCCTAGACCTAAACCTAAATTTAATCCTAAATCAAAATCTAACTTTAACCCTAAGCCAAAACCTAGCCTAAAACTAGCCCTAAACCTAATTCTAAGCCTAAAACTAGCCCTAACCATAACCTTAGCCATAAAACAAATCCAAGCCATAGCCCTAATTTTAAAATTTAACCTAAACCAAAACCTAACCCTACACCTATCCCTAACCCTAGCCCCAGTTCGAGTCCAATCCCTATCTCTAAAACTACTGTGACCTTGAATTTTTCCCTTACACTAACTCTAGCTCTAAACGTTATACCTAACCCTAACACTAGACCTAGTCCTAACCCTAATCCTATTACTAGCCAAAATCGTAACCCTAGCCAATATATTGGCCATAAATCTAAAACTAGCCCTAACTCTAACCAAAACCTAGCCTTAAATCAAGACCTAACCCTAGCTTTAACCCTAAACCTAAACCGAACGCAAGCCCTAACCCTAACCCTAACCCTAATCATAGCCCTAATCCTAGCTCTAATCCTATCCCTTACCCTAAGCTAACCCTAACCCTAATGCTAACCCTAGGCCTTACCCTAATCTTTAGCCTAACACAAACCCTCACCCTATTACTAGTACTAACCCTAGCCCTCATTTTAGCTCTAACCATAACCGTAACCCTAACCATAACCCTGACACTAACAGTAACCGTATGTCTAAACTTGACCCTAACCATAAACAAAACTCTGACACTAGCACTAGCAATAAACCTATACCTAATCCTAACTCTAACACTAGACCTAGACCTAAACCTAATCCCAATTCTAGCCACATCTCTAGCCCTAGACCTAAAGAAAACCTAGACCTAGACCTAATGATAACCTTAACCTAACACAAACACTAATCCTACCGCTAAACCTAACTCTAGTGATAATTCTAGGTTTAACCCTAACCCTAACTATAACCCTAACACTGACCCTACCTCTAAACATCAAGAAAACGGTAACACTAACCATAACACTTGATCTAGCCTTAACACTTACCCAAAAAGTAGCCCTAATCATAACCCTGGTTTATACATTAGTTGTAGGCCTAACTCCTAGCACCAACCTAACCCAAAACCTGGCCTTAAGGTGAGGGCTAACCCTACTTTTAACCCTAACACTAAAAGTAGCCCTAATCCATACCCTAACCCTAGATCTAACCCTAGATTTACCCTATGCATTACCTTAAGCTAAACCTTAAACCTAATACTGACCCTAGTCCTAACCCTAATTCTTAGCCTAACCCAAACCCTAACCCTATTACTAGGCCTAACCCTAAACTTCGTTCCAGCTCTAACTCTAACCAAAACCCAAACCCTAACCCTGACACTTATTCTGACCATAATACTAAAGGTAAATATAAACCTGACCCTAACCTGAAACCGAACTCTAACATATAGTGCTGATCTCTCAACACAGACTCTGAAAGCTAGAAGATCCTGGAATAACATATTTCAAACACTGAAAGAAAATGGGTTCCAACCAAGAATCGTGTATCCGGCGAAATTAAGCTTCAGGATAGAAGATGAAATTAAAACCTTCCACGATAAACAAAAGTTAAAAGAATTCGCAGCTAGAAAACCATCTCTTCAAAAAATCCTTGGCAAAACATTACAGGAAAAGGAAATGGAAAATAACATTGAAAACCAACAATGGGAGGTAGGACAGTAAAGGGGGGAAAGTAGTCAAAGAGGATAACAAATCAGGTTTAGTAACATCAATAAATAAATATGGCTAGAAGAACAAACCATATCTCAATAATAACCCTAAATGTTAATGGCTTAAACTCACCAATCAAGAGACACAGGCTAGCAGAATGGATCACAAAACAAGACCCAACAATATGCTGCCTACAGGAGACGCATCTGATAGGAAAAGATATTCATAGACTGAAGGTGAAAGGTTGGGAAAAATCATACCACTCATATGGACTGCGGAAACAAGCAGGAGTGGCCATACTCATATCTAATAAAATAGATTTCAAGCCAAAGTTAATCAAAAGGGATAAAGAAGGACACGTCATACTGCTAAAGGGAACCATACACCAACAAGACATAACAATCATAAATATATATGCCCCAAATAATGGTGCAGCTGTGTTCATCAAGCAAACTCTTCTCAAGTTCAAGAGTCTAATAGACCACCATACAATAATCATGGGAGACTTCAACACACCTCTCTCACCACTGGACAGATCTTCCAAACAAAAGTTAAATAAGGAAACTATAGAACTTAATAACACAATTAACAACCTAGACTTAATTGACATATATAGACTATACCACCCAACATCAAGTAGTTACACTTTTTTCTCAGCAGCACATGGAACCTTCTCAAAAATAGACCATATATTATGTCACAGGGAAACTCTTAGACAATATAAAGGGGTAGAGATAACACCATGCATCTTATCTGATCACAATGGAATGAAACTGAAATTCAATGAGAAAAGTAGGAAGGAAAAATCAAGCATCACTTGGAGAATGAACAATAGGTTGCTGAATGATCAATGGGTTTTAGAAGACATCAAGGAGGAAATTAAAAACTTCCTAGAGTTAAATGAAAACACAGACACAACATATCGGAACCTATGGGACACATTGAAAGCAGTTCTAAGAGGAAAATTCATTGCTTGGAGTTCATTCCTCAAAAAAAGAAAAAACCAACAAATAAATGATCTCATACTTCATCTCAAAATCCTAGAAAAAGAAGAGCAAAACAACAGCAAAAGAAGTAGAAGGCAAGAAATAATTAAAATCAGAGCTGAAATTAATGAAATTGAAACAAAAGAAACAATTGAAAAAATTGACAAAACTAAAAGTTGGTTCTTTGAAAAAATAAATAAAATTGACAGACCCTTAGTCATGCTAACGAAGAGAAGAAGAGAGAGAACCCAAATTACTAGCATAAGGGATGAAAAAGGCAATATCACAACAGATTCTTCAGAAATACAGAAGATAATCAGAAATTATTTTGAATCCTTATACTCCAATAAAATAGAAGATAGTGAAGGCATAGATAAATTCCTTAAGTCTTATGATCTGCCCAGATTGAGTCAGGAGGATATGGACAACCTCAACAGACCAATAACAATAGAGGAAATAGAAGAAACCATCAAAAGTTTACCAACTAAGAAAAGCCCAGGACCGGACGGGTATACAGCAGAGTTTTACAAAACCTTTAAAGAGGAACTAACACCAATACTTTTCAAGCTATTTCAGGAAATAGAAAAAGAGGGAGAACTTCCAAATTCATTCTACGAGGCCAACATCACCCTGATTCCGAAACCAGACAAAGACACTTCAAAGAAAGAAAACTACAGACCAATATCTCTAATGAACCTTGATGCAAAAATCCTCAATAAAATTCTGGTGAATCGGATTCAAACACATATCAAAAAAATTATACACCATGATCAAGTAGGATTCATCCCTGGTATGCAAGGTTGGTTCAATATACGTAAATCAATAAATGTTATCCACCACATCAATAGACTTAAAAATAAGAACCATATGATCATCTCAATAGATGCAGAAAAAGCATTCAACAAAGTACAGCATCCCTTTATGTTCAAAACTCTAGAAAAATTAGGGATAACTGGATCATACCTCAACATTGTAAAAGCAATCTATGATAAGCCACAGGCCAGCATCATTCTGAATGGAGAAAAATTGAAGGCATTCCCTCTAAGATCTGGTACAAGACAGGGATGCCCTCTCTCACCACTTCTGTTCAACATAGTCCTCGAAACACTGGCCAGAGCAATTAGGCAGACGAAAGAAATTAAAGGCATAAAAATAGGAAAAGAAGAACTTAAATTATCACTATTTGCAGATGATATGATTCTATACCTAGCAGACCCAAAAGGGTCTACAAAGAAGCTATTAGAGCTAATAAATGAATTCAGCAAAGTGGCAGGATATAAGATCAACACGCATAAATCAAAGGCATTCCTGTATATCAGCGACAAATCCTCTGAAACGGAAATGAGGACAACTACTCCATTCACAATATCCCCCCCAAAAATAAAATACTTGGGAATCAACCTAACAAAAGAGGTGAAAGATTTATACAATGAAAATTACAGAACCCTAAAGAAAGACATAGAAGAAGACCTTAGAAGATGGAAAAATATACCCTGCTCATGGATAGGCAGAACTAACATCATCAAAATGGCGATATTACCAAAAGTTCTCTATAAGTTCAATGCAATGCCAATCAAAATCCCAACAACATATCTTGTAGAAATAGATAAAAGAATCATGAAATTCATATGGAATAATAAAAGACCCAGAATAGCAAAAACAATACTAAGCAGGAAGTGTGAATCAGGCGGTATAGCGATACCAGCCTTCAAACTATACTACGGAGCAATAGTAACAAAAACAGCATGGTACTGGTACCAAAACAGGCGGGTGGACCAATGGTACAGAATAGAGGACACAGTAACCAATCCACAAAACTACAACTATCTTATATTTGATAAAGGGGCTAAAAGCATGCAATGGAGGAAGGATAGCATCTTCAACAAATGGTGCTGGGAAAACTGGAAATCCATTTGCACCAAAATGAATCTGAATCCCTATCTCTCGCCATGCACAAAAGTTAACTCAAAATGGATCAAGGAGCTTGATATTAAATCAGAGACATGGCATCTGATAGAAGGAAAAGTTGGTTATGATCTACACGCAGTGGGATAGGGCTCCAAATTCCTCAATAGGACACCCATAGCGCTAGAGTTAACAAATAGAATCAACAAATGGGACTTACTCAAACTAAAAAGTTTTTTCTCAGCAAAAGAAACAATAAGAGAGATAAACAGGGAGCCTACATCCTGGGAACAAATCTTTACTCCACACACTTCAGATAGAGCCCTAATAACCAGAATATACAAAGAACTCAAAAAATTAGACAATAAGATAACAAATAACCCAATCAATAAATGGGCCAAGGACCTGAACAGACACTTCTCAGAGGAGGACATACAATCAATCAACAAGTACATGAAAAAATGCTCACCATCGCTAGCAGTCAGAGAAATGCAAATCAAAACTACCCTAAGATACTATCTCACTCCAGTAAGACTGGCAGTCAATAGGAAGTCAAACAACAATAAGTGCTGGAGAGGATGCGGGGAAAAGGGCACTCTTGTTCATTGCTGGTGGGACTGCAAATTGGTGCAGCCAATTTGGAAAGCAGTATGGAGATTTCTCGGAAAGCTGGGAATGGAACCACCATTTGACCCAGCTATTCCCCTTCTCGGTCTCTTCCCCAAAGCCCTAACAAGAGCATGCTACAGGGACACTGCTACATCGATGTTCATAGCAGCTCAATTCACGATAGCAAGACAGTGGAACCAGCCTAGATGCCCTTCAATAGATGAATGGATAAAAAAAATGTGGCATTTATATACTATGGAGTATTATTCTGCATTAAAAAATGACAAAATCATAGAATTTGGAGGGAAATGGATGGCATTAGAGCAGATTATGCTAAGTGAACCTAGTCAATCTTTAAAAAACAAATACCAAATGACTCCTTTGATATAAGGGGAGTAAACAAGGACAGGGTAGGGACGAAGAGCTTGAGAAGAAGATTTACATTAAACAGGGATGAGAGGTGGGAGGGAAAGGGAGTGAGAAGGGAAATTGCATGGAAATGGAAGGCGATCCTCAGGGTTATACAAAATGTCATATAAGAGGAAAGGAGGGGTAAGACAAGATAATACAAATGGAAGAAATGATTTACAGTAGAAGGGGTAGAGAGAGAAAAGGGGAGGGGAGGGGAGGGGAGGGGGGATAGTAGAGAATAGGACAGACAGCAGAATACATCAGACACTAGAAAGGCAATATGTCAATCAATGGAAGGGTAACTGATGTGATACAGCAATCTGTATACGGGGTAAAAGCAGGAGTTCATAATCCACTTGAATCAAACCGTGTAATATGATGTATTAAGAATTATGTAATGTTATGAACGACCAATAAAAATAAATAAATAAATAAAAATAAAATAACATATAGTGCTACCGGTAATCATATACTTAAACCTAAACCTAACACTATTCCTAGACTTACACCTAATCTTAAATCTAACCATATCTCCTGCCCTAGACCTGAACAACATCCTAGCCCTAGCCCTAACAATAATCCTTAAATAAACCAAACACTAACCCTACACTTAGTCCTAACCCTAGTCCTAATTCTAGCACGAAACCCAACACTAACTCTATCCTGAACACTGGCCCTGACCCTAACATAATCCTAGCTCCAAAACTCACTCTAAACCAAAACCTAATCCTAACACTAGACCTAGCCATAATCCTAACCCTAAAAATAGCCCTAATCATACCCCTAGCTCTTACATTACCCATGGCCCCAACCCTAGGCCTAAACTAACACAAAACCTAGCCCTAATTTTAGGCCTGAATATAGCCCTAAGTGAAACCCTAAACCTAACCCTAGCCCTAACCCTAACCCTAAGCTTCGCTTTAGACTAAACCTAGCTCAAAGCCTAACCTTTACCCTTAACATAACCCTAGCCATATCCCAAACCCAAACCTAACACTAGCTCTAATCCTAACATTAATGACAGCCCTAACCACAGCTCTATTTATATCAAATACCCTAACATAACCCTAATCATAAACATAAGCCTAGCCCTAAATCTAGCTCTAATTCTATCCACTACCCTAACCATAATCCTAATCCTAAGGCTAATCCTAGGCTTAACCCTAACCTTATCACAATCCCTAAAACTAACCTAAACCCTAATCCTAAGCCTATTCATTACCCTAACTATAACTCTAACCCTAATGCTAATTCGAACCCTAAACCTAAACCTTAACGGAAACCAAGCCTTAAGCCAAACACTGACCCTAATATTACACATACCTATAAACTTTACCCTTACCCAAAATCTAACCCTTACACTAGACCTAACCATAAACATAAACATAAACCAAAACCTATCTCTAATGTAACCCTAGACCTGACAATAGCCCAAGCCCTAATCCTAGCCCTAACCCAAACACGAACACTAGCTCTCATCCTAGCCTAAAACATAGCCTTAATCATAAACCTAACCCTAATTCTAACCCTTTCCCTAGCCCTAAACCTAGTTATAACCCCTTTTCTTACCTTAAACCTAACCCAAACCTTAACCTTAACATTAAACCTAGCCCTAACCTTAAACCTAGGACTAAGCCTAACACTAATCCTATCCCTAATACTAAACCTAACCCTAATCCTACCTTTAAGACTAACTATAACTCTCGCCCTAGCCCCAGCCCTACCCCTAATTCTAACCCTATCACTTACCATAATCTTATTCTTAACCATAGCCTAGAATAACCCTAGCCCTAACCTTACACCTTGCCCTAACCCTAGATCTAAACCTAACTCTAAATCTAACCCTAATTCTACAACTAAACCTAACCCTAACACTAGCCCTAACCCTAATGCTAATCCTAAAACTAGCCCTAACCATAGGCTTAGACCTAAAAGAAAACTGAGCCATAACACTAACCCTAAACTTTTACCTAAACCAAACCCTAACCTTATATCTAGCCCTAAGCCTATCCCTAATTTGAGTCCTAAACTTACCCCTAAAACTACCCCTAAACCTGCCTCTGACATTAACACTAACCCTACCTCTAAACATCACCCTAAACCTAAACCTTAACCTAACACTAGACCTGGTCCTAACCCTAATTCTACAACTAGTTTTAATCATAAACCTAGAGCATACATTAGCCGTAACCTTAAACCTAATGCTAACCCAAACCTAGCCCAAATCTGATACCTAAGCCTAGTTTTCACCCTAACCCTAACCCTAACACTATCCCTAACCCTAACCCGAACCCTAGCTCTACCCTAGCTCTAAACTTACAATTTACCTTATTCAAACCCCAACCCTAATGCTAACCCTAGTCCTAAAACGAATACTTAGTCTAACCCAAAACCTAACCCTATTATAGTCTTAACCCTAGCTCTCATTCTTGTTATACTCATAACCCAAATTCTAACCCTAACCCTGACCCTCATTCTGACCCTAAACCTAAACCAAACCCTAACACTTGCCCTACCCATAACCCTATATCTAAACCTAACCCTAACACTAGTCCTAGATTAAACCTAATCATAAATCTAGCCATATCTTTAACCAAGACCTAAGCAAAAAAATCTAGCCCTAGCTCTAATGATAACCCTTAACCTAAGCCAAACACTAACCTTACCTCTAGAACTAACCAATCCTAATTCTGGCTCTAGCCCTAACCCTAACCCTAATCTAAACACAGACCCTGACACTAACACTAACCCTAGCTATAAAACTGATCCTAACGGAAAGCTAAACCTAACACTAGACCTAGCCATCAACGTAAACATAACCATTACATTACCATAGCACTAAAACTAGCTCTAAACCTATCACAAATCCTAACCCTAATCCTAGCCCTAAATCTAGCCCAATGTGAAACCCTAACCCTTACCTAACCTTATCCCTTATCCTAAACCTAACCTTCATGCTAACCCTAACACTCGCCTTAAACCTAACCCGAGATAAAACCCATATCCGAACCCTAAACATAACCCTAGCCCTATCCCTAAACCTAATCCTAATCCTAGCCCTAATCATAATGTTAACACCAGCCCTAATACTATCTCTAAAATTATGCATTACCCTAAACTGAATCTTAACCATAATGATAACCCTAGCTCTAATCCTAATTGTAAACCTAATATTAGACCAACCACTAAACCTAACATTCAACGTAGCCTTAACCCTAGGTGAAACCCCAACCCTTACTCTAACACTAACCGTAGCCCAAACTGTAACACTAACACTCAACCTAAAACTACTCCTTACCCTAACCTGACATCTAACCCTATCCATTACTGTAATTCAAATGATAATCTTAGCCTTAACCTTAACACTAACCCTAAACCTAAAACTAACCCTAAACCTTACCTGACATCTAACCCTATCCATTAACCTAACTCTAAAAATAACCTCTGCCCTAACCCTAAAAATAATGCTATCCTTAACCGTAAATCTAACCCTAAACATAATCCTAAACCTAACCCTAACCCTAGCACTATCGCTAGCTTAAAACCTAACGTGTACCCTAAACCTAACCCAAACCCTCAGCCTAGGCCTAGCCCTAACCCTAACGCTAGCCCTAATCCTATTCAAAACCATAGCCCTATCCCTAGATCGAATGCTATTCATTACCCTAACAATAACTCTAACCCAAATGCTAACCCTAGGCCTAACCCTTACCCTATCACTAACCCTAACCCTACCAATTACCCTAATCTTAACCTGAATCCTAAACCTAAACCTATTTATAAACCTAACCTTAATTCTAACCCTAATGCTAATTTGAGCGCTAACCCTAATATTTAACCTATCACAAACCCAAAACCTGACCCCGACCCTAAAAATACATGTTACTCTTAACCTGGGCCTTACCCTAAACCTAACATTAGACATAGCCATGAACCAAACCCTAAAACTATCCCTAGCCATAACCCTAAACATGACATTATACCTATCCCTAAAAGTTGCCCTAACCCTACCACAAAACCTAGCCCTCATCCTAACCCCAAATCTACTTGAATTCTAACACAAACCTAACCCTAGTCCTAAACCTATTTCTAATCATAGCCCTAGCCATAAACCTAGATATAACCCCATCTCTTCCCCTAAACCTAACCCTAAACCTAATCTTAAACATAGCCCTAACCCTAGGCCTAACCCTAACACCAATCCTAGACATATCCCTAGCCCTAATTTAGTCAAAAATTAACATTAACCCTAGCCATAAGACTAACTCTAACTATCGTCCTAGCTCTATTCCTAGTTCTAACCTTACCCCTTACCGTAATCCAAACACTACTTAGCCCTAACCCTAGCCATAGCCCTAACCATAGAATTAACCATATCTCTAAATGTACCCCTAAGCCTAAACTCACCCTATCAATAGCAATAACACTAAGATTAAATGTAAACTACCCTTAACTTTATCCTCAGCCCTAGAAAATAATGAGCCATAGCACTAACCCTAAACTTTAAACTAAACCAAAACCTAACCCTACATCTAGCCCTATGTCTACCCCTAATTCGAGTCCTATACCCAACCCTAAAACTTACCCTGAACCTGACTCTGAACCTAACACTAACCCTAGCTCAAAACATCACCGTGAACGTAAACCTAATGATAAAACTAAACTTAGCCCTAACTGTAACCCTAAAATTAGCCCTAATCATAATTCTAATTCTTACATTAGCTGTATCCCTAATACAAGCCCTAATGTTACCCAAAATCTAGCCCTAATGTGTGCCCCAACCCTAGATTTAACCCTAACTCTAAACCTAAACTCTTAAACTAACGCTTACCCTAAACCTAACCCTAAATTTAATCCTCGCACTATCCCTAAACCTAACACTAACGCCAACACTAACACTAACCATAACCCTAGCCCTAACCCCAGCTCTAAACCTATCCAATACCCTAACCCTAACTCTAATCCTAATTCTAACATTATCTCTTGGCATAACCCTAACACATTCACTAACCCTAACCTATCCATTACCCTAAACATAACCCTAACCCTAAACCTAACCAGACACTAAACCTAGATGTAACACTAAACTAAAACTGTCCCTAATTAAAACCCTAGTTCTTCCAGTAGCCGTAGCCCTAAATCTAATACAAAACCTACCCGATCCCTAATCCAAGCTCTCACCCTAGCTTTAACCCTAATCCTAAATCTAACCCTAGACATAACTCTAACCCTAACACTAGCCCTAACACTAGTGCTAACCCTATCACTTACCCTAAGCCAAATTCTAGCCCTAAAGCTACCCTTGTCCTAAACTTAATTCTTAGCCAAACCCAAAACCTACCTCTATTACTAGTCCTAACCCTAATCCTCAATCTAGCTCTATCACTATCCAAAACCCTAACACTAACCCTGACACTTATTCTGACCCTAACACTAACCATAGGTCTAAACCTGACCCTAACTCTAAACCGACCCCTAACATTGGCACTACCTCTATCCCTATAACTAAACCTTACACTAACACTAGACCTAGACATACACTTAATCTATTATCTAGTGATAACACTAGGACTAGCCCTAAACAAAAACTTAGTCCTAGCCCTAATAATAACCCTTAACCTAACTCAAACACTAACCCTATCCCTACACCAAACCCTAGTCCTAATGCTGGCCCTAACACTAAACCTAATGCTAAACAGAACACTGACCCTTACCCTAACACAAACCCTAGCTCTAAACCTTATCCTAACAAAACACATAAACCCTAACACTAGACCTAGCCATATCACTAACCCTGAAACTAGCCATCACCATAGGCCAAAGCTCTATCCATTACCCTAACCCTAATCCTAACCCTATTGCTAACCCTAGCCCTAACCCTCACACTAACTCTAACTCTAATCCTCGTCCTAGTCCAAACAGTAGCTCAATCCCTAACCCTTAAACTTAACCTAACCCTAACACTAACCCATGGCCTAAACCTAAACCTAACATAAACCCTAGCCTTAATACTTACCATAACCCTATCCCTAACCCTAGCTCTAAGGCTACATATTACCCTAATCTTAATGATAACCCTAGCCCTAACCCTAGCTCTAACCCTACCCATTACCCTAACCCTTTCCCTAACCCTGATGATAACCCTAGCCCTTACCTAAATCTACATTAACCCTAACCCTAGACATATCCATAAACCTAATCCTTGCCATAGAGCTAACCCTTTCTCAAACCCTAACCATTACCCTAAACCTAACACTAAAACTATCCCTAACCCTAAACTTAAGCCTAAACCTAACTTAACCCTAACCCTAACACAACATCAAACCCTATCCAATACCCTAAACCTAATGATAACCCTAGCCCTAAACTTAACACTAACCTTGACACTAACCGTAATTATAACCTAGACCTAACCCTAAACCTAACACTTGCCCCAGTGCTAACCATAGCTCAAACTCTAAACCATACCCTAAACCTAAGCCTAACTGTTACCCTAGGCCTAACCCTAACTCTAGCCCTAATAATAACCATAACCCTAGCCCTAACCCTATCCCTTACCCTAAGTACAACCATAACCCTAAGGCTAACCCTAGGCCTAACCCTAACCCTTTTGCTAACTCTAACCCTATCAATTACCCTATACCTAACATGAACACTAAACCCAAAACTCTAATTATCCTAACCAAATCCTAAGGATAATTCAAGTCTAAACCTAAACCCTAATCTAAAACAAACCTGAAACCTAATTCTAACCCTAATAATAACCCTAGCTCTAACCTGAACCTTACCTTAACCCAAACCCTTATACTATACCTAGCCATAAATCTAACCCTCAATCTATCCCTAATGTAAGCCTAGACATGACACTAGTACTAGCCCTAATTCTTGCCATAACCCTAAAACAAACCCTAGTTCTCATCCTAGCCCTAAACCTAGCCTTATTACTTTGACCTAGCCCTAAAATTAGCTTTAAACCCATCCCTTCCCATAATCCCAACCCTATCCCTAAACCTAAACCTAAGCCTAAACTAGGCCTAACCCTAATACAAACACTAGACCTAATCATAGCCCTATTTTAGCCCGAAACCTTACCTAACCATATCCCTAACACTACCTCTAACTCTCACCCTAGCCTTGTTTCTAGTTCTAACCCTATCCCTTACCATAATCCTATCACTTGTATTTACATTAGCCCTAAACCTAGCTCCAGCCCTAATCATATATCAAACCCTAACTCTAAATCTAACCCTAACCCTAAGCTAAACCTCTCACTCACACCGGCCATAACACTAATGCTAGTGCTAAAACTAGCCCTAACCTAGCTCTAGCCCAAAAAACAACCCAGCCAGAGCCCTAACCCTGACCTTTAACATAAACCAAACCCTAAGCCTAAACCTAGCCCTAAACCTAGCACTAATTCTAGTCCTATCCCTAACCCTAAAACAAAACCTGACCATGACTCTGACCCTAACACTAACCCTAGCTCTAAACATCACTCAAAACCTAAACCTAAACCGAACCCTAGACCTATCCCTAACCCTAAGCTTAAACTAGTTCTAATCATAACCCTAGTTTTTACATTGGCTGTAGCCCTAAACCTTACCCTAACCTAACCCAAAACCTATCTATAATCAGAGCCATAACACTACCTTTAACCCTAAACATAACACTTATTCTAGCCCTAAATCTTACCCTAAACCTAACCCTAAACCTAACCCTAATCCCTGACATAACCCAAAACCTAACCCTAAACCTAGCCTTAATCCTAACCATAAACCTAGCTCTAACCCCAGCTATAACCCTATCCATTACCCTAATCCGAATCCTAATCCTAGTGCTAACCCTAGGATAACCCTCAATTTATTCCTAACCCTAAACTTATACATTACCCTAAACCTAACCTGAACCCTAAACCTAATCATATCCATTAACCTAATCATAACCCTAATGATCTTAACCCTAAAATTACCACTAACCATAACCCTAGACCTAACATTAACTATAGCCCTAATGAAGCCCTAATCCTAAAACAAACTCTAACCCAAATCCTAGCCCAAATCTTAGCCTTAATCCTAAACCTAACCCTAAACATAGACCTAATACTTATTTTAACCCTCACCCTAGATCTAAAGCCAGCTATAACATCATACCTAAACATAACCATAACCATAATCCTAGCCATAAACCTAGGCTCAGCCTTAATACTAACCCTAGCTCTAATTCTAGCTCTAATTAAGCCCTAATTCTAACCCTAAATATAATCCTTACACTAACTCTAACTCTCGCCCTAGCCCTTGCCCTACTTCTAACTATATTCCTTATAATAACAAAAACCCTAGCCCTAACCCTAGCCCTAACCTTCGCTCTAGCCCTAAACCTAGATCTAACCCTAACTCTAAATCTAACCCTAACCCGAAGCCTAAACCATACCCTAACACTAGCTCTAACCCTAACGCTAATTTGAAAACTAGCCCCAACCCAAGCCCTAGCTCTCAAGGAAAACCAAGCCATTTCACTGACCCTAACCCTTACCCTAAACCAAACCCTAATCCTACAGCTCTCCCTAACCCTATCCCTAATTCGAGTCCTAACCTTAACCCTAGGACTAATACTAACCCTGACTCTGACCTTAACACTAACCCTAACTCTACAAATCACCCTATCCCTAAACCTAATCCTAATACTAGACCTTGCCCTAAACCTAACCCTAAAACTATCCCTAATTGTAATGCCAGTTCTTAAATTAGCCATAGCCCTAAATCTAACACAAAACCTAGCCCTAATCCAAAGCCTAACCCTAGTTTTAACCCTAATCCTAACCCTGGCCCTAACTCTAACAAATCCCTAGTCCTAATCTTAGTTCTAACTCTATTTCTTACACTTAGTCAAACCTTCACCCTATTGCTTCCCTAGTCCTAACCCTAATTCTATACCTACCCCAAGCCCTAACTCTAATACTAGTCCTAATCCTAAACCTCATTCTAGCTCTAAACTTAACCCAAGCCCTAACACTAACCCTGACCCATATTATGGCCCTAACACTAAACCTAGGTTTAAACCTGACCCTAACCTCTATCCGAAAACTAACACTAGCCCTAACATTAACCCTAAACCTAAACCTAACAACAACACTAGCTCTAGACCTAAACCTAATCCTAAATATAGCCATAACTCTAGCCTTAGCCATAACAATAACCATTAACTTAAACCAAACACTAACTCTACCCCTAGATCTAACCCTAGTCCTCATTCTGGACCTAACCCTAAAGCTAATCCTAACCTGAACCCTGAAATTTACCCTAACAGAAACCCTAGCTCTAAACCTTATTCTATGCCCAAAACTAACCCTAACACTAGATGAACTCTAAATATAGCCATAATCATAACTCTAGCCCTTACATTACCCATATACCTAATAATAGCCCTAAATCTCACACAAAACTCAGCCCTAACTACAGCCCTAAACGTAACCCTAAGCATAACTATAACCCTAAACTTAGCCCTAACCCTAACCCTAACCCTTGTTCTAGCTTTAACCCTAGCTCAAACACTAAACCTTACCATAAAATAACCTGAGCCCAAACCCTAAACCTCACCCTAATTCTAGCCCTAATCCTAACTGGAACCATAGCCCAAACCCTAACTCTAATTCTATCCATTATACTGACAATAATCCTAAAAATAATGTTAATCCCAGCCCTAAACCTAACCGTAAACCTACCCTAGCCCAGACTGTAAACCTAACCCTCATCCTAGCCCTAAATCTAGCTCCATCCCTAACGCTTACACTTAATCTAATTCTAACACTAACCCAAGGTGAAACCCTAAACTTAACCCCAGCCCTAATCCCAACATTAACCCAAGCCCGAACCATAGCTTGAACCCTACCCATTACTCTAACCCTAAACTTAACCCTAATGAAAACACTAGACCTAAAGCTAAACCTACCCTAATGCTAAAAATAAACCTAACCCTAGAACTAACAGTGAACCTAAACCTAACCCTAAGCCTAAGCTAGCTCAAATGCTAACCTTAATCCTAAACCTAAACCTAACGCTAACCTAAACCTAAAACTATGTTTAACCTGACATCTAAACCTATTACCCAAACCCTAATGATAACCCTAGCCCTAACCATTACACTAACAATGATCATAACCCTAGACCAACCATAAATTAATCTTAGCCATAGCAAAAATCCTAGCCCAAATCCTAAACCGTACCCTAAACCTAATCCTAAGTGTAACCTTTGCCCTAATCTTGACCCTAACACTAACTCTAGCCCTAATCCTAACCATTATCCTAGCCCTAAACCTAGGTCAAAACCTATAAATTACCCTAATGATAAATATAACCCTAATGCTAACCCTAGGCCTAACCCTAAACCTATCACAAACCCTAATCATATCCATTACCTTAAACCATACCTAATCTTAAACCTAACACTATCCATTACCCTAACCTTAATTCTAAACTTAATGCTAATTTGAGCCTTAACACTAAAACTTAACCTAACCCAAACCCAAAGTCTGACCCTGACCCTAATAATATCCCAGCTGTTAATCTGACCCTTTCCCTAAACGTACGTAACACTTTAATTTGAGTTTGCCATAAACCTAACCCTAAAAATAACACTAACTATCAAACTAGACCTGACATTAGTCCTGGCCCTAATTGTTGTCCTAAACCTAACACAAAACATAGCCCTAATTGTAGCTTTAAATCAAGCCTTAATGCTAAACTTAACCATAACCCTAGACCTAACCCTAAAGCTAATCATAGAACTAGTCCTAACCTTAACCATATCACTAAAACAAAACCGAGCAACAGGCCTAACACTAACCTTAACTTAAACCAAACCCTAGCACTACACCTAGATCTAACCCTAGCCCTAATTCAAGTCCTAATCATAATGTTAAAAATAACCCTTTACCTGACTTATGTCCTAACACTCATCCCAGTTCAAAACACCACCCTAAGCCTAAACCTACCGTAATCCTATCCGTAGACTTAACTCTAAACCTAGCCCTAACCCTAGCTCAAAACCTAAACTTTATGCTAAACATAACCCTAATCCTAACCCTAAACATAGTTCTAACACTAACTCAAGGCATATTCCTAACCATGACTCTAGTCCTAACCCTAACAATTACCCTAACCATAACCCTTACCCTAATGCTAACCCTAAGCCTAACCCTAGCCCTATCTCTAACTCTAACCGGATCAATTACCCTAAACCAAGCCTGAACCTTAAAACAAACCCTAACTATACCCTAACCCTAAACCTAATGCTAATTTGAGCTGTAAACCTAAACCCTTACCTAAGCCAAATCCTAATCCTAATAATTCACGGAGCTCTAAACCTTAACCTTACCCTCAACCTAACCCTTACACTAGATGTAGCAATAAGCCTAACCCTAGAAGTATTTTTAACCACAACCCTAGACCTGATATTAGCCCTAGTACTAATTCTAGCCCTGAATCTAAATTGAACACTATCCCTCATCCTCGTCCTAAAACTAGCCTTAATCATAACCCTAACTCCAACCCTAGCCCTAACCCTAACTCTAACCATCAACCTACATCTAAACCTAGATATAACATCATACTTTATCCTAAATTTAAATCTAACCCTCTCCATATCACTAGGACTTAGCTAAACACTAAGCCTAGTACTAATCCTAGACCTAATTTAACCCTATCCCAAACTTTAAATCTAATTTTAGCCCTATCACTAACTCTAACTCTCACTAGCCCTAACCCTAATGCTAATCCTAAAACTAGCCCTAACCCTACCCTAGCCCTAAAACAAAACTGAACCATAGCCCTAACCCAAAACCTTAACCTAAACCAAACCCTAACCCTAAACCTAACCCTAATTTGAGTTTTAATCCAAACACTAAAACTAACCCTGACCTTTACTCTGACCATAACATTAACCCTAGCTCTAAACATAACCCTAATCCTAAACCTAAACATAACACTATAAATAGCCCTAACCCTAATCCTAAATTTAGCCCTATACATAACCCTGGTACTTATATTAGGAATAACCCTAAGTATAGCACTAACTTAACACAAAAAAATAGCCCTAATTCGAGCCATAACTCAAGTTTTAACCCTAATCCTAAAACTAACCATAGCCTAATCATAAACATAACCCTAGCCCTAACCCTAGCTCTAAGCCTATCCATTGCCATAAACATAAGCCTAACTCTAATGCTAAACATAGTCCTAAGCCTAACCCTATCCCTAATCCTAACCCATTCCACTACCCTAAACCAAACCTAGACTCTAAACCTAACCCTATCTTTAACATAACACTAACCCTAATGCTAACTTGAGCCCTAACTTTAAAACTTAACCTATCCCAAACCCTAACCAAGGCCCTGACTGTAAAAATAGTCATAGCTCTAAACCTGACCCTAACCCTAAAACTAAGCCTTACACTACATGTAGCCATAAACCTAACACTAAAATTATCTTTAAACATAACCCAAGACCTGATATTAGCCCTAGCCCTAATCCTAGCCCTAAACCTAAAACAAACCCTAGCCCTCATGCTAGCCCTAAACCTAGCCCTAATCATAATCCTAACCTTAACCATAGCCCTAATCTGATTCTAACCCTCACCCTCCCCCTTAACACCTACCTTACCCAAAACTTAATCCTAATCCTAACCCTAACACTAGACCTAAGCTGAACACTAACCCTAGCCCTAATCCTAGCCCTAATTTAACCCTATCCTTAATTATAACACTAATCATAGCCCTAAGACTAACTCTAACTCTCACACTCTCCCTATCCCTAGTTCGAACCATATCCCTTAACTTAACCCTAACCCCAGCCCTAAACATAGCCATAAAACTAGCCATAACACTTGCCTAATCCATATTTCTAGTCATAACCCTAGATCTAACTCTAACCCCAACTCTAACACTAACTCTAAGCCTAAGCCTAACATTAATACTAGCCTAACACTAACCCTAGCAGTGAAACAAAACCGAGTAATAGCCCTAACACTAAATCTTAACTTAAACCCAAAACTAATACTACACCTAGACCTAACTCTAGCCCTAATTCAAGTCCTAGCCTCAACCTTAATACTAACCCTGACTCTGACTCATATCCTAACACTCACCCTAGCTGTAAACACCACCCTAAACTTAAACCATACCCTTACAGTAACCCTAGCCTTATTTGGAGTCCTAACCCTAACTCTAAAACTAACTCTGACCCTGACTATTAACCTAATACTAACACTCGCTCTAAATATCACCCTAACCTTAAACCTAATCCTAACACTAGAGGTTTAACCCCTAACCATGACCAAAAATTTCACCCTAATTGTAACCCTAGTTGTTACATTAGCCATTGCCTAGCCCTAAACCTAACACAAAACTAGCCCTAATCTGAGCCCTAAACTTATCTTTACCTAACCCTTGCCCTATTCCAAGCCCTAACCCTAGCTCTAAACATATCCCTAACCCTAAGCCAAACCCTAACCCTAATGCTAACCCTAATCCTTAACCTAACACAAACCCTAACCCTATTACTAGTCCTAACACTAGCACTCATTCTAGCTATAACCATAACCCAAATCCTAACCCTAACCCTGACCCTTATTCTGACCCTAAAACTAATCGTAGGTCTAAACCTGAACCTAAGCCTAAACTGAACCCTAACAGTAGCCCTTCTGGTAAACCTATACCTAAACCTAACCCTAACACTAGCCCTAGACCTAAACCAAATCCTAAATCTAGCCATAAGTCAAACCCTAGACCTAATGAAAAACCTAGACATAGCCCTAACAATAACCCTTAGCCTAAGCCAAACATTAACTCTTCCCCTAGACCTAAATCTGGCTTTAATTCTAAGCATAACACTAACCTGAACACTGACCATGACACTAACAGTATAACCCACTCCCTTACCCTACATGTAACCCTAACTTTAACCCTAACCTGAGGTCTAAACCTAACAATAACCCTAGCCCTAATTTAGCCCTATCCCTAAACATAACCCTAGCCCTAGCCCTATGACTAACTCTAACTCTCACACTAGCCTATCACTAGTTCTAACCATATCCCTTACCATAACCTTAACCCTAAACCTAAACCTCGTCCTAACTCTTGCCCTATCTTCAGTCCTAGCCCTAACTATAGATCAAATCCTAACTCTAAAATTAAACCTAATCCAAGACCTCAGCCTAACCATTATAAATACATTTCTATTTGGATTCTATGTCTACAGATGTTGGCTTCAATTATTATGTAGAATATAGTCATTAGATTCATAAAATGCATACCATTTCTGGTAGGGTATTGAGAACTGAGGGTCACGGGTAGGATGCTATGTTAAGGTGGAAAGGAGTGAGGGTATGAGATTTACCTATCTTATTTAATTGGAGGAGAACTGTAATGAATAGACTCGGGTAATTTATGGAAGAATGTATAAATTCAAATTTCTTATTGGTATTCATAAAATTACCCTATTTATGAATAGTAAAAGTTTGGAGGTTGCAAGTGGGATAGAGGGAGGATGAAAAAATAAGATTAAAAAAAACAAGAAAGAAAGAGAGGGATAATGAAAATAATATAAAATAAATGGGGGTTGAGATGGGCCTATGCAATTCCTCTATATTAAACAATTCTTGTGATTCAGTTCTTAAAGTCCAATTTTATGCAAAGTTCTTGGTTTCATGTATGTTGAGATTGTGAAGGCCAGAGGGGGAAGGGTAGAGGAGAATAGATGAGAAGAGCGAGAATAGAAAAGTCTTTCAGAACTTTGTTTCGTTCCAGTAGGAGGAGTTGTGTATTCCTAGCTTGAGTCTCTGTGCTAAAGGTGGTGGAGGTAGCCAGTTTGAGAGGGCTTGAGCTTCTACCTAGAGCCTCCCTACTCTTAGTCTCTGAGTTGGAAAATAGGTACCTGTACAGTTGCTGTTCTGCATTGATAGCTACGCCCCCCCCCAAAAAAAAAAAGAAAGCTCTTGAGAAAAATCTTGAGTTATCAAAGCTGGAGATATGGGAGTTGGAAACCAGGTACCTGAACAGCTGCAGAACCGAGCTGGTAGCCATGGCCACTGATATATGGTGAGTAAGGTTTTCCAAGATGGATTCCATTTGTTACCTGCGTAGGGTGTTTGGTGAGGTGGGTGGTTCTGGGTGACTTTGGCCATGTCCAGAGCTTGGCCTAGTGACCCACAAGCAAAACCTCTGTGTTCTGTGCCACCTATTCTCTGCGCCAAGAGCGCCTCCATGGCCGAGACTTCTGTCTGAGCTGAGAACAAACCCGCAGCCAAGACTTCCTTCTGCACCAAGAGCTCACACAGGGCTGAGACTTCCATCTGAGCTGAGAACACTAGTGCAGCCGAGACTTCCATCTGTGCAGGGAGCTCATGCGCGGCCCAGACTTCCAACTTTTGACTGAGCCGAGAGCAACCACACAGCCTAGCCTTCCATCTGCACAGAGAGTTCCATTGTGGCCCTAGTTTTCTTCAAATTTTTATGATATCGGGGAAGATTCATCCTTTACTTAGCCTTACTGTGCTCCACAGGTTTGCGCCTTCTTGGTTCAATGGATCGCTGTCAGGAACAGTTTTTATTTTAAGATTTTCTGTCATTATGGCTTATTGGTGTGAATGAAAATTGAGCTGGAAATCAAACAGGGTTGGTAGTAGGTGCTTGAAACTTCACAAATCAGTTCTCAGTGGACACACTCAATCACTTCTCTATGGGCATTCTCTGGTTTATTCTTTGTGAAAGTAGCCCTAAGTGGAAGCATGCAAAGCAACTTTATGTGAGAGTACTTTAGGAGAAAATGGAAATATGCATATGCTGAACTACCTCCCCCAATTATTTGGTCACATTTATTTAATACTGTGAAAGCTTCATCTGTTAGCCTGCCCCACTTGGCTCCACAAGAGTGGGACTTCTAGGATCAAAGGGACACTAAACAGGTTAAGGTTAGTTTTAGGGTTAGTGTTAGCATTAGGATTAGACCTAGTGTTAGGGTTAGAGTTAGTTTTGTTTTCAAATTTCTATGATACTCTTCAGGATTCATCTTTTTCCTATTTTGACTATATTCCCAATGTTTGGGCCTCCTACATAAAGGGTTTGCTTTCAGGAACAGTTTCAATTTTCATGTTTCTCTTCATTTAGCCCTGTAGGGGTGAATGGAAATGAAGCTGGAAATCAAACAGGGTTTGGGCTAGCTGCTTGAATCACCACACACTCCATCAATTTTCAGTGAGCATAATCTGGTGTTTGCCAAGGAAGTAGCCCTAAGATAAAGTAGAAAGAAACAGCTTTATCTCTGAGTGATTTTGGAGCAAGCAGAATACATATTTACCGAATCAGCTTCAAATCTTTTTGGTCAGATTACTTTGATACTGTACCAGATTCATCCTTGACCTAGCCTTAGTAGGATCCCCAAGTTTGGGCCTTCAAGATTCAATGGTTCACTTTCAGGAACAGTTTCTATTTTAAGGTTTCACTTCATTTTAACCTAAATGGAATTGGTGCTAGAAATCAAACAGGGTTGGTGCTAGCTGCTTCAAACTTCACACACTCTATCAGTTCTCTGTGGGCACTCTCTGGTTTGTTCCTTGTAAATATTGCTCTAAGCTGAAGCATGAAAAGCAAGTTTATCTGAGAGCACTTTAGGAGAAAGAGGGAAATATAAATATACTGAAATACCTTCCCCAATTAGTTGGTCATATTTCTTTGATACTGTGCAGGGTTCATCTACTATCTTGACCCACTAGGTTCCCCAATTTGGGGACTTCTTTGATCATAAGTTCTCTAAACAGCTTAGCATTAGTGTTGGGGATAGAGTCAAATCTAGCATTAGTTTCACAGTTAGATTTGTTCAAATTTATTTGATACTGGGCAGTATTCATCATTTCCTTACCCTTGTTAAGTTTAACTGTTTTGGACCTCCTCAGTTCAAGTGTTCACTCTCATGAACACTGTATATTTTAAGGATAACTTCATTTTGATCTCTATGGGTAAATGGAAATGGAGCTCGAAATCAAAGTGTTGGTGCTAGCTGCCTGACACTTCACATACTCAATCAATTCCCTGTCGGTATTCTCTGATTCTTTCCTTGTGAAAGTATCCCAAAGCTGCTTTAGGAGACAACAGGAAAATATGCATGTACTGAACTACGTTCCCCAGTCATTTGGTCAGATTTCTTTCATACTTCACAGGATTCATCTGTTAGCTTGCCCCACTAGTCTCCACATGTTTGGAACTTCTATGATCAAAGGTACTCTAATCAAGTTAGAGTTAGTTTTAGGGTGAGGGTTAGGGCTAGTGTTAGGGCGAGTATTAGGGTTAGAGATAGTTTTGTTCAGATTTCTTTGATATTGGGCAAGAGTCATCATTTACCTAGCCTTACTATGTTTACTATTTTGGGGCCTTCTTGGTTGAAGATTCACTGTCAGGAACAGTTTGAGTTTTAAGGTTTTACTTCATTTGAACCTATAGAGATAAATGGAGATGGAGCTAGAAATCAAACAGGATTTGTGCTAGCTGCTTGAAACTTCACACACTCAATCTATTCTCTGTGGGCACTCTGTGGTTTCTTCCTTGTAAAAGTAGCTCTAAGCACAGTATCCAAAAACAACTTTAACCAAGAGCACTTTATGAGAAATCAGTGAAATATGCACGTCCTGAACTACCTCCCCCCAATTATTTGGTCAGATTTGTTTGATACTGCACAGGATTCATCTGCTAGCTTGTTGCCCTGGGTTCCCCAAGTTTGGGACTTGTATGATCAAAGCTCTATAAACAGAATAGGTTTAGGTTTAGGGTTTGATACTGGGCAGGCTTTCTCTTTTACCTAGCCTTATTATGTCCCCCAGTTTTGGGCCTTCTAATTTCAATTGTTCACTGTCAGGAACAGTTTGTATTTTAAAGTTTCATTTCAAGTTGTCCTATATGGGTAAATGGAAATGGAGCTGGTAATCAAACAGGATTGGTGATAGCTGTTTGAAATTTCACACACTCAATCAGTTTTCTGTGGGCACTCTCTGGTTTGTACCTAGTGAAAGTTTTCCAATGCCATGGCAATGAAAAGAACATTATCCAAGAGCACTTTAGGAAAAATACAGGGGGAATAGGCATGTACTGAAACACCTCCCCCAATTGTTTTGTCAGATTTTTTTTATACTGGGCAGGATTTATCTGTTACCTTGCCCTACTAGGCACCCCAATTTTGGGTCTTCTATGATCAAAGGTTGTCTAAACAGGTTAGGATTAGAGTTCGGGTTAGGTTTAGGGCTAGGGTTAGAATTAGTGTTAGGGTTAGAGTTAGTTTTGTTCAAATTTTTTTGATACCAAAGAGGATTCATCTTTTACCTAGCCTTACTATATCCCCATGTATGGGCCTTTTCGGTTCATGGTTTGCTGTCAGAACAGCTTGTGATTTAATGTTTCACTTCATCTTGACTTATATGTGTAATTGGAAATGGAGCTGGATAACAAACAGGGTTGGTGTTAGCTTCTTGAAACTTCACACACTCAATCAGTTCTCTGTGGGCACTCTCTGATTTGTTCTTTGTGAAGGTATCCTTATGGTGAAGTATGCAAAGCATAGGTTTAGGGTGAGGGCGATGTGTAGGGCTAGGTTTAGTGTTAGGGTCAGAGTCAGGGTAAAGGTTCGTTTTAGGGTTAGGGCTATACTTAGGGCTAGGTGTTGGGTTAGGGTTTGGTTAAAGTTAAGGTTTAGGGTTTGGGCTATGGCTCGGTTTTGTTTTAGGGCTAGGGCTAGTGTTAGGGCGAGATTTTGGATTAGTGTTAGAATAAGGGCTAGTGTTAGGATGAGGTTTAGGATTAGGTTTAGGGTTAGATTTAGATTTAGGATTAGATCTAAGATTAAGATTAGGGCTAATTTAGCATTCCAGAAGGGATAGGATTAGAACTAGGTATATGGCTAGGAAGAGAGTTAGTTTTAGACTTAGTACCAGGCTTAGGTTAGGGTTAGGGTTACAGCTAAATTAGGGCTAAGTTTAGGGCTAGTGTTAGTGTTAGGGTTAGGCCTAGGGATAGGGCTAGGTTTAGGAATAGCTTTGGGGTCAAGGTTAAATTTAGGGGAATGGGTGGTGTTATAGCTAGCTTTAGGTCTAGGATGAGGGTTAGCATAAGGATTAGGGTTAGGGTTAGTGTTCAGGGTAGGATTAAGGTAGGTTTCGGGCTAGAAGGATGGCTAGGGTTTCTGTTAGGTTTAGGGCTAGGACTAGGACTAGGACTAATGTCAGGTCTTGGGTTATGGTTAGGGAAAGTTTTAGGATTAGGTTATGCCTAGTTCTAGTGAGTTAAGTTTAGTGTAAGGGTCAGGTTTAGAGCTAGGCGTTTTATTAGGGTTAGAGTCAGGGTTGGCATTTGATTTAGGTTAAAGTTTATGGTTAAGGCTTGAGTTAGTGGTTGGTTTAGGTTAAGGGTTAGGGTAAAGGATATGGTTAGGTTTATGTTTCAGTTAAGGTTTAGGGTAAAGAATGGGTTAGGTTTATTGATAGGGTTAGGATTAGCATTAGGGTTAGGGTTATGTTTTGTGTAATGGATAGATTTACACCTAGGTTAGGGCTCGGTTATGGTTTGGATTATGTCTAGGATTAGGGTTAGGTTTAGGGATAGTTTTAGGTTTTGGTTTAGGGTAAGTATTAAGGTTAGGGAAAGTGTTAGGGTTACGGCTAGGGTTATGGTTATGTTAGAGTAAAAATTAGTGTTTGAGCTAAGGTTAGAGCTAGGGCGAGGGTTAGGATTAAGTTCAGATCTAGGGTTATGTTTAAGGTTATGGTTTGGTTTAGGGTTAGGGTTATGGCTAGGGTTTTAATTAGGGTAAGGTTTAAATTTATGGTAATGGATAATATTAGAAATAGGGTTAGGGTTAGGATTAGGGTATGGTTTAGGGCTAGTGTTAGGATTAGGTTTAGTGTAAAGCTTAATATTTCAGCTAAGTTTAGGGTTATCGCAAAGGTTAGGTTTCAGGTTAGGTCTAGGGTTACATTCATGTTTAAGGTTAGGTTTAGTGTTAGGGATAGGGTTAAAATTAGGGTTAGTGTAAGGGTATTGGATAGTGTTAGAGCTAAAGTTTGGGCTAGGATCAAAGTTAGGATTAGAGGCATGGGTTAGGGTTAGGGTTAGGGTTAGTGTTAGGGCTATGATTAAGGTTAGGGTTATACTTAGGACTAACTTTAAGCCTAGGATTAGGGCTAGGTTTTATGTTAGTTTTGGTGCTAGGGTTAGAACTATGGGTAACATAAGATCTAGGGTTATGTTTAGGGCTAGTTTTAGTGTTAGGGTTATGTCTAGGTCTAGTGTTAGGTCTAGGTTTGGGGTTAGGGTCAGTTTTTGAGCTAGATTTAGTTGTTAGGGTAAGGGTCATTTTTCGAGATAAGGTTAGGGTTAGTGTTATAACCCAAATAAGGACTAGGTTTAGGTCTTGGCATAGGTTTAGTGTTTGGTTTAGATTAAGGGTTATTGTGAAGGCTATAGGTAGGTTTTTGATGAGATCTGGGGATAGAGGTATAGCTATTTTTAGGATTAGCTTTCAGACTAAGGCTAGTGTTAGGGTCAAATATAGATATAGGGTTACAGGTAGGGCTAGTGTTAGGGATTGGTTTAGGGATAGGGTCAGGTTTAGACCCAGGGTTAGTGTTATGGTCAGAATAAGTATCAGGGTTAGGGTTAGAGCAAGAATAAGGGCTAGGGTTAGGACTAGTAATATGGTTAGAGTATAAGTTGGGCTAAGAATTAAGGTTAGTACTAGGGTTTGCATTGGGGTTAGAGTTTGGCTTTGGGTAAAGGAAGAAAGAGTTAGGGCTAGGATTAGTGGAAGTGCTAGTGTGAGGGTTAAGATTTGGGTTAAATCTAGGGTTAGGGCTTAAATTATGGGTAGGATTTATGTTAGGGTTATGGGTAGGGTTAATATAACAACTAATGTGTGAACTAGGGTTATGATTAGGGCTAGTTTTATGGTTAGGGTTAAAGCTAGGTCTAGTGCTATGCTTAATTTAAGGTTAGGGGAATGTTTAGAGCTAGGATTAGTATTAGGGTTAGTGTCAGGTTCCGGGTTAGTTTTAGAGTTAGGGTTAGGGATAATTGTAGGGTTAGTGTTTGGTTTAGAACAAGGGTTAGTGATAGGGCTATGGTTGGTTTTATTTTATGACTAGGGCTAAGCGTAGTTCAAATTTTAGGATTAGCATTATTTTTAGGACTATGTTAGAGTTTGGTATAGGCTTATGTTTGTAGTTAAATTTAGAGTTGGGTTTATATTTAGAGTTAGGTTTAGGGCTAGGACTAAGGATAGAACTAGTGATAGGGCTAGGACAAGAGTTAGTCTTAGGGCTAAGGCTAGGGTTTGGATAGGACTAAATTAGGGCTAGTATTAGTGCTAGGCTTAGTGTTATTGTTAGGTTTAGGGTTAGGGTGATGGGTTAGGGTTAGGTTTAGGGTTATGGATATGTTTACGGTAAGGGATGGGGTTGTAGCTAGGTTTAGGGCTAGGGCAAGCGTTAGAATTAGGGTTAAACTTGGGTTATGGTTTGGGTTAGGGCTAGGGCTAATTTCAAGTCCAGCATTATGTTTAAAGATAGTTTTAGGGTTAGGTTTATGGCTACATCTATTGTAATGGTAGGTTTAATGTTAGGGTCAGGTTTAGAGCTAAGGGTATTATTAGGGTCAGGGTCACTATTAGTGTTTGGGATAGGTTAAGATTTTAAGTTAGGGCTCAAATTAGCATTAGGGTTAATATTAGGGTACTGATAGGGTTAGGTTTAGGTTTCAGGTTACGTTTAGGGTAATGAATAGGGTTATGAGTAGGGATAGGTTTAGATTTAAGCCTAGGGTTAGCATTAGGGTTAGGGTTATGGTTAGGGTAATGGATAGGGTTAGAACTAAGTTTATGGCTAGGGTTATGTTTACAATTAGTGCTTGTGTTATGGTTAAGGTTAGGTTCATGTTTAAAGCTACAGTGAGTGCAGAGATTCTGGCTAGGTTTTGGGTTAAATTAAGGCTAGGGTTAGGGTTACCTCTAATATAAGTACTAGGGTTATGATTAAGGCTAGTTTTATGGTTAGGGTTAGGTCTAAGTCTAGTGTTAGATTTAGGGTTAGGGTTAGAGTGATGTTTAGAGCTAGGTTTAGGGTTTGGTCAGGTTCAGGGATAGTTTTAGTTTTCAGCTTAAAACTCAAATTAGGGATAAGGTTAGGGCTACGTGTAGGGTTAAGGTTTGGTTTAGGGTAAGGGTCAGGGTTAGGGCTATGGCTTGGTTTTGTATTAGGGCTAGGGGTATAGTTAGGACTGGTTTTCGGATTAGCATTGGGGTTAGAGTTAGGGCTAGTCTTAGGTTTAGGTTTAGGCTTATGGTTAGGGTTAGATTTAGATTTAGAGTTACATCTAGGGTTAGGGCCTGGGCTAAGAAAAGGTCTAGGTTTAGGCCTAGGGTTAGCACTAGGATTAGGGTTCCAGTAAGGGATAGGGTTAGAACTAGTTATAGGGCAAGGATGAGAGACTTAGTCTTAGGGCTAGGTTAGGATTAGGGTTAGGCATATGGCTAAATTAGGGCTAAGATTAGGGCTAGGGTTTGTGTTAGGGTTAGGCCCAGGTTTTGGGTTAGGGTTATGATTAAGGCTATGTTTAGGGCTAGGAGCTAGGGTTTGTTTTAGGGTTAGGGCTAGGATTATGGATAGGGCAAATGTCAGGTCTAGGGTTATCATTAAGGATAATTTCAAGCTTAGGTTTTTGGCTAGGTCTAGTGTAAATGTTAGGTTTAGGGAAAGGGTCAGTTTTAGAGCTAGAGGAATTATTAGGATCATGTTCAGAGTTAGGGTTTGGTTTAGGTTTGAGTTTAGGGTTAGTGATCGAATTGGCATTAGGGTTAGGGTTATTGTAATAATAGAGTTGGGTTTAGGTTTCATGTTAGGTTTAGGATAATTTTTAGGGTTGGGGTTAGTGATAGAGTTAGTGTTAGGCCTAGGGTTAGCATTAGAGTAAGGTTTATGTTTAGGGTAATGGATACAGTTAGAGTTTAGTTTAGGGCTAGGGTTGTAGTTAGGTTTAGGTTTTGAGTTTGGGTTAGGGTGAGGGTTAGAACTAGGGTTATGATTAGGGTTATGCTTAGCATAAGGGTTAGGTTAAAGGTTAGGTCTAGGGATAGAATTACGGTAGTTTTAGGGTTAGGGCTAGGATTATCATTAGGGTTAGGGTTAGGTTTACTGTAATGGATACGTTTTGATTTAAGTTTAGGTTTAGGGTTAGGGTAAGATTTAAGTTTAGGGTTAAGGTTCGGGCTATGGCTATGTTTAGGTTAATGGTAAGGGTTAGGTTTTGAGCTACGGTTAGGTTTACAGTGAGTGTTAGGTTTAGGGTTAGGTCTTGATTTAGTTTTCTGGTTAGGGTTAGGGTTATGGTTAAGGTTAAGGCTAGGGTTGCCATTAGGTTTAGGGTTAGGTTTAGTGTATTTTGTAGGGTAAGATCTAGGGTTAGGGCTGGGGTTAAGGTTTAGATTAGGGCTAGGGTTAGGGTTAGATTTACGGATATTTCTAGGTTTATGTTTATGATAAGTATTAGGATTTGAGCTAGGATTCAGACTAATTCTAGGGTTAAGTTAGAATTAGGGATAGGGTTAGGGTTATGCTTAGGGCTACGTTAAGGCGTAGGTTTAGCTCGAGGTTTTGTGTTAGGTTTAAGCCTTCAGTTAGGGCTGTGGGTAATATAAGAACTAGGGATATGAAGTAGGGCTAGTTTGAGGGTTAGGGTTATTACTAGGTCTAGTGTTAGGTTTATATTTTCTGTTAGGGTCAGGTTTAGAGGTAGGTTTTCTGTTAAAGGCTGCTCATTGTTCAGGATAGAGTTAGAGTTAGGATTATAGCCAGAATTAGGACTAGGTTTAAGTCTAGTGGTAGGGGTAGTGTTTGGGTTAGGTTAAGGATTATTGTTAGGGCTAAGACTAGGTTTTTGTTTAGGCCTAGGGCTAGAGTTAAGGCTAGATTTAGAATTAGATTTAGGTCTAAGCCTAATGGTAGAGTTAGGTTTAGGAATAAGTTTATCGGTAGTGCCAGTGTTAGAATTTGGTCTAGGGTTAGCGTCAGGTTTAGACCTAAGTTTAGTGTTAGGGTCAGAATAAGGGTTAGGGTTAGCATTAGTGTTTGGGATAGGATTAGAGCTAAAATGAGGGCTAGGGTCAGAACTATTAATGGGGTTAGGATTTTGGTTAGCCTAGGGATTAGGGATAGGTCTAGGGTTACCTTTAGGGTTAGGGTTTTGTTTAGGGTAAAGGATGAGGTTAGAGCTAGGGTTAGGGTTACAGTTAGGGTTAGGGTTAAAGCTAGGTTTAGAGCTTGGATAATGGCTTGTTTTTGTGATAGGGTTAGGGTTAGGGTTAGGGCATTGTCTAATGTTAGAACTCGGGTTACATTTAGGGTTATTTTTAGGGTTAGGGTTAGGGGTAGGTCTAGTGTTAGGGTTAGGTTTAAGGTTAGGCTGATATTTAGAGCTATGATTAGTGTTAAGATATAAATCAGGGTCAGGCTTAGGGTTAGAACTCAAATTAGTGAGAGGGTTATTGTTAGATTTTGGTTTAAGATTAGGATGGGGTATAGAGCTAGGGTGAGCGTTAGGATATGAGTCTGTTTCAGGGTTAGATTTAAGGATAGGGTTAGGAGTGGAATTTAGGGTTAGGGTTAGGTCTAGATGTAGTTTTAGAGTGATTTATGTTAAGGTTTAGGGTTAGGGCCATTGCTCAGTTTTGTTTTACTTCTAGGGGTAGGGTTAGGGAGAGTTTTACAATTAACATTAGAGTTAGGGCTAGTGTTAGTGTTAGGCTTAGGCTTAGGTTTAGGGTTAGATTTAGAGTTAGGGTTAGGGCAAGGACTATGGATAGGGCAACATTACTGCTAAGTTTAAGTCTAGGTTTTAGGTTATGATAAGGAATAGGTTTAGAACTAGGGATCGGGCTAGTGTGAGAGTTAGAGTTAGTCTTAATGCTAGGGTTAGGGTTAGGTTTAATTATAAGGTTACTGGTAGGGCCAGTGTTAGGGTTTGCTCTATGCTTAGGTTCAGGTTTCGACCTAGGGTTACTGTTTGTGTCAGAATAAGGGTCAAGGTTAGTGTTAGGGTTTGGGATAAGATTAGAGGTAGAATGAGGGCTAGTCAGGATTATTAAAAGGGTTCAGATTTTGGTTAGCCTAATAATTAGAAATAGTTCTAGGGTTACCATTAGGGTTAGAGTTTTGCTTAGGGTAAATGATAGGGATAGAGCTAGGATTAGCATTAGGTTTAGGGTTAAAGCTAGGTTTAGAGCTTTAATTAGGTCAAGTTTTTGTTGTAGGATTAGGGCTAGGGTTAGGGCAATGGATAATCTAAGAACTAGGGTTACCGTTAGGATTTGATTTAGGGTTAGGGTTAAGGGTAGGTCTACTGTTAGGGTTAGGTTTAAGGTTAGAGTGATATTTAGAGCTAGGGTTAGTGTTAGGATATGAATGAGGGTCAGAGTTAGGGTTAGGACTTGAATTAGGGATAGGGTTACTGGTAGGTTTCGGTTTAACATTAGGATTGGGTCTAGAGCTAGGGTGAGCGTTAGGATACGAGTCTGTTTCAGGGTTACTTTTAAGGTTATGGTTAGGAGTCTAATTTAAGGCTAGGGTTAGGTCTAGATGTAGTGTTACTTTGGTTTAAGTTAAGGTTTAAAGTTAGGTAAATTACTTGGTTTGATTTTACTGCTAAGGTTAGGGTTAGTGCTAATTTTAGGATTACTGTTATTGTTAGGGCTAGTGTTAGTGTTAGGCTTAAGCTTAGGTTTCGGGTTAGATTTAGATTTAGAGTTACATATAGTTTTAGGGTTAGGACTGAGGATAGGGCAAGGGTTAGGTGTAGGGTTAGATTATGGTATGTAATAGGGTTAGAACTAGGGATAGGACTAGTGTGAGTTAGAGTTCGTCTTGAGGCTTGGGTTAGGGAAATGGATAAATTAGGGCTAGGATTAGGGCTATGGTTTTTGTTCAGCTTAAATATAGAGTAGGGTCTGAGTTAGTATAAAGTTTAGTTTAAGAAATAATGTTATAGCTCTGTTTAGAGGTAGGGTGTTATTTAGAATTAGGGTTAGAGCTTTGGTTATGGTTAGGGTTATGATTAAGGGTAGGTTTAGTGCTGGGATGAGGACTAGTGTTTGTTTTAGGGTTAGGGCTAGGATTTAGGTTACTGCTATTTTCAGGTCTAGAATTATGTTTAAAGATAATTTTATGTTTAGGATTTTGACTACGTCTACTGTTTAGGATTATGGCTACATCTAGTGTGAGAGTTAGGTTTAGGGGTAGGATCAGGCTTAGGGTTAGGGGTATTTTTATGGACAAGGTCTGGGTTAATGTTTGGTATAGGTTAAGGTCTAAATTTAGGTATTGAATTAGCGTTAGGGTTGAGGTTAGAGTAATGTTAGGGTTAGTATTAGGGCCCAGGTTAGGTTTAGGTTTATGGATAGAAATAGGATTAGAGATAGCATTAGGTTAAGACCTAGGGTTAGCATTAGGGTTAGGGTAATGTTTATGGTAATGGATAGTGTTAAACTAGGGTTGGGGCTAGAGTTATGGTTATGTTTAGAGCTTGGGTTTTGATTAGGGCTTGGATGAGGTTTAAAGCTCAGGATAGTGCTCAGATTATGGCTAGGTTTCAGGTTAAGTTAGTGCTATGGTTAGGGTTATGGCTAATGTAAGTACTAGAGTTACATTTAGGGCTAATTTTAGGGTTAAGGTTAGGGCTAGAATGAGTGTTCAGGTTAGGTTTAAGGTCAGGGTGATGTTTATATCTAGGGTTAATATTAGTGTCAGAGTCAGGGTCAGAGTTAGTTTTAGGGTTCGGCTTAAAACTCGAATTAGGTCTAGGTTAGGGGTAGGTGTATGGTTAGGGTTTCGTTTAGTTTAAGGATTAGTGTTAGAGCTATGGCTCAGTTTTGTTTTAGGCTAGGTCTAGGGTTAGGGCTATTTTTAGGATTAGTGTTAGGCTTAGGGCTAGTGTTTGGTTAGGCTTAGGCTTCAGATTAGGGTTAGATTTAGAGATAGGTGTTTACCTAAGTTTAGTGCTAGGGCTAAGGATAGGTCAAGGGTTAGGACAACTGTTAGGGCTAGGGTTATGGTTTTTCTTTTAAGAGAGAGTGAGAGACAGTGAGAGAGAGGGAGAGAGAGAATTTTTAATATTTATTTTTTAGTATTTGGCAGACACAACATCTTTGTTTGTATGTGATGCTGAGGATCGAACCCGGGCCGCCCGCATGCCAGACGAGCGCACTACCGCTTGAGCCACATCCCCAGCCCCAAGTGTTATGTTTATGGCAAGGAATAGGGTTAGAACTGGTGATAGGACTAGTGTAAGAGTTAGAGTTTGTCTTATGGCTTGGTTTAGGGATATGGTTAGGGATAGGGCTAAATTAGGGCTAGGGATATTGTTAGGTTTAGGCCTATGTTTAGGATTAGATTTAGGGTTACGTTTCCTTTAAAAGAATGGGTTATAACAAGATTGAGGGCTTGGCGAGGCTTAGTATTAGGGTTAGAGCCAGGGTTATGGTTAAGGTTATGATTAAAGTTAGGGTTTAGGGCTAAAATGAGGGCTAGTGTTTGTATTAGGTTTAGGGCTAGTATTAGGTCTAGGGCTAATGTCAGGTCTAGGGTTACAATTAGGGATACATTTAGTGTTAGGTTTATTGCTTGGACCAGGGTAAGTGTAGGTTTTGGTTAAGGGTCAGTTTTGGAGCTAGGGTTATTATTAGGGTCAGAATCAAGGTTAGGGTTGTGTTAGGTTAGAGTTTATGGTTAGGGCTCAAATTAGCATCAAATTCAGGGTTAGGGTAATGACAGGGTTAGGTTTAGAATTTAGTTGTGGTTTAGTGTAATGGGTAGGGTTAGGGTTAGGCCTAGGGTTAGCATAATCGATAGGGTTATCATTAGGGTAATGGATAGAGTTTGACCTAATTTTAGGGCTAGGGTTATGTATAGAATTAGGGCTTTTGTTTAGGTTAGTGTTAGGTTTAAGTTAAGGGTTAATGCTGGGATAAGGACTCTGATTAAGGCTAGGTTTTGGGTTAGGTTAGGGCTAGAGTTAAGACTATGGATAATGTACAAAGTAAGGTTATAAGGTTAGGGTTAAGGCTAAATCTAGTGTTAGGGTTAAATTTAGGGTTACAATGATTTTAGAGATAGGTTTAGTGTTAGGGTCAGAGTCAGGGTCAGGGTTAGTTTTCAGGTTAGGTCTAGAATTAGGGATAGGGTTATGAATAGGGTTAGGGCTAGGTGTAAGGTTAGGGTTTGGTTTAGGTTAAGGGTTAAGATTAGGGCTATAACTCAGTTTTTTTTAAGGCTAGGGCTATGGTTAGGGCTAAGATTAGGTCTAGGTGTAGGGTGAGGGTAAAGGAAAAGTTTAAAATTACCCTATAGGTCTAAGGCAAAATTTATAGTTAGTCTTATGGCTAGGGTTATGTTTAGTGTTAGGGATAGGGGTAAGTTAGGTCTGGGATTAGGGCAAGTGTTAATGTTAGAGTTAGGCCTAGGGTTATGGCTAGGTTTAATGTTAGGGTTTGGATTAGGGTTAGGTTTAGGGTAAGGGATGAGTTTATACAGAGTTTTAGGGATAGGGTGAGGGTTAGAATTTGGGTTAGGGTTAGGGTTATAATGAACTCAAGGATTATGTCTAGGATGTGGTTTAAGGTTTGTGTTAGGGTTAGGACTAGGATTACAGCTAGTGCTAATGTCAGGTCTAGGGTTAGAGTTAGGGATCATTTTAGGGTTAGGTTTATATCTAGGTCTATTAAGGGTTATGTTTATGGGTAGGGTCAGGTTTATAGCTAGGGTATTATTAGGGTCAGAGTTAGGGTTTAGGTTAGGTTAAGGTTTATGTTTAGGGCTTGAATTAGCATTAGGTTTATTGATAGGTTAACGATAGTTTTAGGTTTAGGGTTCAAGTTAGGTCTAGGGTAATGGATAGGGTTAAGAATGGGCATAGAGGGCTGGGAATGTGGCTCAAGCGGTAGCGCACTTGCCTGGCATGCATGCGGCCCGGGTTCGATCCTTAGCACCATATACCAACAAAGATGTTGTGTCCACCGAGAACTAAAAAATAAATATTAAAAATTCTCTCTCTCTCTCTCTCTCTCTCTCTCTCTCTCTCTCTCTCGCCTTTCTCACTCTCTCTTAAAAAAAAAGAATGTGCATAGAATTAAGGTTTGGTCTAGGTTTAGCATAAGGGTTAGGGTTATCCTTAGGGTAATGGATAGGGTTAGAGCTAGGGTTAGGGCTAGGGATATGTTTAGTATTGGATCTAATGGTAGGCTTAGGCTTAGGCTTAGGGGTAGAGCTATGGTTAGTGTTAGGGTTAGGGTTAGCTTTAAAATTAAATATAGTGTAGGGATTGGATTAGGGCTAGGTTTTGCAATAGTTTAGGGCTATGGCTAAATTAAGAACTTGTTATGATTAGGGCTAGTGTTAGTGTTAATGTTAGCGCTAGGTATAGTTTCAAGGTTAGGGTGATGTTTAAAGCTAGGGTTAATGTCAGGGTCAGTGTTCAGGTTAGGATTATTGTTAGAATTAAAGCCAGAATTAGGACTAGGTTTAGCTCTAGGGGAAGATTTAGTGTTTGGCTTAGGCTAAGGGTTATTATTAGGGCTAGGTCTAGGTTTTTCTTTAGGTCTAGGGCTAGAGTTATGGCTACTAGATTCAGGATTAGGTTTAAGTCTAGGGCTAGTGTTAGAATTTGGTTTAGGCTTAGGTTCAGGTTTAGATCTATGATTAGTGTTACAGGGTTAGGGTAAGGGTTTGGGTTATGGTTAGAGCTAGAATGAGGGCTAGAGTTAGGACTAGTAATAGGATTAAGATTTTGGTTAGGTTGAATATTAGGGTTAGAATTAGGAATAGAATTAGTGTTAGGGTTTGGCTTAGGATAAGGGATAGATTTAGAACTAGGGTTAGGGCTAGGATTAGGGTTAAAGCTAGGTTTAGAGCTCAGATTACAGCTAGATTTTGTGTTAGGATTACGGATAGGGTTAGAGTAACAGCTAATGTAAGAACTAGGGTTAAAATTACGGTTAATTTTAGGGTTATGGTTAGGGGTTAGACCTCTAGTGTTAGGATTACTTTTAAGGTTAGGATGATATTTAGAGCTAGTGTTGTGTTAGGTTAGTAGTCAGGGTCAGGGTTAGTTTTAAGGTTAAGCGTAGGACTCAAATTACGGCTAGGGTTACTGTAAGTGTTTGGATTAAGGTTAGGATGGTGTTTAGATCTAGGGTGAGTGTTAGGATATGATTCAGAGTCAGGGTTAGTATTCAGGTTAAGGTTAGGACTTGAATTAGAGCTAAAGTTCGGTCTAGGTATAGTATTACAATTTGGTTTAATTAAGGTTTAGTATTAGGGCTATTACTTGGTTTTGATTTACTTCTAGGGTCAGGGTAAGGGCTAGTTTTATGAGTAGACTTAGGGTTAGGGCTAGTGTTTATGTTAGGCTTAGGCTTAGGGTTAGTGTTAGATTTAGAGGTAGGGATAGATCAAGGGTAATGGCTAGGAATAAGGACAAGGCAAGCTTTATGGCTAGGGTTAGAGCTAGGGTTAGAGTTATTGTAATGGATAGGTTTAGGACTAGGAATAGGGCTAGTGTGAAAGTTAGAGTTAGTCTTAGGGCTAGGGTTAGGGTTAGGGATAGGGTTAAATTAGGGCTAGAATTAGGGCTAGGGTTATTGTTCAGCTTAGTCCTAGCATTAGGTTTAGGGTTAGGGTAAATTTTATGATAAGGATTGGCATTATAGCTAGGTTTAGAGGTTGGGTGAGTGTTCGATTTAGGGTTAGGCCTATTGTTAGGGTTAGGGTTATGATTAAGGCTGATTTTAGGGCTAGGATGAGGGCTAGGATTTGCTTTAGTGTAGGGCTAGGATTAGTGCTAGGACTAATATCAGGTCTAGGGTTATGGTTAGAGATAGAATTAGGGGTGGGTTTAAGAATACAGGTTGTGTAAGGGTTATGTTTAGTTTTATGTCAGGTTAGAGCTAGGGGCATTATTAGGGTCAGGGCCTTGGTTAGGGTTTGGGATAGGCTATGGTTTAAATTTAGGGCTTGAATTAGCATGAAGGTTTTGGTTAGGGTAATGATAGAATGAGGTATAGGATTTATGTTTGTTTTAGAGTAATGGATAAGGTTCGGATTAGGGATAGGTTTAGGTTTAGGCCTAGGGTTAGCATTAGTGTTAGGGTTATAGCTTTGGCGATAGATAGAGTTAGAGCTAGGGTTAGGGCTAAGGTTATGCTTATGATTAGAACTAGGGTTAGGGATAGGGTTAATGTTATAGCTTGGGTTAGGTCTTGAATTAGGGCTAGGTTTTGTGTTAAGTTAGTACTAGGGTTAGGGTTACGGCTAATGTAAGTACCAGGGTTACATTTAAGGCTAAATTTACGTTTAGGGTTGGGGCTAGGTTTAGTGTTAGGTTTAGGTTTGGTTTTAGGGTGATCTTTAGAGGTAGGGTTAGTGTTATGGTCGGATTCAGGGTCAGGGTAAGTTTTTGGTTCAGCTTAAAACTCGAATTAGGGCTAAGTTTAGGGGTAGGCTTAGGGTTTGGTTTAGATTAAGGGTTAGGTTTAGGGCTATGTCTGGGATTTGTTTTAGGGCTAGGGCTAGGATTACGGCTACTTTTAGGATTAGCATTAAATTTAGGGCTAGGGTTAGGTTTAGGTTTATGCTTAGGGTTAAATTTAGATTTAGAGTTAGAGTTAGATCTAGGTTAGGGCTAGGGCTCAGAATAAAGCTAAGGTTAGTGCTAGGATAATTGTTCCAGTATGGTATAGGTTTAGAACTAGGGATGGGGCAAGGGTGAGAGTTAAAGTAAGTCTTAGGGCTAGGTTTAGGGCTAAGGTTAGTGATAGGCATAAATTAGGTGTAAAATTAGGGCTAGGGTTAGGACTAAGATTAGGGATAGGGTTAGTGTTAGGGTTAGGCCTAAGGTAATGGTTAGGGTTAGGATTAAGTCTAGGTTTAGGGCTAGAATAAGCCCTGGGGTTTGTGTTAGGGTTAGATCTAGGATTAGGTCTAGTGCTAATGTTAGGTCTAGGGTTACAGTTGGGGATGGATTTAGAATGTTTTATGGCTAGGTCTAGTGTAATGGATAGGTTTATGGTAAGGGTCAGGTTTAGAGCTACGGGATTTATTAGGGTATGGTTCAGGGTTAGAGTTTGTTTGAGGTTAGGGTTTAGGGTTAGGGCTCTTTAGTTTTAGGGTCAGGTTTAGGGTAATGATAGGTTTTTGTTTAGGGTTCAGTTTAGGTTTAGGGTAATTGATAAGGTTAGGGTTAGCAATAGATCTAGAGTTAGCATTAGGGTCAGGGTTATGGTTAGGATAATGAATAGGGTTAGAGCTAAGCTTAGGGCTAGGTTTATGTTTAGAACTAGGTCTTGAGTTAGGGTTGGGGTTAGGGTGAGATCTAGGGTTAGGGTTAGGGTTATGTTTAGTGTAAGAATTGGGTTTTGAGCTAGGTTTAGGGCTATGGCAAAGGTTAGGTTTAGGGTTATGTCTAGGGATAAGATTACAGTACGGTTAGGGTTAGGGTTAGGGTTAGGGCTACGGTCATCATTAGGGGTAGTGTTAGGGTTAGGGTAATGGATACGATTAGATGTAGGTTTAGGTTTATGGTTATAGTTAGATTGAGGTGTAGGCTTAGAATTAGGTCTATGGTATGGTTAGGTTTATGATAAGGTTTAGGGATTGAGCTGGGGTTAGGTCTATGGTTAGGGTGAGGTTTAGGATTAGTTCTAGGATTAGTTTTCTGGTTAGGTTTAGGTTTAGGGTTAGGCCTAGGGTTATTAATAGAGTTAGGGTTATGTTTAGGATAATGGGTATCTTTAGAGTTATCTTTAGTGCTAGAGTTAAGTTTAGGCTTAGGGCTAGGTTTCGGGTTAGATTTAGGGATACGTGTAGTTTTATATTTAGGATAAGGGTTAGGTTTTGAGCCAGGGTTAGGACTAAGGCAAAGGTTAGGGTATGGTTAGGGCTGCAGTATGTGTTTGGTTTACGCCTAAGGCTAGGTTAAGGCCTAGGATAAGATCTAGTTTTTGTGTTAGGTTTAGGCATAGGGTTAGGGCTATGGGTAATATAAGAGCTAGGGTTATGACTAGGGCTAGTATTAGGGTTAGAGTTATGGCTAGGTCTAGTGTTAGGTTTAGATGTTGGTTTAGATATAGGTTTACTGTTACAGGCAAGGTCAGTGTTTAGGTTAGAGTTAGGGTTAGCGTGAAAGCCATAATTAGGACAAGGTTAGGTTTAGGGATAGGGTTAGTGTTTGTTTTACGTTAAGGGTTATTGTTAGGGCTAGGACTAAGTTTTATTTAGGTCTAGGGCTAGAGTTATTGCTAGATTTAGGATTTGGTTTAGGTTTAGGCCTAGTGTTAGGGTGAGGTTTAGGTATACGGTTAATATAAGGCTTGTTTCAGGATTCGGTTTAGTTTTAGGTTCAAGTTTAGACCTATAATTAGTGTTAGTGTCAGAATAAGGGTGAAGGTTATGGTTAGGTTTTGGGTCAGAATTAGAGCTAGAATGAGTGCTTGTGTTAGCACTAGAAATAGGGTTAGGCTAAGGATTAGGACTAGGACTAGGGTTAGCATTATGCATAGGGTTTGGCTTAGGGAAAGGGATATGTTTAGGGCTAGAGTTAGGGTTAGGTTTAGGACTAGGGTTAGGGTTAGGGCTAAATATAGTGTTAGGGCTCAGATTAGGACTATTTTTATGTTAGAGTTAAGGCTAGAGTTAGGGAAAAGGCCAATGTAAGAACTATGTTTACGATTGTGGTTGGTTTTAGGGATGGGATTTGGGCTGGTCTATTGTCAGCATTAGCTTTAGGGTTAGGGTGATATTTAGAGCTATAGTTAGTTTTAGGCCTAGGACTTGAATTAGAGCTAGGGTTATGGCTTGTTGTAGGATTAGGGTTTGGTTTAGGTTAAGATTTACTGTTAGGGCTATGGCTCGGTTTTGTTTTAGGGCTAGGACTGGGGTTGGGCTAGTTTTAGGATTAGCAGTTGTATTAGGGCTAGTTGTAGGGTGAGGTTTAAGCTTAAGTTTAGGGTTAGATTTACAGTTATGCTTAGATCTACCGTGAGGCATATGGCTACAATGATGGCTAAGGTTAGGGCTAAGGTAATGGATAGGGTTAGAAATAAAAATAGGGCTATGGTGAGAGTGAGTTAGTCTTAGGACTAGGGTTAGGGGTAGGGTTAGTGTTAGGGATAAATTAGGGCTAGGATTAGCGCTAGAGCTAGTGTTAGTGTTAGGCCTATAGTTAAGGCTTGGGTTAGGGTTTGTGTAATTGTTAGGGTTAGGGTTAGTTTTAGGGGTTGAGGGTTAAAATCAGGGATAGAGCCAGGGTGAGGCTTTGGATTAGGATTAAGGCTGGGTTTAGGGCTAGGATGAGGGTTAGGTTTTGTGTTAGGATAAGGTCTAGAATTAGGGCTAGGAGTAATGTCAGGTCTAGGGTTATGGTTAGGTTTAGGTTTATGGCTAGGTCTAGTGTAGGTGTTAGGTTTATGGTAAGGGTCAGTTTTAGAGCTGGGTGTATTATTATGGTTAAATTCCAGGTTAGGGTTTACTTTAGGTTAAGGTTTAGGGTTAGGGCTCAAATTAGCAATATGGTTAGAGTTACAGTAATGAATAGGATTATGTTTAGGTTTCAGATTAGGGATAGAGTAATGTATAGGGTTAGTTTTAGGGATAGTGTTAGGTTTAGGCCTGGGGTTAGCATTTGGGATAGGCTTATGTGTGGGGTAATTGATAGAGTTAGTGCTAATGTTAGGGATTGGGTTAAAGTTAGGATTAGGACTAGGGTTACAGTCAGGCGTAGGGTTAGTGTTATGGTTAGGTTTAGTAAAGTTTTTATGGTTAGGGCTAGGGCGTGGATTAGGGTTACAGTCAGGGCTATGGTTAGAATTAGGGTAAGAGTTAGGGCTAGGGTTAGCATTAGTGTTAGGGTTATATTTAAGGTAATGGATAGAATTTGAAGTAGGATTTGTGCTATGGTTACAGTTAGGATTAGGGCAAGCATTATGGTTAGGTTTAGGGTTAGGGTTACATTTAGGGTAAGAGTTAGAGTTTGATCTAAGTTTAGGGCTAGGCAATTGTGAGTGTTAGTGCTAGAGCTAAGGTTAGGATTAGGATTAAAGCTAGTTTTAGTGCTACATTTAGGGCTAAGTTTTGGAGGGAGGTTTATGGATAGTATTAGGAGTATGGGTAACGTAAGAACTAGTATTATGTTTATGGCTAGTTTTAAGGTTAGGTTTATGAATAGGTCTAGTGTTAGGGGATGTTTTGATTTAGGATAAGGTTTAGAGATAGGGTTTGTGTTAGGGTAAGGGTCAATGTTCAGGTTAGCACTGGATTTATGGTTTGGAGCACAATTTTACTAGGGTTAGTTCTAGGGGATTGTTAGTCATTGCGTTAGACTAATGGTTATTGTTAGTGCTGGAGCTAGGTTTTTGTTTAGGGCTATGGCTACAGTTATGGCTATATTTAGGAATAAGTTTAGGTCTAATAATAATGTTATGATTAGGTTTAGGTAGAGGTTTTCCCATAGGGTTAGTCTCATTGTTTGGTTTAGGGTTAAGGTCAGGCTGAGGCCTAGTGTTAGTATTAGGGTCAGGATAAGGATCAGGGAGAGGCTTACGCTTTGGGTTAGTGTTGTACATAGAATGAGGCCTAGGGTTATGACTAGTAATAGAGGTAGGGTTTGGGGTAGGCTAAGGATTAGGGTTAGGACTAGGGTAGCATTAGGGTGAGGGTTGGCATAGGGTAAGGGATAGGGTTAGAGCTAGGGTTAGGGTTAGGGTTAGTGTTAGCATTAGGGTTATAGCTAGGGTTAGGGTTCAGATTAAGGCTAGGATTTTTGTTGGTTTTAGAACTACTGCTAATGTAAGACCTGGCATTACGTTTAGGGCTAGTTTTAGGATTAGGGTTAGGGCTAGGTTTAGTGTTGGGGTTAGGTTTAGGGTTAGGGTGATGTTTAGAGGCTAGGGTTAGTTTTAGGATCGGAGACAGGGTCATTATTAGTTGTAGGGTTTGGTTTAGGATGCAAATTAAGGCTATGGTAAGGGCTAGGCATAGTGTTAGGTTTTGTTTAGGTTAAGGTTTAGGATTAGAGCTGTAGCTCAGTTTTGCTTGAATGCTCTGGCTATGGTGAGGGATAGTTTTCAAATTAGCATTAGGATTAGAACTAGTGTTAGGGTGAGGTTTAGGTTTTAGGTTAGGGTTAGATTTAGAGTAAGGATTAGACCTAGGATTAGCGCTAGGGCTAAGTTTGGGGATAGGGTTAGGAATAGGCTTTGAGTCATACTAAGGAATAATGTTAGAACTAGGGCTAGGGCTAGGGCAAGAGTTAGAGTTAGTCTTAGGGCTAGGGATATGTCTAGATTTAGGGTTAGGGCTAAATTAGGTTTAGGATTACAGCTAGGTTTAGTATTAGGGCTAGGCCTTGGTTTAATGCAGGTTTAGAATTTGGGTTAGGGTATGGTATGATATTATAGCTAGGTTAAGGGCTAGGATGTGGATTCACTTTAGGGTTAGGCCTAGTGTTAGGGTTAGGGTTCGGATTAAGGCTAGATTTGGGCACAGGATTAGGGCTTTATTTTTAAGCATAAGGGCTAATAAAAAGCCTCAAGCTAACATTAGGGGTTGGGCTAGTGTTAGGTCTAGGGTTATGGTTAGGGATAGTTTCAGGGTTAGGTTTATGGCTAAGTATAGTGTAAGGTTTGAAATGAGGGTTAGGGTCACTTTTGGAAATAGGGGTATTATTAGGTTTAGAGTAATGATTAGGGTTTGTTTAGGTTAAGGTTTAGGGTTAGGGCTCAAATTAGGTTAGGATTATGTTTAGGGTTAGGATAATGTATATGGTTAGGTTTAGGGTTCAGGTTAGGTTTATGGTAATGAATAGGGTTAGGGTTATGGATAGAGTTAGGATTATCCTAGAATTAGTATTAAGGTTAGGGTTAGGGTTAAGGTAATAGATAAGATTAGAGCTAGAGTTAGGGCTAGGGTTATGGTTATGATTAAGGCTAGGGTTAGGATTATGTTTAGAGTTCGGTTAGGTTTAAAGCTAGTGTTAGGGTTAGGGTTAGGGCTAGGTTTTAGATTAGGTTAGGGTTAGGGTAGAGTTATGGCTCTTATAAGAACTAGGGTTACGATTAGGGCTAGTTTTAGGGTTATGATTAGGGCTACTTCTATTGTTAGGGTTAGGTTATGATTAGAGTGATGATTGGAAATAGGGTTAGTGTTAAGGTCAGATTCAAGGTCAGTGTTAGTTTTAGGGTTAGGGATAACACTAGAAATAAGGCTAGATTTATGGGTAGGTGTAGGGTTAGATATTGTGTTAGGGTTAGGGCAAGAATTAGGGCAAGGTGTAATGTCACGTCTGAGGTTACAGTTAGTGTTAGGGTTAGGGCTAGGGCTCAGTTTTGTTTTAGAGCTACACCTAGGTTTAGAACTGATTTTAGGATTAGCGATAGTGTTAAGGCTAGTGGTAGGGTGAGGTTCAGGATTAGGGTTAGGGTTATATTTAGAGTTATGGTTAGATCTGGGGTTAGTACTTTTCTAGGTTTAGGAGTTAGGTAAGGGCTAGTGTTATGGTTTTGATAACAGATAGAGTTAATACTAGATATAGGTCTAGGGTAAGAGTTAGAGTTAGTCTTAAAGGTAGGGTTAGAGTTAGGGTTACGATTAGCACTAAATTAGGCCTAGGATTAGAGCTAGGGTTAGTTTTAGGGTTAGGGTTAACATTAGCATTATTGTTAGTGTTGGATTAGGGTTAGGGTTAGGGTTAGGGGCAGGGATGTGGCTATACCTAGGTTCAGAACTAGGGTGAGGGTTGAAATTAGGGACAGGGCTAGGGTTAAGGTTCATGTTAGGATTAAGGCTGGGTTTAGGGCTAGGATGAGGGCTTGGGTTTGTGTTAGGTTTAGGGCAAGAATTAGGTCTATGGCTAATGTCAGTTAGGGTTACGCTTAGGGATAGTGTGAAGGTTAGGTTTATGGCTCGGCCTATTGTAAGGGTTAGATTTCGGGAAAGGGTACAGTTTAAAGCTAGGTGTATTGTCAGGATAACTGTCTTGTTTAGGGTTTGGTTTAGGTTATGGTTTAGGTTTAGGGCTTGATTTAGCATTAGGGTTAGGGTTTAGGATAGAGTAATTAATAAGGTTAGGTTTAGTGTTCAGTTTAGGGTTAGGAAATGGATAGGGTTAGTGTTAGATATAGGTTTAGAGTTAGGCCTAGGATTAGCATTTGGATTAGGCTTATGTTTAGGGTAATGGATACGTTTAGGGCTAGGGTTATGGTTAGGATTAGGGCTAGGGTTAGGGTTAGGGTTAAGCCTAGGGTTAGTGTTAGGGTTAGGTTTATGGTAAGTGTTAGTGTTTGAGCTATGGTTAGGGCTAGGGCAATGGTTAGGGTTAGTATGACATCTAGGTTTAGGGTCAGGGTTAAGTTTAGAGCTAGGTTTAGCATTAGGGTTAGGGTTATGTTTAGGGTAATGGATAGAGTTAGAACTGGGGTTTGGCCTTGGTTAAGGTTAGGATTAGGACTAGGGTTAGGGTTAGTCTTAGGGTTAGGTCTATATTTATATTTGGGAATGGATTAGTGTTTGAGCTAGTGTTAGGGTTAAGGCAAGGGTTAGGGTTAGGGTTTGTTCTAGGGTTAGGGTTATGGTTATGCTTATAAATAGGTTTTGTGTGAGGTTTGGGGCCTACATTAGGGCTATATGTAATGTAACACCTAGAGTTAGGGTTATGGCCAGGTCTATTTTTAGGGTTATAGCTAGATTTTGGGTTAGCCTATAATTTAGAGCTAGGATTTGTGTTACAAAAAGGGACAGTATTTGGGTTAGTGTTATGGCCAGAATTAGGACTAGGTTTAGGTCTAGAGGTAGAGGTAGTGTTTGGGTTAGGTTAAGGGTTATTGTGAGGGCTAAGGCTAGGTTTTTCTTTAGGGCTAGAGCTAAAGTTAAGGATAGATTTTGAATTAGGTTTAGATCTAGCGATAATGGTAGGGTTAGGTTTAGGTATAAAGTTACCAGTAGGCCTAGTGTTAGGATTGGTTTAGAGTTAGAGTCAGGTTTAGACCTCCAGTTTGTGTTATGGTCAGAATAAGGTTCTGGGTTAGGTTTAAGGTTTTGGATAGGTTTAGAGCTAGATTTAGATCTAGGTTAGGACTATTAATAGGGTTAATATTTGTTTAGCCTAAGAATTAGGAATAGGTGTTGGGTTACCATTAATATTCTGTTTTTTTTTTTTTTTTGGGTAAGGGATAGGGTTAGACATAGGTTTAGGGCTAGGGTTAGGGTTATGATTATGGTTAAAGCTAGGTTTATGGCTCAGATTAGGGCTAGTTTTTGTGTGAGGTTTAAGGGTAGGGTTAGGGCAATGACAAATATAAGAACTAGGGTTACAATTAGGATTAGTTTTAGGGTTAGATTAGGGGTAGGTCAGTGGTAGGGTTAGGTTTAAAGTTAGATTGATATTTATAGCTAGAGATAGTATTAGGATATGAGTCAGGTCAGGGTTAGTTTTATGGTTAGGGTTAGGACTCGAATTAGGGCTAGGGTTACTGTTAGGGTTTGGTTTAAGTTTAGGGTGCTGTTTAGAGCTAGGGTGAGTGTTAGGATATGAGTCAGGTTCCGGGTTATTTTTAAGGTTAGGATTAGGACTTGAATTGAGGCTAGGGTTAGTTCTAGGCATAGTGCTAGTGTTTGGTTTAAGTTAAGGTTTAGTTTTAGGCCTGTTGCTCAGTTTTGTTTTAGTGCTATGGTTAGGGATAGGGCTAGTTTTATGATTAGCTTTAGGGTTAGTGCTAGGGTTATGATTTGGGTTAGGATTAAGGCTGGGTTTAACACTAGGATTAGGGATAGGTTTTGTGTTAGGTTTAGGACAAGAATTAGGATTATGGCTAATGTCAGGCTAAGGTTTGGGCAAGTTTTAGGGTTATGGTAATGGTTAGGGATAGAAGTAGAAATAGGACTAGGGTGAGAGTTAGAGTTTTTCTTAGGGCTAGGGTTATGTTAGGTTTAGGGCTAAATTAGGGCTAGGATTAGGTCTAGAGTTTATGCTAGGTTTAGGCCTAGTTTTAGGCTTAGGTTTAGGTTTAGGGATAGGGTTAGGTTTAGGGGAAGGGATGGGGTTATAGCTAGTGTTAGGGCTAGGTCAAAGGTTAGAATTATGGTTAGGGCTAGGATTATGTTTTGGGTTAGTAATAAGGCTAGGTTTAGGGCTAGAATGAGGGCTAGGGTTTGTTATAGGGTTATGGCAATAATTAGGGCTAGGGCTAGTGTCAGGTCTAAGGTTACTGTTAGGGATAGATTGAGGGTTAGATTTATGGCTAGTTCTAGGATAAGGGTTAGATTTAGAGCTGGGGTATAATTAGGGTTAGAATCCGGTTTTGGATTTGGTTTAGGATGAGGTTTAGGATTAAGGCTCAAATTAGCATTAGGGTTAGGGATATGGTATGATAGGGTTAGGTTTAGGGTTCAGGTTAGGTGTAGGTAATAGGTAGGGTTAGAGGTAGTGAAAGTGTTAGGTTTAGCCTAGGGTAAGCATTAGAGTAAGGGTTATGTTTAGGGTAATGGAGAGTGTTAGAACTAGGGTTAGGTTTAGGGTTATGGTTAGTATTAGGGCTTGAGGTAAGGTTAGGGTTATGTTAGGCCCAGGGATAGCATTACGTTTAGGTTTAGAGTATGGTTTAGGGTTTGAGCTAGGGTTAGCACTAGGGCGAATGTTAGGTTTAGGGTTAGGCCTAGGTTATAGTTACGGTTAGGCTCAAGGTTAGTGTTAGGATTAGGGCTAGGGTTATCATTAGGTTTAGGGTATTGGACAAGGTTTAATGTCCGGTTAGGGTTAAGGTTATTATTGGGTTTCGGCTGAAGGGTAGTGTTAGGGATAGGTGTAGGGTTAGTTTTAGTGTAATGGTTAGGGTTTGAGCTAGGGTTAGGTCTATGACAAGATTTAGATTTATGGCTATGTCTAGGGTTAGGGTTAGGGTAGATTTAGGTTTAGGGCTAGGGTTATCATTAGGGTTAGGGTTAGGATTAGGGTAATGGGTAGGGTTAGAGCTAGAGTTATGGGAAGGGTTAAGGTTAGGATTAGGGCTAGGGTTAAGGTTAGGCTTAGGTTTAGGCCATGGGTTAGTGTTAGCATTCGTTTATATTTAAGGGTTAGGGATTGAGCTAAGATTTACACTAGGAAAAGGTTTAGGGTTAGAGTCAGGGTTAGGGTTAGGGCTAGGGATAGCATTAGGGTTAGGGTTATGGTTAGGATAATGCAGAGATTTAGTGGTAGACTTTGGCTTATGGTTATGGCTAGTTTTAGCATTAGTGATATGGCTAGGTCTAGTCTAGGGTTAGGTTTTCAGTTAGAAAAAGGTTTCGAGCTAGGGTTTGTGTTAGGGTAAGGGTCAGTGTTTGGGTTAGGGTTAGATTTATGATTAGGTCTTGCATTAGGACTAGGGTTAGGTCTAGGGGTAGAGTTAGTTTTTGGGTTAAATTAAGGGTTATTGTTAGGGCTAGGGCTAGGGCTAGGGCTAGAGTTATCGCTAGATGAAAGATTAGGTGTAGATCTAGGTTTAGCGTTAGGGTAGGTATAGGTATATGGTTACAGGTTGCACCAATGTTAGGAGTCGATTTATGGTTAGGGTCAGATTTAGACCTATGGTTAGTATTAGGGTCAGAATATGGGTCAGTGTTAGATTTAGGGTTTTGGATAGGAATAGAGCTAGATTGAGAACTAGTGTTAGGACTAGTAATAGAGTTTAGGGTTTGGGTTAGGCTAAGGATTAGATTAATACTAGGTAGCTTTAGGGTTAGAGTTTGGCTTAGGGTAGGGGACAGGGTTAGTGCTAGTGTTAGGGCTAGGCTTAGGGCTAGGCTTAGGGTGAGGGTTAGGGTTAGGGCTAGGGTTAGAGTTAAAACTAGTTTTAGGGCTCAGATTAGCACTGTTTTGTGTTAGCTTTAGGTCTATAGCTAATGTGAGAACTAGGGTTACAATTGGGGCTAGTTTTAGAGTTATTGTTACTTCTAGGTCTAGTATTAGGTTAGCTTTAGGGTTAGGGTTATGTTTAGGATAATGGATAGGTTAGGGTTAGGGAATGTGTTAGGGTTAGGCTGAGGGTTAGCATTAGGGTTAGGGTATGGGATAGGGTTAGAGTTAGGGTTAGGGCTAAGGTTTTGGTTAGGGTTAGGGCTAGGGTTAGGGTTAGATTTAGCATTAGTGTAAGAATTAAAGTTAGGGTTAGGTTTAGGATAAGGGTTAGAGCTACATTTAGGGATAGAGTTAGGGTTAAAGCTAGGGTTTGGGGTCAGATTGGGGCTAGGTTTTGGGTTTTGTTAGGGCTAGTGTTAGTGATATGGCTAATGTAAGAACTAGGGTTATGATTGGGGCTAATTTTAGGGTTACATTTAGGACTAAGTCTAGTTTTAGGATTAGGTTTAAGTTTAGGGTGATGTTTTGAGCTACAATTAGTGTTAGGTTCAGAATCAGATTCAGGGTTAGTTTTAGGTTAGGGATAGGACTTGAATTAGGGCTAGGCTTAGGGCTAGATGTAGGGTTAGGATTTGGTTTAAGTTAAGGTTCAGGGTTAGTGCTATAGCTTGGCTATGTTTTAGGGCTAAGGCTAAGGTTATGGTAAGGAATAGGGTTAGAACTAGTAATAGGACTAGGCAAGAATTAGATTTAGTCTTAAGGCTAGGGTTAGAATTAGGGTTAGGGCTAAACTCGGCCTAGGAATAGGTCTAGGATTAGTGTTACGGTTAGGCCTAATTTTAGGGCTATGTTTATGATTAGGTTTAGGGTTAGGTTTAGGGGAAGAGATGGGGTTATAGCTAGGTTTAGGGCTAGGGCGATGATTAGAATTAGGTTTAGGGATAGGGTTAGGATTGGTTAGGATTAAGGCTAGATTTGGTGTTAGGATGAGGCCTAGGGCTTTTTTTAGGTTTAGGGCAAAATTTAGGGATAGGGATAATGTCAGGTTTAGGGTTATGGCTAGGGTTATAGGGTTAGTTTCATGGCCACGTCTTGTATAAGGGTTAGGTTTAGGATAAGGATCCAGTTTAGAATTAGGTGTTTTTTAAGGTCAGCTTCAGGTTTCAGTTATGGGTTAGGTTAAGTTTTAGGGTTAGGGCTCAAATTAGGCTTTGGGTTAGAGTTAGGTTCAGGGTAATGGATAGGTTTAAGTTTAGGATTCAAGTTAAGATTAGGATAATGGGTATGGTTAGAGTTAGTTATGGGGATAGGGTTAGACCTAGGGTTAGCATTTGTGTTATGGTTATTGTTATAGTAATCCATACCATTAGAGCTAGGGTTAGGGCTAGCATTTTGATTAGGATTAGGGCTAGATTTAGGGTTAGGGTTAGGGCTAGGGCTAGGGTTAGAGTTTTGGTTAGGTTTAGAATATAGGTTAGGTTTTGAGCTAGGGTTAGTGCTAGGGTGCGAGTTAGGTTTAGTGTTATGTCTACGGTTAGATATACAGTTAAGTTTAGGGTTAGAGTTAGGGTTAGGGCTAAGGTTACCTTTAGAGTTAGTTTAATGGATAGGATTAGGTGTGAAGTAAGGGGTAGGGGTAGTTTTAGGTTTAGGGTTAGTGTTAGGGTTAAGGCTAGGGTTAGTTAGAGTATAATTTAGGATTTGATCTAGGGTTAGGGCTATGATGAGGGTTAGGTTTAGGGTTAGGTCTAGGATTAGGTTTACAGTTAGAGCTAGAGTAGGGTTATCATTAGGTTTAGGGTTATGTTTATTGTAATGGATAATTATAGAGATAGTATTAGGGCTAGTATTAACATCATGATTAGGGTTAGGGTTAGCATTAGGTTTAGGGATAGGGCTAGGTTTATGTTTAGTGTTAGGGTTAGGGTTTTAGCTAGGTTTAGGTCTAATATGAGGGTTAGGATTAGCATGAGCGTTATAATTAGGGTTAGGGTTATGGTTAGGACTAGGTTTAGGACTAGGATTAGGGCTAGATTTTGTGTTAGGTTTAGAGCTAAGGATAGGGCTATGGGTATATAAGGACTAGGGTTATGGCTAGGTCTGGTGTTAGGTTTATGTTTTGGTTAGGGTCAGTTTTAAAGCTAAGTTAGTGTTAGTGTCAGGGTCTGTATTTGGATTAGGATTAGGGTTAGGGATAGAGTCTAAATTAGGATTGGTTTGGTCTAGATGTAGGGTTAGTGTTTGGGTTAGGTTAAGGGTGATCATTAGGGCTAGGGCCAGGTTTTTGTTTCAGTCGTAGGTAAGAGAAATGGCTAGATTTAGGATTAGGTTTATGTCTAGGGCTAGTGTTAGTGTTAGGTTTAGGTACAGATTTATGGATAGGGCTAATGATAGAGTTTGGTTTATGGTTAGGGTCAAGGTTAGGGTTAGTATTTGGGTTATGGTTATAACTAGAATTATAGCTAGGATTTTGATTAGTAATAAAGTTAGGATTTGTGTTAGGCTAAGGATTAGGGTTAGGACTAGGGTTAGCATTAAGTTTAGGGTTTGACTTAGGGTAAGGGATAGGATTAGTGCTAGGGTTAGGGTTAGGGTTAGGGCTAGTGTTAGGGTTAAGTTTAGGTATAGGTTTATTGCTAGTGCTAGTGTTAGTGTTCAGTTTAAGGTTAGGGTCAGGTTTAGACTTAGGGTTACCGTTAGAGTCAGAATAAGTGTCAGGATTGGGTTATGGTTAGAGCTAGAATGAAGACTCAGGTTAGGACTACTAATAGGATTAGGGTTTGGGTTAAAGTAAAGATTAGAGTTAAGGCTAGTGTTAGCATTAGGGTTAGGGTTAACTTAGGGTAAGGGATAGGGTTAGAGCTATAGTTAGGGCTATGTTTAGGGTTAGGGTTAGGGCTAGTGTTAGAATTAGTGTAAGGCTTGAAGTTAAGTTTAGGTCTCAGTTTAGAACTATGTTTTGGTTATAGTTAGGGCTATGTTTAAATTTACAGCCAATGTACGGACTAGGGTTATGATTTGGGCTAGTTATAGGTTTAGGGTTAGGACTAGGTCTAGTGTTAGGGTAAACTAACCGGAAAACTAACCCTAGACATAATCCTAAATTTAGAACTCGGCACTCAAACCCTAAACCTAACCGTAAACCTAAACATAACCCTATCCCTAATCCTAACACTAAACAAAATCTAACCCTATCCCTAAACCTATATCTAAACCTATCCATTACCCTAACCCTAAACCTAATCTTAATGATAACCCTAACCCTAACACTAACTCTACCATAATCCTATCCCTAGACCTAACCCTAAAACTAACCCTCTCCCTAGCCATAACCCTAGCTCAAAACCGAACCCTTACAGTAACCATAACCCTAAAACTAACCCTAGTTCTAAACCTAACCCTAACCATAACTCAAGACCTATCCCTAACCTTAACCCTAGTTCTAACCTAAGCTTTAATCTGACCCACTACCATAAACATAACCTTTACCCTAATGCTAACCCTAATCCTAACCATAACCCTTTGGATAATGCTAAGCCTATCAATTACCCTAAACCTAACCTGAACCCTAAATTAAACCCTATCATTACCCTAACTCTAACCCTAATGCTAATTTGAGCCCTAAATCTAAATCCTAACTTAAACAAAACCTTAATCTTGACCCTAACCTTAAAATTTCCCCTAGCTGTAAACCTGACCCTTACCCTAAGCCTAACCCTTACACTAGATGTAGTCCTAAACTTAATCCTAAAATTTACTTTAACCATAACCTTAGACCTGATATTAGCCCTAGTGCTAATCGTAGCCCTAAACCTAAAAAAAAAGCAACACTATTCCTCATCTTCACCCTAAACCTAGCCTTACTCATAACCCTAACTCTACGCCTTGCCCTATCCCTACTCTAACCCTAACCCTACCTCTAAACCTAGCTATAATGCCATCCCTTATCCTAAACATAAACCTAACCATAACCTATCACTAGGCCTAAACTAAACACTAACTCTAGCCCGAATTCTGGTCTTAACTTAACCCTTATCCAAAACCTAACCCTAATCCAAGCCCTAAGACAAACTCTAACTTTCACAGTAGCCTTATTCCTAGGTCTAACCCTATCCCTTACCATAACTCTAAACCTAGCCCTAACCCTAGCCCTAACCCTTGCCTTATCCTTAGTCCTAGCCTAACCCTAGATCTAAGCCTAACTCTAAATATAACTGTAACCATAAGCCTAAGCCTAACATTAACAGTAGACTTAAACCTAATACTCATCATAAAACTAGTGCTAACCCTAACCCTGGAACTAAAACAAAACTGAGAAATAGACCTAACCCTAAACATTAACTTAAAACAAACGCTAAATTACACCTAGAACAAATCCTAGCCCTAATTTGAGTCCTAACCCTAATCTTTAAATTAACCCTGACCCTGACTTATACCCTAACACTCACCCTAGCTCTGAAACACCACTCTTACCTTAAACAAAACCCTAACAGTAAACCTAACCCTAATTTGAGTGCTCATCCTAAAAGTAACCCTGTCCCTGACTCCTACCTAACAATAACCCTAGCTCTAAATTCATCCTAAACTTAAATATAACCATAAACACTAATCTTAAACACTAACCCTAAATCTAACTAAATTTTAATCCTGATTCTTACATTATTCATTGCCCTAACCCTAGCCCTAATGCTAACACCAAAACTAGCCACAATCTCAGCCCTAAACCAAGCTTTAACACTAACCCTAATATTAACCCTACCCCTAACACTAGCTCTTACTCTATCCCTAAACTTAAATAAAACCCTAACCATAATGGTAACCCTAGACCTATCCCTAATCCTTAGGCTAATCAAAACCCTAACCCTATTAATAGTCCTAAACCTAGCCCTCATTCTAGCTCTAACCTATCCCAAACCCTAACCCTAACCCTGACCCTTAATCCAACCATAACAATAACCCTAGGTATAAACCTGATTCTAACCCTAGACCAAACCTTAACACTAGCCCTACCAGTAAACTTATACTAAACCTGACTCTACCACTAGCCCTAGACCTAAACCTAATCCTAAATGTAGCCTTAACCCTAGCCCAAGACCTAAACAAAAACCTAGCCCTATCCCTAACAATAACCCTTAACCTAATGCAAAGTCTAACCGTACCCCTAGACGTAAACCTAGTCCTAATTTTGGCTTTAACCTTAACCCTAACACTAACCTGAACATGGACCCTCATTTAACAATAAGCTAACTCTAAAGCTGACCCTAACTGAAAATATAAACCTAACACTAGACCTAACCATAACCCTAACCCTACACCTAGCCTTAATCATAATCCTAGATCTTAAATTACCCATAGCCCTAACCCTACACCTTAACCTAACACAAAACCTAGAGTGAATCCTAGGCCCTAACCTAACCCTAACCCTAGCCCGAATCCTAAACCTTGCCCTAATCCTAACCCTAACTGTAGCCTTAGTCCTAAATTTACTCAATGCCTAACTCTTGCTGTAAATATAAATTTAGACTTATCCTTAACTCTAATTCTAATCCTTTCCCTAACCCTAAACTTCACCCTATCCCTAAACCTAGCTCTGAACATATACATTACCCTAACCCTAAGCCTAACCCTATTGATAACCCTAGCCATAACCCTAACGCTAACCCTAACCCTAACTGTAAAATTAACCCTAGACCTAACACTAATCCTAACACTTGCCCTAGCTCTAACTCTTGCTCAAACCCTCCCCTGTACCAGAAACCTAAACCTAACCATACCTTAACCTTAACCCTAAAACTAAATCTAACCCTAAACATAAACCTAAACTTACATCTAACCATATCTATTAACCTAACCCTTATCCTAAACCTAATGATAAACGTAGCCCTAATCCTAACCCTAACCCTAAACCTACTGTAATTTTATCCCTAGACCTAACGCTGAACCAAACCCCAAACTTAGCCCTTGACCTAACTCTAGCTCAAACCCTAATCCTTACAGTAAACAAACCCTATCCCAAACCCAAACCCTAATCCTAGCCCTAATCCTAACCGTTACCATAGACCAAACCCTAGCTCTAACTATATCCACTACCCTAACGATAACCCTAAACCTAATGCTAACCCTAGCTCTAATAACTTTAAATCTGCCTTTATCCCTACCTCTGATTCTAACCTGAACCCTCAACCTAGCCCTAACACTTACTAAATCCATGAGCCTTACCCTTAACCTAATGGTAAGAAAAAACTAAGCCTAACACTAACCCTAACCCTAGCCCTAACACTGACACTAACCCTAACCTTTGACCTAACCCTACACCTAACCCTAGCCTTAGCACTAACCCTAGCTTAAACCCTAACCTGTATCCTAATCTTAACCCTAAACCTAATCCTAGCCTTAACTATAACCCTAACCCTAACTCTAGCCCTAATCCTAAACATAATCCTAGCCCTATCCATAGCTCTAAATTGATCAATTGCCCAAACAATAACCATAAACCTAATGCTAACCCTAGACCTAACCCTAACCCTATCCATTAACCTAAACCTAACATGAACCCTAAACCTAACCTGAAGCCAAAACCTAACCCTATCCATTACACTAACCCTAACTCTAACCCTAATGCACTAACCCTAAACCTCAGCTAGTTGAGCACTAACCCTAAACCTCAACCTAATTCAAAACCCAAAACCTGACCTGACCATTATAATACCCCTATGTCTAAACCTGAACCTTACCCTAACCTAACTCTGAATATAGACCTAGCCATAAACCTTTCCCTAAAACTAACCCTAACCATAAACCTAGACCTGACATTAGCCCTAGCACTAATTCTAACCCTAACCCTAACAGAAAACTGAACCCCAATCCTAACCCTAAACCTAGCCCTAATCCTAGCACTACACCTAGCCTTCATACTAACCCTAACCTTAACCCTAGCCCTAACCCTATTTTGTACCTCGCCCTAAACCTAGCTATAACATCATACCTTACACTAATCCTAACCCTAACCCTAGCCCTAAACGAATGTCTAGCCCTTACACTAACCATAGCGCTAATCATACCACAAATTTTAGTCCTAAACCTAACCCTAACTGTAACCCTAACACTAAGTCTCACCCTAGCACTAACTCTAGTTCTAAATCTATCCCTTACCATAACACCAAACCCTAGACCTAAACCTAGCCCCAACCCCATTCCAAATTCTTCCCTATCCCTATACCTAGACCTAACCCTAACCTCAATCAACCCTAATCCTAAGTCTAAACCTCACCCTAACACTAGCCCTAACCCTAATGCTAATTGGAGAACTAGCCCTAACCCTAGCCCTAGCACTCAAAACATAACCAAGTCATAGGCTTAACGCGAATTCTTAACCTAAACTAAAGCCTAAGCTCATACCTAGCCCTTACCCTAGCCCTAATTTGAGTCCTAACCCTAACTCTAGAACTTACTCTGACCCTGACTCAGACCCTAAAAATAACCGTAGCTCTAAACATCACACTAAAACTACACCTAACCCGGACACTAGACCTAGCCCTACCCCTAACCCTAAAACTAGCTGTAATCATAACACCAGTTTTTACATGAGCCATAGCCCTGTGCTAACAGAAAAGCTAGCTCTTATTCCGAGACCTAAACCTAGCTTAAAACCTAACCCTAAACAAAACCTAGACCTATACCTAAACCTAGCTCTAACCCTATCCCTTACCCTAAGTCAACCTTCACCCTAATTCTACCCTAGTCCTAACCCTAATCCTTAGCCTACCCCAAACCATAACACTATTACTAGTCCTAACCCTAGCCCTCAGTATAGCTCTAACCTTAACCCAAATCCTAACCCTAATCCTGACCCTTAATCTGACCCTAACTCTAACCCTAGTTTTAAACCTGACCCTAACCCTAAACTGAACCCTAACACTAGCCCTATGGCTAACCCTATAAATAAACCTAACCCTAAAAAAACCTAATCCTAAAAAAAACCTAATCCTAAATCTAGCCATAACTCTGGTTCTACACCTAAACAAAAACCTAGCATTAGACCTCACAATAACCCTCAACCTAACCCAAAAACTACCTCTACCTCTAAACATAAACCTAGTCCTAATTCTGACCACAACACTAACCCAAACACCGTTGCTTTCTGTAACACAAATCCTAGCTCTGAACTTTATGCTAACCCAAAATCAAGCCATGATACTAACAATAGACCTAGCCATAACCCTAACTCTAGGTCTTACATTACATATAGACCTAATGTTAGCCACAAACCTCACACAAAACCTACCTCTAAGTGTAACCCAAACCTTAACCCTAGACCTAACCCTAACCCTAACCCTTGCCTTAACCCTAAACCTAGCTCAAACACTAACCCTTGCCCAAATATAAATCTAGACCTAACCCTAACCCTAACCCTAGTCCTAATCCTAACCATAACCAAAACAAAACCCTAGTTCTAACTCTATCCATTACCCTAAACATAACCCTAACCCTAATGCTAAATCTAGCTCTAACTTAACCCTAACCCTAAACCTAGATGTCACACTAACCCTAACCATTGCCCTAGACCTTAACCATAGCTCAAACACTAACACTTACCCTAAACCTAACCCTTCACTAACCCTAGGCTTAACCCTAACCCTAACCCTAACCTTAGCCCTAATCCTACCATAATCCTAGCCCTAAACCTCTCCATTACCCTAAACATAAGCCTAATCCAAATGCTAATCCTAGGCCTAACTCTAAACCTAATATCTAACACTAACCCTATCCATTTCCTAAAACTAACCTGAACACTAAACCTAACCTTATTAATTACTCTAACCCAATCACTAATCCTAATGCTAAATCAAGCCCTAAACCTAAACCATAACCTAAACCAAACCCTAAACAAGAGACTTATCCTAGCAATACACCTAGCTTTAAACCAGACCCTTTCCAGAAACCTAACTCTTACAATAGACCTAGACATAAACCTAACCTTAACACTATCCCTAAGCATAACCCTAACTGACATTAGCCATTGACCTAATTCTTGCCCTAAACCTAACACAAACCCAAGCCCTCATCCTAGCCCTAAACCTAGCCTTAATCCTAACTTAAACCCTAACCCTAGCCCAATCCCTAATTTCAACCCTCGCCCTAGTTCTGAACCTAGGTATAACCAAATCCTGCCCCTAACCGTAACCCTGACCCTAATATAACACTAACAATAGCTCTAACCCTAACCCTAACACTAACCCTAGCTCTAATGCTAGCCCTCATTTAGTGCGAATCATAACCCTAACTCTAACCCTACCCCTAAGACTAACTATAACTCTTGCCCTAGACCTATTTCTGGTACTAACTCTATCTGTAACCATAACCCTAACACTAGCCCTAATATAACCCCTAAATATAGCCCAACTCCTAACCCTAGATCTAAACATAACTTTAAATATAACCCTAACCCTAAGCCTGAACCTCAGCCTACAACTAGCCCTAACACTACCACTAATCCTAAAACTAGTTCTAAACCTAGCTGTAGCTCTAAAACAAAACTGAGCCCTATCCATAAGCCTAACACTAATCTAACTGTAACCTCAGATCTGACATTAGATCTAGCCCTAATTCTTGCCCTAACCCTAACACAATATCTAACCCTACACCTACCCATAACTCTAGCCTTATTTCTAGTGTTATCCCTAAACCTAAAACTAACACTGACCTTGACTCTGACCCTAACACTAACATTATTTCCAATCATCACTCTAATCATAACCTAACCCTAACACTAGACCTAGCCCTAACCCTAAACCTAAAACTAGCCTTAATCGTAACCCTAGTTCTTATATTAGCCAAAGTCCTTCCCTAACCCTAACCTAATCTAAAACCTAACCCTAACCCTAACACTAGCTTTAAACCTAACCTAACTCTAAATATAATCCTAACCCTAGCCTTAATCCTAACCGTAACCCTAACTGTAACTCTAACTCTAATCCTATCTATTACCTTAACCCTAACCCTAACCCTAACCCTAATACTAATCCTAGGATAACCCTAACTGTATCCATAACCCTAACCCTATTCATTACCATAAACCTAACCTGAACCCTAAACCTAACCATATACATTATCCTAACCCTAAACATAATCCTAAACTAATTTGAGCCCTAACCCTAATCCTTAACCTAAACAAACCCTAACCATTACCCTGACCCTAATAATACCCCTATCTCCAAAAGTGAACCTAACCCTCAACCGAAACCTTACACTATACATAGCCATAAAACTAACCCTGAAACTATCCCTAACCATAACCCTAGACCTAACATTACCCCAAGCCCTAAGGTTAGCCCTAGCCCTAATATTAGCCCTTATGCTTAAAATAATAAAGCCCTAATCCTGGCCCTAAACCTAGCCTTAATCCGAACCCTAACCCTAACACTAGGCCTAACCCTAAAGTGAATCCTCATCCTAGCCCTTAACCTAGCTATAATATCATACCATACCCTAACCCTAATTCTAAACCTGCCCTAAACCAAGGCCTAGCCCTAATACTTAACCTAGCTGTAATCCTAAACCTAATTTAGCCCTAACCCTGAATCTAATCATATCCCTAGCCCTAAGACTTACTCTAACTCTTGCCCTAGCCCTAGCCCTAGTTCTAATACTATCCCTTACCATGACCCAAAGCCTGGCCCTAACCCTAGCCCCAAACATAGATCTAGCCCTAACCTAGATATAACCCACACTCTAAATCTAACCCTAAACTAAAACCTAAACCTCACCCTCACACTAGCCCTAATCCTAATGCTAATTTGAAAACTATGTCTCACCATAGCATTCAAGCAATTTGAGCTACACCTCTAATCCTAAATCTTAACCTAAACGACAAAATAATACTACACCTAGCCCTTACCCTAGCTGTACTTTGAGTCCTAAACCTAACTGTACAACTAATAATGACCCTGACACTCATCCTAAAATTAACCTTAGCTCTAAACATCACCCTAACCCTAAATCTAAACTGAACACTAAACCTAGCCCTAACCCTAATCCTAAAACTAGCCCTAATCATAATGCCAGGTCTTAGATTAGCAATAGCCCTAACCCTAACACAAAAACTATCCTTAATCTGAACCCTAACCCTAGTTTTATCTCTAATGCTAACACTAATCCTAACCCTAACCCTAGCATTAACACCATACTTTACCCTATGCCAACCCTCACCCTAATAGTACCCTAGTCCTAACCCTAATCCTTAGCCTACCCCAAACCCTAAGTCTATTACTACTTCTAACCCTAGGCATCATTCTATCTCTAACCCTAACCCAAACTCTGAGCCTATCCCTGACCCTTATTCTGAACCTAACACTAACCCTAGGTCTAAGCCTGACACTAACAATGAAACAAACACTAACATTATCCCTATGGGTAAACCTATACGTAAATCTAACCATAACATTAACACTAGACCTAAACTTAATCCTAAATATAACCATAACTCTAGCCATAGCCCTAAAAATAACCTAGCTCCAGCACTAACAATAACCATTAGACTAATGCAATGACTAACAATACCCCTAGAACTAAACTTAGTAATATTGTGCTCCTAAGAGTAAATCCAATGCTAACCTGAACACTTACCCTTACCCTAACACAAACCCTAGCTTTAAATCTTATCCTAACCCAAAATATACCCTAACACTAAACTTATACATAACCCTAAACTTAAAACTAGCCTTAACCATAATCCTAGTTCTTACGTTACCCATAGTCCTAACACTAGCCATAATCCTCCCCGGAAAACCTAGCCCTAAATGTAGTGCTAAAACTAGCTTTAAACCTAACCATAACCTTTGCCCTAGCCATAACCCTCACACTTGCCTAGCCCTAACCTTAGCTCAAACTCTAAATCTTACCCTAAATATAACCCTAACCCTAACCCTTGCCCTAATCCTAACTTTAACCATAGCACAAATCCTACCTCAAATTCTATCCATTACGTTAAATATAAGCCTAACACTAATGCTAACCCTAGCCCTTACTCTAACCCTAATTCTAACCATAGCCCTGACTGTAACTCTAAACCTCGCCCTAGCCCTAACCATAAACACTTCACCTAAAACTAATGCTAACACTAACCTTAGGCCTAACCCTATCCCTAGTCCTAATCCTAACTTTAACCCAATCCCTAACACTAGCACTAACTCTATCCATTACCCTACACTTAAGCCTATCCCAAATGCTAACCCTAGGCCTAAACCTAGCACTATCCCTAAAACTAACCCTATACATTACTCTATTCCTAACCTGAATCCTAAACCTAATCCAATTCATTACTTTAACTCTAACCGTAATGCTAATTTGAGCCCCAACCCTGAACCTTAACCTAAAGTAAAACCTAACCTGGAATTAGACCCTAATAATACACCCAGCTCTAAACCTGACCCTTACCCTAAACCTAACCCTTACACTAGACCCAGCCATAAACCTAACCCTAACCATAACCCTAGACCTGACATTAGTCTTAGCCCTAATTCTAGACCTTACCCTAACACAAAACCTAGCCTTCATCCTAGCCCTACACCTAGTCTTAATCCTAATCCAAATCCTCACCTGGCTCTATCCCTAATTTTAACCCTTGACCGAGCCCCTGAACCTAACTATAAGCCCATCACATCCCCTAAAACTAACCCTAACCCTAACAATTACACAAACCCTAACCCTTGCCTTAACCATAGGCCTAACACAAACATTAAATTAGGGATAATCCTATCCCTAATTTAGCCCTAAACCTAAAGCTACCCCTAACCCTAGTCCTAAGACTAACTCATTCTCACCCTAGCCCTATATTTATATCTACCTCTATCCGTTACCTTAGCCCTAAACTTAGCCCTCATCGTAGCCATAGCCCTCACCGTAGATCTAACCATAACTCTAAATCTAACCCTAAACTTAAGATTAAACCTCACCCTACCACCAGCCCTAATACCATTGCTAATCCTAAAACTAGCCCTAACCCTAGTCTTAGCCCTAAAACAAAACCGAGCTATTGCTCTAACACTAAACCTTAACCTAAACCAAACCCTAATCCTACAACTAGCCATAACCCTACCTCTAATTCAAGTCCTAGGCCTAAACTAACCATAGTTCTAAATATCACCCTAACCTTAAGCTAATGCTGACACTAGACCAGCCCAAATCCCAACCCTAAAACTAACCCTAAACTTTAACATGGTTCTTACATTGGCCTTAGCCCTAACTCTAGCCTTAACCCTAAAACAAAAATAGCCCTAATCTGAGCCCTAACACTAGATTTAAACCTAATCCTAACCCTAGTCCTAAACCTAACCCTAACTCTAGCCCTAACCATATCCCTTACCCTAAGCCAAACCCTATCCATCACACTAACCCTAGTCCTAATACTGATCCTTAGCCTAACCCTATTTCTAGTCCTAACACAAGCACTCATTCTAGCTCTAATTCTAACCCCAAACCTAACCATAACCTTCACCCTTATTCTGACACTAACACTAATTATAGGTCTAAACCTGAACCTAATCCTAAACCTAACCCAAAAACAAGCCTTATAATAACCTTATACATAAACCATACCCTAACGCAAGCCCTAAACCTAAACCAAATCCTAAATCTAGCAATAACTCTAGCCCTAGACCTAAACAAAACTTAGTCCAAGTTCTAACAATAACCCTTAACCTAAAACAAACAGTAACCCTACCCTAAACCTAACCTTGTCCTAATTCTGGCTTTCACCCAAACCGTAACTCTAACCTAAACAATGACCTTGCCTGTAACAGTAAACCTATGTCTAAACCGGAGCCTAACCAACATGGAAACCTAACAGTAGACCTAGCCATGTCTCTAAACCTAATAAAAGCCCTAGTCATAACCCTAGCTCTTATATTACCCATAGCCCTAACCCTAGGCCTAAACCTAACACAAAAACTAGATCTTATCCTAGGCCTTAACCTAGCCTTAGGTGTAAACCAAACACAAACTTTAGCCCTAACCCTACCCTAACCTTCGCCTTTGTCCTAACCCTGGCTCAAAACCTAACCCTTATACTAAATATAAAACTACACCTATCCCTGAATCTAACCCTAAACCTAGCCCTAATCCTAACCTTAACTTTAGCACTAAACCTAACTCTCAAGATACCCATTATCCTAAACCTAACTAACTCTATTGATAACACTAGGCCTAACCCTAAACCTAAACCTAACCAGAAAACTAATCCTAGAACTAATCCTAAACCTCACCCTCACCATAGACCTAACCCCAACTCAAACCCTAAACCTTATCATAAACCTAACCATAACCATAGCCCTAACCCTAAGCCTAAACCTCAATATAACTCTAAACATAAACCTAAACCTACATCTAATCGTATCCATTACCCTAACACTAACACTACCCCTAATGATGACTGTAGCCCTAACCCTAACCCTAACCCTAACCGTACTGTAATCTTATCCCTAGACATAACCCTAAACCTAACCTTTGCCATAGCCCAAAACCTAGCTCAAAACCCAATTCTTACACTAAACATAACCCTAACCCTAACACTAGATCTCACCCTAACCCTAACCCTAACTCAACACCTAGTTCTAAACATAAACCTAGCCCTAAGCTTAGCTCTAACCCTATTCATTATCCTAACCATAACCCTGACCCTAATGCTAACTCTAGACCTATTGCTAACCCTAACCTTATCAATTACCCTAAACCTAAACTGAACCCTAAACAAAAGCCTATCATTACCCTAACCCTGACTCTAAAGCTAAAGAGCACTGACCCTAAACCCTAACCTCAAACAAACTATAACCCTGAACCATACCCTAATAAATCCCCTAGCTCTAAACCTGACCCTTACCATAAACCTACCCATTACACTAGACCTAGCCATAAAGCATTCTAAATATATCCCCAACTGTAACCCTAGACCTGACATTAGCACTAGCCCTTATCCTAGATCTAACCCTATAACAAACCCCAGGGCTTATCCGAGCCCTAAACCTAGCCTTAATTTTAACCCTAACCATAACCTTAGTCCTAACCCTAATACTAACCCTAGCCCTAATCTTAGCCCTAACCGTAGCACTAATCTTACCCCTAATTTACGCCTATCCCTAACCTTAGCCCTAACCCTTACTCTAACTCTCACCCTAGCCCCATCCCTAGTTCTAAACCTATACCTTACTGGAACAATAATCCTAGCCCTAACCCTAGCCCTATCCTTAGCCCTAGCCCTAACCTAGATCTTACTCTAACTCTAAATCTAACTTTTACCCTAAGCATAAACCTAAACCTAACACTAGCCCTAACCTTAATGCTAATCCTAAAACTAGCCGTAATCCTAGCCCTAGCCCTAAAACAAATCCCAGACATAGCCCTAAACCTAACCCTTAACCTAAACCAAACCCTAAGCCTAACCCTAAACTTAGCCCTAATTCGAGTTTTAAGCTGAACCAAAAACTTACCCTGACCCTGAATCCAACCATAACACTAACCCTACCTCTAAAGATCACCCTAACCCTAAACCTAAACCTAACACTAAACCTAGCCCCAACCCTAAACCTAAATTTAGACTTACATGTAACCCCGATACTTACATTAGCCATAACCCTAACCCTAGCACTAACTTAACACAAAACCTAGCCCTAATTCAAGACCTAACCCAAGGTTTAACCCTAACACTAACCCTAACCCTACTCCTAATTTATAATCATAACCCTAGCCCTAACCTTAGCTCTAACTCTATCTATTGCCGTAGCTATACCCCTAGCATTAACGCTAACCCTAGGCCTAAACCTAAACCTATCCCTAATCCTAACCCTATCCATTACCCTAAACCAAACCTATATCCTAAACCTCACACTATCATTATCCTAACCCTAACCTTCATGCTAACTCAAGACCTAAATTTAAACCATAGCCTATCCCAAACCCTCACCAAGGCCCTGTCCCTAATAATACCCCTAGCTCTAAACCTGACATAAAACTAAACATAATCCTTACACTACCTGTATCCATAATCCCTACCCTAATTCTATCTTTAACCATAACCCTAGACCTGATATTAGTCCTAGCACTAAACCTAGCCCTACCGTAAAACAAATCTTAGCCCTCATCCTAGCCCTAAAACCAGCCTTAATCATAACCCTAACCCTAACAATAGGCCTAACCCTAATTCTAACACTCACCCAACCTCTAAACCTAGCAATAATGCCAATTCTTACCCTAAACTTAAACCTAACCCTAAACCTAATGCTAGGCCTAAGCTGAACAATAACTCTAGCCCTAATTCTAGCCCTAATTTAACCCTATCCCTAACCCTAACCCTAGCCCTAAGAATAACTCTAACTTTCACACTAGCCCTATCCCTAGTCCTAACCCTATCCTTTACAATAACTCTAACCCTAGCTCTAACCCGAGCCATAAAGCTTGCCCTGTCCTTATTCCTAGTCATTACCCTTGATCTATCCCTAACTCTAAATCTAACACTGACTCTAAGCCTAAGCCTAACATAAACACTAACCCTAACGCTAAGGCTACTCGTAAAACTAGCCCTCACCCTGACACTAGAAGTAAATCAAAACCAAGCAATAACCCTAATACTAAACCTTAATTAAACCAAATCCTAATACTATACCTAGACCTAACTTTAGCTCTAATTCAATTCCTAAACTTAACCTGAATACTAACCCTGACTCTGACTCATATTCTAACACTCACTCTAGCTCTAAACACCATCCTAACCTAAAGCAAACACTTACAGTAACCCTAGCCGTAATTTGAGTCCTACCCTTAACCTTAAAACTAACCCTGACCCTGACTACTAACCTAACACTAACACTAGCTCTAAATATCATCCTAACCATAAAAGTAATCCTAACACTCGAGGTCTATCCCCTAAAATTAACCGTAATTGTAACCCTAGTTCTTACATTAGCTGTTACTCTAACCCTATCCCTAATCCTAACACAAAAACTAGCCACAATCTGAGCTCTAAACCTAGCTTTATCCCTAAACCTAGCCCTAACCCTAGTTCTGACTCTACCCCTTATCCTAAGCCAAACCTAACACTAATTCTAATTCTAATTCTAACCCTAATATTCAACCTAACCCAAAACTTTATCCTGCAATTAGTCCTAACTCTACCCCTCGTTCTAGCTCTAACCATAACCCAAAACCTTACCCTAACCCTGACCCTTATTCTGACCCTAACACTAATCGTAGGTCTAAACCTGAACGTAAGCCTAAACCAAACTCTAACACTATCCATAGACTTAATCCTCATCCTAAATCTAGTAGCCACAACTCTAGCCCTAGACCTAAAGAAAAACCTAGAACTATCCCTAATAATAACCCTTAGCATAAGCCAAACATTAACTCTTCCCCTAGACCTAACCCTAGTCCTAATTCTCGCTTTAATTCTAACCATAATCCTAACCTGAACAGTGACCCTGGCATTAACCCTAGCTCTAAACATCACCCTAACCCTGAAACTATACCTAGTCCTAACATTAACACTAAAACTAGCCCTAATCATAACAAGTTCTTAATTAAGCCATAGCCCTAAACTACTGCAAAAACCTAGTCCTAATCCAATCCCTACACTATCTTTAATCCTAAAGCTAACCCTAACGCTAACCATAGCCCTACCCCTAAGCCTAAGCCTAAGCCTAACCTTAGATCCAATACTAAACATAACCCTAGCCCTAACCCTAGCTCTAAACCTATCCATTACCCTAAGGAAAACCATAACCCTTATGCTAAACCTAGACCAAACCTTAATACTATGCCCATCCTACCCCTATCCTTTACCCTACACCTAACTTGAACCCTAAACCTAAAACTATCTTTAACCTATCAATAAACCTAATGGTAATTCGAGCCCTAAACATAAACCATAACCTACCCTAAACCCTAACTCTGACCCTAATAATATCCTAGCTCTAAACCTGACCCTACCCATAAAACTAAACCTTAATAGACCTAGATATAAACCTAACCCTAAAACGACCCTAACTCTAACCCTAGACCTGACATTAGCCCTAGCTCTAATCTTAGTCCTAACCCTAAAAGAAACCTTAAACCACATTCTAGACATACTCCTTGCCTTCATCATAACCCTAACCCTAACCCAAATTCTAACCCTCACCCTATCTCTAAAACTCCGTATAAACTGATCGCTTACCCTAAACCTAACCATAATCCAAACCCTAACATTAAACCTACCCGTAACCCTAGGCCTAACTCTAACATTAGCACTTGCCCTAATCCCAGACCTAACTTACCCCTATCCCTAACACTAAACATAACCCAAGCCGTAAGACTAACTATAACTTTTGCCTTAGACCTATAGGGTAGTTTTAACCTTCTCCTTTATCCTCACCCTAAACCTAGACCTAATCTTAGCCCTAACCATAGCCCTAGCCTTAAAAAAAACTGAGTTATAGCCCTAATCTTAACCCTTAACCTAAACCAAACCCTAACCTTACACCTAGCCCTAACCCTATCCATAACCCTATCCCTAATTCTAGTCCTAACCTAAAAACTAACCCTGACACTGACTCTGACCCTAACACTAAACCTATCTCTAAAATCATTGTAACCCTAAATTTAACCCTAACACTAGATTTAGCCTTAACTCTTACCTTATAACTAGCGCTAATCATAACCTTACTTTGTACATTATCCATAGTCTTAACTCTAGCCCTAACCTAACCCAAAACCTAGCCTTAATCAGAGTCCTTATCCTAGTTTTAACCCTTAACTTAAACCTAACACTAACCCAAACAAAAGTCCTAATTCTATACATAACCCTAGCCCTAAAATCAGGTCTAACTCTATCCATTACCCTAATGATAACCCTATCGATTATGCTAACCCTAGGCCTAACCCTAACACTACACATTACACTAAACCACAACTAAATTCTAAACCTAACCCTGTCATTACCCTAACCCTGAATCTAATGCTAATTTGAGCCTTAACCTTAAACTCTAACCTAACCCAAACCCTAACCTTGATTCTGACCCTAATAATAACCGTAGCTCTAAAACTGACCCTTAACCTAAACCTACCCTTACCCAGGTCCAAGCCATAAACCTAACACTAAATGTATCCCTAATTGTAACCCTAGACCTGACATTAGCCCTAGACCTAATACTAGCCCTAAACCTAATACAAACACTAGCCCTCATTTTAGCCCTAAACCCTAGCCTTAATAATAACCTTAAACATAAACCTGGCCCTAACCCTAATATGCCTAACCCTAACCCTTTTGCAAACTCTAACCCTATCAATTACCCTACACCTAACATGACACTTAACCGAAACCAACATTATCATAAGCAAAACCTAATGCTAATTCAAGCTCTAAATCTAAACCCTAATCTAAACAAAACCTTTACATTAGCCCTAAACCTAGCTCTAGTCCTAATCCTATATCTAACTCTAACTCTAAATCTAATTATAACCCTAATCTAAACCTCTCCCTAGCGCAAGCCGTAATACTAATGCTAATCCTAAAACTAGCCCTAACCTATCCCTAGCCCTACAAAACAACCAAGCCATAGCCCTAAACCTAACCTTTAACATAAACCAAACCCTAAGCCTACACCTAGCCCTAAAACTAGCTCTAATTTCAGTCCTATACCTAACCCTAAAACAAACCCTTATACTAGCTCTAATCATAACCCTAGTTCTTACATTAGCTGAAGCCCTAAACCTATCCCTAACCTAACCCAAAACTTGTCCCTAATTGGAGCCCTAACTCTACCTTTGACCCTAACCATAACCCTAATTCTACCCCTAAACCTTACCCTAAAACTAGCCCTTACCTTAAACCTTGCTATAACCCGAAACCTAACCCTAAACCTAGCCTTACTCCTAACCATAAACCTATCCCTACTCCAGCTGTTACTCTATCCATTACCGTAATCATTATCTTAACCCTAATGCTAAAGCTGTGATAACCTTAAACCTATTCCTAACTCTAAACCTATACATTACCCTAAACCTAACCTGAACCCTGAACCTAACCATCACCATAAACCTAATCCTAACCCTAATAATCATAACCCTAAAATTATCTCTAACCATAATACTAGACCTGACATTAGCCCTAGCTGTAATGAAGCCCTAACCCTAGAAAAAAACTCTAGTCTTAATCCTAGCCCTAATCTTAGCCTCAGTCCTAAACTTAACACTAACCATAGACCTAACCCTTATTTTAACCCTTGCCCTAGTTCTAAAGCTAGCTATAACATCATACTTAACCATAACCCTAGCCATAAACTGAGGCTCAGCCTTAACTAACCATAGCTCTTATTATAGCCCTAATTAAGCCCTAATTCTAACCCTAAATCTAACCCTAACACTAAGACTAACTCTAACTCTCGCCCTAGCCCTAGCCCTAGTTCTAACCCTGTCCCTTATGATAACTCAAACCCAAGCCCTAACCCTAGCCTTAACCTTCTCTGTAGCCCTAAACATAGATCTAACCCTAAATCTAAATCTAGCCTTAACACTAAGCCTAAACCATATCTTAACATTAGTCTAACCCTAATGCTAATTTGAAAACTAGCCCAAACCCAATCCTTAGCACTGGAGAAAAACCGAGCCTTAGCACTGACCTTAACCCTTAACCTAAACCATAACCTAAACTTACACCTAGAAATAACCCTAGCCCTAATTCGATTCCTAACCCTAACCCTAGAACTAATACTAACCCTGACTCTGACCTTAACACTAACCCTAGATCTACATATCACCCTATCCCTAAACCTAATCCTAACACTAGACTTAAACCTAAACCTAACCCTAAAACTAGCCCTAATCATAATGTCAGCTCTTAAATGAGCCATACCCCTAAACCTAACACAAAACCTAGCCCTAATCCAAAGACTAACCCTAGCTTTAAACCTAACCCTAACCCTGGCCCTAACCCTAACCCAATACCTAGTCCTAATCCTAGCTCTAACTCTATTTCTTACACTTAGTCCAACCCTCACCCTATTGCTACCCTAGTCCTAACCCTAATTCTATGACTACCCCAAACCTTAACTCTATTACTAGTCCTAACCCTAACCCATATTTTAGCTCTAAACTTAAACCAAACCCTAACTCTAACCCTGACCCTTTTTTAAACCTAACACTAAACCTAGGTTTAAACCTGACCCTAACCCTTATCTGAAACCTAACACTAGCCCTACCATTAACCCTAACACTAAACCTAACACTAACACAAGCCCTAGACCTAAACCTAATCCTAAATATAGCCATAACCCTAGCCTTAGCCCTAACAATAAACCTTGACCTAAAACAAACACTAACCCTGGACCTAAACCTAGTCCTCGTTCTGGACCTAACCATAAACCTAATCCTAACCTGAACCCTGACACTTACCCTAACAAAAACCCTAGCTCTAAACCTTATCCTAACCCAGAAACTAACCCTATCACTAGAAAAAACTCTAAATCTAACTATAACTATAACTCTACCTCTTACATTACCCATATACCTAACACTAGCCCTAAACCTAACATAAAATCTAGCCATAATTACAGCCCTAAACCTTACCCTAAGCATAACTATAAGCCCAAACCTATCCCTAACCCTAACCCTAACCCTCATTCTACCCCTAACCCTAGCTCAAAACCTAAACCTTACCCTAAACATAACCCTAGCCCAAACACTAAACCTCACCCTAACTTTAGCCCTAATCCTAATTGTAACCATAGCCAAAACCCTAGCTCTAACTCAACCCATTACACTAACCATGACCCTAAAACTCATGCTAACCCTACTCCTAAACCTAACCATAACCCTACCCTAGTCATGACTGTAAACTTAACCCTTGACCTAGCTCTAAACCAAGCTCAATCCCTAACCCTTACACTTAACCTAACCCAAGGCCTAACCCTAACCCGAGCCATAATCCTAACCTTAGGGTTACCTAAACCCAGTCTAAAACCTAACCTTAATCCTAGCCCTAACCCTAGCTCGAACCCTACCCATTACCCTAACCCTAATTATAACACTAGACCTAAAGCTAAACCTACCCTAACCCTAAACAAAAACCTAACAATTGAACTAACTGTGAACCTAACCCTAACCCTAAATCTAAGCTACCTCAAACGCTAAACATATTCCTAAACCTAAACCTAACGCTAACGTAAACCTAAACCTATATATACCCTGACATCTAAACCTATTACCCTAACCCTAATGATAACCATAGCCCTAACTGTAACACTAACCATGAACATAACCCTAGACCAAACCCTAAATTAACCTCAGCCATAGCTAAATTCTAGCTCAAACCCTAAACCGTATCATAAACCTGATCCTAACTGTAACCCTCGCCCTAACTCAGACCCTAAACCTAACTGTAGCCCTAATCCTAACCATAACCTTAGCCCTAACCCTAGGTCTAACCCTATAAATTACCCTAACGATAACCATAAACCTAATCCTAACCATAACCCTAGCCCTAACCCTAGGTCTAACCCTATAAATTACCCTAACGATAACAATAAACCTAATGCTAACCCTAAGCCTAACCCTAAGCTACCACAAACCCTAACCATATCCATTACCTTAAATCTAACCTAACCATAAACCTAACACTATACATTACCCTAACCCTAATTCTAACCTTAATGCTAATTTGAGCCTTAACCCTAAACCTTAATCTAACCCAAACTCGAAGCCTGACCCTGATCCTAATAATATCCCAGTGCTTAATCTGACCCTTTCCCTAAACGTAACACTTTAATTTGACCTAGCCATAAACCTAAACCTAAAAATATCACTAACTATAAACCTAGACCTGACATCAGTCCTAGCCCTAATTCTTGCCCTAAATCTAACACAAAACCTAGCCCTCATCCTAGCCTTAATTCTAGCCTTAATCCTAAACCTAAACATAACCCTAACCCTAACCCTAAAGCTAATTATAAAAGTAGCCCTAACCCTAAGCATAGCACTAAAACAAAACCGAGCAACAGGCCTAAACCAAACCCTAGCACTACACCTAGAAATAACCCTAGCACTAAACTTAAACTAAACCCTAGCCCTAATTTAAGTCCTAACCCTAACCCCAAAACTAACCCTGATCTGACTGAAATCCTAACACAAACCCTAGCTATCAATATCACCCTAATTTTAAACCTAAACCTAACACTTGACCTACCCCTAACCCTAACCCTAATTGTAACCCTAGCTCTTATATTAGCCGTTGCCCTAACCTAGCCTTAAACTTCACACAAAAACTAGCCCTAATCTCAGCCCTAAACCTAGTTTTAACCCTAACCAGAAACCTAACCCTAGCCCTAATCCTATCCCTTACCCTGAGCAAAACCTTAACCCTAATGGTAACCCTAGACCTATCCCTAATCCTTAGGCTAACCAAATCCTAACCTTATTAATAGTCCTAACGCTAGATCTTATTCTATCTCTAACGCTATCCCAAACCCTAACCATAATCCTGACCCTTATACTGACCACAACATAAACCCTAGGTCTACCAAACCCTACCACTAGCCCTAAATGTAAACTTATACCTAAATCTAACCCTACCACTATCTCTAGACTTAAACCTAATCCTAAATCTAGCCTGAACTCTAGCTCTAGACCTAAACAAAATCCTAGCCCTTGCCCTAACAAAAACCTTTACCTAACCCAAACACTAACTCTACTTCTAGACCTAAACCTAGTCCTAATTCTGGCTTTAACCCTAACTTTAACTCTAATCCAAACACTGACCCTGCCTTTAACACTGAACCTACCTCTAAACCTGAAACTAAGCAAAACTTAAACCTATTTTTAGATCCAGCCATAACCCTAACCCTAAAACTATCGCAAATCATAACCCTAGATCTTACATTACCCATACCTGTAACCCTAAATCTAAACCTAACACTAAACATAGAGCTAATTTTAGGCCTCAACCTAGCACTAAGCATAACCTTAACCCTAACACTAGCCCTATACCTAACCCTAGCCCTCACCTTAGTTCTAAGATAACTCAAAGCTTAACATGTACCCTAAACATAAACCTAGTCCAATCCCTAACTCTCACCCAAAACCTAGCCCAAATCCTAAACTTAATCTAGTCCTAAACCTAGCTCTAAGCATACCCATTACCCGAATTCTAAACATAACCTTATTGATAATCCTAGCCCGAACCCTAATGTAAACCCTAACTGTACCCGGAAAACTAACCATAGACATAACCCTAAAATTAACTCTCAGCATAGCCCTAATTCTAGATCAAATCATAAACCGAACCATAAACCTAAACATAACCATAACTCTAATCCTAAACCTATCACTAATTTGAACTCTAAACCAAAGTCTAAACCTAACCTAACTCTATCTGTTAGCTTAACCCTAACCAGAATGCTAATGATAACCCTAGCCCTAAATCTAGCACTACACCTAGATCTAACCCTGGCCCTATTTTGAGTCCTAATCATAATCTTAAAAATAACCCTGAACCTGACTTAAATACTAACACTCATCCTAGCTCTAACCACCACCCTAACCCTAAACCTACCATAATCCTATCCCTAGACCTAACCCTAAAACTAGCCCTAACCCTAGCTTAAAACCTAAACTTTATGCTAAACATAATTCTAAAAGTAACCCTAAACCTAGTTCTAATACTAACTCTAACCCTAATTCAAGGCATATTCCTAACCATAACACTAGATCTAACCCTATCTATTACTCTAACTATAACCCTTACCACAATGCTAACCCTAAGTTTAACCCTAGCCCTATCACTAACACTAACCGCATCAATTATCCTAAAGCAAACCTGAACCTTAAAACAAACCCTAACTATACCCTAACCTTAACCCTAATGCTAATTTGAGCCATAAACCTAAATCCTAACCTAAGCCAAATCCTAATCCTAATAATTCACGGAGCTCTAAACCTGACCCTTACCCTAAACCTAGCCCTTACACTAGATGTAGCCATAAGTGTAACCCTAAAACTATCTTTAACCATAACCTTAGACATGATATTAGCCCTAGCACTAATCCTAGCCCTGAATCTGAAACAAACCCTATCCATAATCCTAGCACTAAACCTAGCCTTAATCATTACCCTAACCCCAATGATAGCCCTTACCCTAACTCTAACCGTCACCCTACATCTAAACCTAGCTATAATGCCATTTTTATCCTAAAAATAAACCTAACCCTACCCTCTTGGTAGGTCTAAGCTGAACACTAACCCTAGCCCTAATCCTAGCCCTAATTTAACCCTATTCCAAAACCTAACTCTAATTTTAGCCCTATCAATAACTAACTCTCACACTAGCCCTATCCCTAGTTCTAACCCTATCACTTACCATAACTCTAACCCTGGCCCTAACCCTTGCCCTATACTTAATCCTAGCCTTATCCTAGATCTAAACCTATCTATAAATGTAACCCTAAACCTAAGTCTAAGCCTAACACTAACACTAGACCTACACCTAATATTAATTTTAAAACAAGCCCTAACACTAACCCTAGGACTGAAACAAAATCGAGCAATAGACCTAACCTTAAACCTAAACTTATACCAAACCCTAAACTACTACAAGAACTAATCCTAGCACTAATCGAGTCCTAACCCTAACCTTAAAACTAGCCCTGACCCTGACTCATATTCTAACGCTCATCCTAGCTCTAAACATGATGCTAACCTTAAATAAAACCAAATTAGAACTAACCTAAAACTAGCCCTGACCTTGACTTCTCTCCTTAAAATGACTCTAGCTCAAATATCACCTTAGCCTCAAATCTAACACTAACACTAGAACTACCCCTAACCCTAACCCTAAAGCTAAACCTAATTGTAACCCTGGTTCTTACATTACATGTTGCCCTAACCCTAGCCCTAACACTAACACAAAAACTAGCCCTAATCCGAGCTCTACACCTAGCTTTAACCCTAACCCTAACCCTAACCCTAACCCTAACACTAGCTCTAACCCTATCCCTAAACCTAAGCAAAACCCTAACCCTAAAGGTAACCCTAGACCTATCACTAATCCTCAGGCTAATCAAAACTCTCGCCATATTAATAGTCCTAACCCTATCCCTCATTCTAACTCTAGCCCTATCCCAAACCTTAACCCTAACCCTGACCATTATTCTGACCATAAAAATAACCTAGGTCTAAACCTGACCCTAACGCTAGACCAAACTGTAACACTAGCCCTATCAGTAACCTTATACCTAAAACTGACCCTATCACTAGCCCTACATCTAAACCTAATCATAAATCTGGCTTTAACTCTAGCTCTAAATCTAAACAAAAACCTAGCCTTAGCCCTAACAATAACCCTTAACTTAACGCACAGACTAACCCTACCCCTAGACATAAATCTAGTCCCATTTCTAGCTTTAACCTTAACTCTAACTCTAACCTGAAAACTGACCCTGTCTTTAACACTAAATCAGTCTCTAAACCTGACCCTAACCGGAAACCTAAACCTAACACTAGACATATCCATAACCCTAACCTACAACTAGACTTAATCATAATCCTAGCTTTTACATTACCCATAGCCCTAACTCTACGCCTTAAACTAACACAAAATCTAGAGCAAATTCTAGGCCTAAATCTAGCACTAAGTGTAAACCCAACCCTAACTCTAGCGCTAACCCTAGCCCTAATTTAACCCTATTCTAAACCCTAACTTTAATTTTAGCCCTATCACTAACAAACAGTATAGGTTATTGTTCAGCTTAGACCCTAGCCGTAGTCTTAATTTATACTCAACGACTAACCCTTTTCATAAATATACACTTAGACCTATAACTTACTCTAAACACTAACCCCAGCCATAACCCTAAACTCAACCCTATCCCTAAACCTAGCTCTAAACCTACACCTTACCTAAACCTTCACCTAACTGTATTGATAACCCTAGCCTTAACCATAACCATAACCCTAACCCTAACCCTAACCAGAAATCTAACCATAGATCTCACCCTAAAACTAACACTTGCCATAGCCCTAACACTAGCTCAAATCCTAACCTGTACCATAAACCTAAACATAACAGTAGCCTTAACATGAATCCTAAAACTAAATCTAACCCTACACCTAAAACTAAACCTACATCTAACCATATCCATTACCCAAACCCTTATCCTAACCCTAATGAAAACCCTAGCCCTTACCTTAACACTAACCCTAAACGTACCATAATTCTCTCCCTAGACCTAAGGCTGACCCTAATCTTTGACCTAGCAGCAGCGCTAACACTAGCGCAAACCCTAGCCCTTACCCTAAACATAACCCAGCCCAAACCCTTATCCCAATTCTAACCATAATCCTAACCATAACCATAGCCCAAAAGCTAGCTCTAACTCTATCCATTACCCTAACCATAACCCTAAACCTAAGGCTGAACCTAGCCCTAACCTTAACCCTATCCCTAACCCTAACCCTAACTCTATCCCCAGCCCTGATTCTAACCTGAAGCCTCAAAATAGCCCTAATACTTACTCAATCCCTGACCCTTACCCTTAACCTAACCAGAAGAAAATGATAAGCCTATCCCTAAACCTAACCCTAAAACTAGCCCTAATCATAAACTTAAAACTAGATTTAACCTAAGCTCTAACCCCACCCATTACCCTAACCCTAACCATAAACGTCATGATAACCCTAGACCTAAAGCTAAATGTACTCTAACCATAACTGTAAACCTAACCCTACACCTAACCATAAACCTAACCCTTGCCATAGTCCTACCTCTAGCTACAACTCAAACAATTATGCTAAACTTAACACTAACCTAGTCTGAAACCTAACCCTAACCCTAACCCTAACCTGACATCTAAATCTGTCTATTACCTTAAACCTAATGATAATTGTAATCCTAATCCTTGACCTAATCCTAAAAAATAACCATATCCTTAGCACTAACTCTAACTCAAACCATAACCCATACACTAAACCTAACCCTAGCCTTAACCCTAAACCTAACCCTAACTCTAGCCCTAATCCTAAACATAAACCTAGCGCTAATCCTAGCTCTAACCCTCTCCATTACCCTAATGATATGCATAAACCATAACTAACCCTAGGCCTAACCCTAACCCTATTCATTACCCTAAATCTAACCTGAGCCCTAAACCATACCTGAAGCCTAAACCTAACCTTATCCAATACTCTAACCCTAACTCAATCCTAATTCTAATTTGAGCCATAATCCTAGACCTCAATCTAACACAAACCCAAAACCTGACTCTGACTATTATAATACCTCTAGCTCTCAACTTAAACATCACCTTAAACCTAACTCTGACACTGGATCTAGCCATAAATATTACTCAAAAACTATCCCTCACCATAACCCTAGACTTGATATTAGCCCTATTCCTAATTCTTGTCATAACCCTAACACAAACGCAACCCCTCATCCTAGCCCTAAACCTAGACATGATCCTAACTCAAACCCTAACTCTAGCCCTATCCCTAATTTTATCCCTCACCCTAGTTCTGAACCTTGCTATAATCCCATCCCTTCCCCCAAATATAACCCTAACTCTAACCATAGACTTAATCCTTACACTAATTCTAGACCTGATCCTTGCCCTAATTTAGCCCTAACCATACCACTAGCACTAAGACTAAATCTAACTCTCACCTAGCCCTATTCCTAGACCTAACCCTATCCCTTACCATAACCGTAACACTTGCCCCAACCATAGGCCTAACATTAGCCCTAGCCCTAACCCTAGAACTAAACATAACTCTAAGTTCAACCCTAACCCTAAGTATAAACCTCACACTAACACTTGCCCTAGCACTAACACTAATCCTAAAAGTAGCCCTAAACAAGTACAAGCCCTAAAACAAAACCGATCCATACCCCTAACCCTAACCCTTAATCTAAACCAAAACCTAACCTTACACTTATCCTTAAACTTAGCCCTAATTCCAGTCCTAAACTAACTCTAAAACTATCCTTGAGCCTGACTCTGACCTTACACTAACCCTAGCTCTAACAACACCCTAAAAGTATACCTTACACTAAAACTAGAACTAGCCCTAATCCTAACCCTAAAATTAGCCCTAATCATAACTCTAGTTCTTACATTAGCCATAGCCCTAATCCTAGCCCTAACCTAACCCAAAACCTAGCCCTAAACTGAGCCCTCCATCTCGTTATAACCCTAAACATATCCCTAGCACTAACCATTACCCTAAATCTAACCCTAACCCTAAAACTGGCCCTAACCCTCACCCTGACCCTAGCTCTAAACCTATCCATCACCATAAACACAAGCCTAACAAAACCATAGCTCTAAACATAGCTCTAAACCCACCCATTACCCTAACCCTAACTATAAAGGTCATGATACATTTGCCCTAACCCTAAACCTACTCTAACCCTAAGTGTAAACTTAACCCCAATTCTAACCATAAACCTGCTCTATCTCTAACTGTAAACCTAATCCTAGACCTAACCACAAACCTAACCCTTGCCATAGTCCTAATCCTAGCTCAAACTCTAACAGTTGTGCTAAACCTAACACTAATCTGAGTCCTAAACCTAAATCTAACCCTATTCCATTTAGGCCTAACCCTAAACCTATCACTATCACTAACGTTATCCTTACCTAAATCTAACCTGAATATTAAACCTAACCCTATCAATTACTCTAATCCTAACCCTAAACATAACCCTAATGCCAATTTGAGTCCTAAATCTAAACCAAAAGTAACACAAACTCTGAACAAGACACTGACTCTTATAGCAAACCTAGCTCTAAACCTGACCCTTACACTAAACATATCCCTTAAACTAGAACTAGCCATATAACTAACCCTAACAGTATCCCTAACCATAACCCTAGACCTGACATTAGCACTCTACCTAACTCTTGCCTTAAACCTAACACAAACTTGAGCCCTCATCCTAGCCCTAACACTAGCCTTAATCATAACCCAAAATCCATAACTAGCCCAAACCCTAATTTCAACCCTAGCCCTAGTTCTGAACCTAGGTATAACCACATTCCTTCCCCTAACCCTAACCTTGAACCTAAAACTGTCACTAACACTAACCCTAGTCCTAACCCTAAGCCTAATCCTAACACTAACCATAGTTCTAATCCTAGGCCTAATTTATTGCTAACTGTAACCCTAAAGCTAACTCTAGCCCTAAGACTAACCTTAACTCTAGCCCTAGACCTATTTCAATTACCAACATTATCTATTGCCTAACCCTAACACTAGCCCTAACCTTAGTCCAAACCCTAGCCCTAGTCCTAAACCTAGAACTAACCCTAACTCTAAATCTAAATTTAACTCTAAACCTAACCTCACCCTAACACTAGCCCTAATCCTAATTCTAATTTGAAAACTAGCCCTAAACCTAGCCAAGCCCACAATCAAAACTGAGCTATAGCCCTAATGCTAATCCTTAACCTAAACCAAAACTTAATGCTACACCTAATAATAACCTTATCCCTACAACTAATACTCACCCTGACTCTGACCCTAAAAATTACTATAAACATCACCCTAACCTTAAATTTAACCCAAACACTAGACCTAGCCCTAATCCTAACCCTAAAGCTATCACTAACCATAAAGCTAGTTCTTACATTAGCAATAGCCATAACCCTAACACAAAACCTAGCCCTTAACTGAGACTCAACCCTAGCTTTAAACCTAACCCTAACCCTACTGTAACTCTAACCCTAACACTAACCCAAACCCTAGCTATAAACCTAGTCCTTACCCTAAGTCAAACTCTCATCCTAATGCTATCCTAATTCTAACCCTAATCCTTAGTTTACCCCAAACCCTAACTCTAATTCTAACCCTAGACCTCTTTCTATCTCTAACCCTAACCCGAAGCCTAAGCCAAATCTTTCCCCTTATTCTGACCCTAACACTAATTCTAGGTCAAAGTTTGAACTTAACACTAAACCGAACCCTAACACTAGCTCTAGCAGTAAACCTATACCTAAACTTAACTGTAACAAGAGCACTAGACCTAAACTTAATCTTAAATATAGCCATAACTCTAGCCCTAGTCCTAAACAAAAACCTAGTCCTAGCCCTAAAATAACCATTAACCTAATCCAAAGACTAACCTTACTCCTACACCTAACCATAGTTCTAATTCTGGCCCTAACCATAAACCCAATGCTAACCCGAACACTGATGCTTACCTAACACAAACCTTACCTTTAGACCTTATCCTAATCCAAAACTTAAACCTAACACTAGAAATATCTATAACCCTAACCTAAAAACTAACCATAACTGTAACCTTAGGTATTAAATTACCCATAGCCATAACACTAGCCATAACCTCTCAAAAAAACCTAGCCCCAATTCAAGCCCTAAACCTAGATTTAAGCATAAACCTAACATTAATTCTAGCCCAAACCCAAAACCTATGTCTTGCCCTAGACCTAACCCAAGCTCAAACTCTAACCTTTATTCTAAACATAACTCTAGGTCTAACTATAACACTAACACTATCCCTAATCCTAACTGTAACCATAGCCTAATCCTAGCTCTAACTTTATCCATTACTTTCAACATAACCCTAACCCTCATGCTAACCCTAGACCTAACCCTAACCCTAACCCTAATCATAGCCCTGATTCTAAACCTAACCCTCGCCCTAGCCCTAACCCTAGCTCAAACCCTAACACTTACCATAAACCTAACCGTAACACTAACCCTAAAAGTAACCCAAACCCTATCCCTAATCCTGAACTTAACCTAAGCCCTAACACTAGCATTAAACGTATCCATTTCTCTCAACATAAGCCTCAACCAAATGCTAACCCTAGGCATAACCCTAACCCTATCCCTAACACTAACCCTATACATTACTCTAAAACTAACCTGAACTGTAAACCTAACTCTATCCACTACTTTAACCCTAACCCTAACCCTAATGCTAATTTGAGCCCTAACCTTAAACCTTAACCCAAACCAAACACTAACCCAGACTATGACCCTAATAATAACCTAGTTCTATAACTGACCCCTACCCTAAACCTAACTCTTACACTAGACCTAGCTATAAACCTATCTGTAACACTATCCCTAAATATAACCCTAGACCTGACATTAGCCCTAACACTAACACAAACCCTAGCCCTCATCCTAGCCCTAAACCTATACTTAATATTAACCCTCACCCTCACCCTAGACCTATCCCTAATTATAACCATCATCCTAGCACTGAACCTAGCTATATAACCCCATCCCTTTCCATAAAACTAACCTTAACCCTAGCCCTAACCATAGGCCTAACCTTAACACTTTTCATAGCACCTATCCTAGCCATATTTGAACCCTAATCTTTTTTTTTTAATTTTATTATTGGTCATTCAAAACATTACATATTTCTTAATACATCATATTACACGGTTTGATTCAAGTGGGTTATGAACTCCCACTTTTACCCCGTATACAGATTGCTGTATCACATCAGTTACCCTTCCATTGATTGACATATTGCCTTTCTAGTGTCTGATGTATTCTGCTGTCTGTCCTATTCTCTACTATCCCCCCTCCCCTCCCCTCCCCTCCCCTTTTCTCTCTCTACCCCTTCTACTGTAAATCATTTCTTCCATTTGTATTATCTTGTCTTACCCCTCCTTTCCTCTTATATGTCGTTTTGTATAACCCTGAGGATCGCCTTCCATTTCCATGCGATTTCCCTTCTCACTCCCTTTCCCTCCCACCTCTCATCCCTGTTTAATGTAAATCTTCTTCTCAAGCTCTTCGTCCCTACCCTGTCCTTGTTTACTCCCCTTATATCAAAGGAGTCATTTGGTATTTGTTTTTTAAAGATTGACTAGGTTCACTTAGCATAATCTGCTCTAATGCCATCCATTTCCCTCCAAATTCTATGATTTTGTCATTTTTTATGCAGAGTAATACTCCACAGTGTATAAATGCCACATTTTTTTTATCCATTCATCTATTGAAGGGCATCTAGGCTGATTCCACAGTCTTGCTATCATGAATTGAGCTGCTATGAACATCGATGTAGCAGTGTCCCTGTAGCATGCTCTTATTAGGTCTTTAGGGAATAGACCAAGAAGGGGAATAGCTGGGTCAAATGGTGGTTCCATTCCCAGCTTTCCAAGAAATCTCCATACTGCTTTCCAAATTGGCTGCACCAATTTGCAGTCCCACCAGCAATGTACAAGAGTACCCTTTTCGCCACATCTTTGCCAGCACTTGTTGTTTGAACCATATTTGAACCCTAATCTTAACCCTACCCCTAACCCTAGCCCTAAGACTAACTCTAACTCACACCCTAGCCCTATTTCTATTTATAGCCCTATTCATTACTTTAACCCTCACAATAGCCCTAACTTTAGCTCTAACCCTAGCCATAGCCCTAACCTTAGATCTAAACATAACTGTAAATCTAATCCTAATATTAAGCCTAAACCTTATTGTACCACTAACTCTAACACTATTGCTAATCCAAAAACTAGCCCTAATCCAAGCCCTAGGCCTCAAACAAAGCCAAGCCATTGCTCTAACTCTAAACCTGTCCTTAAACCAAACCCTAACCCATAGCTAGCCATAACCTGTGCTCTAATTTGAGTCCTAGGCCTAAAACTACCCTTCATCCTGACTCATATCCAAACACAAACCCAGCTCTAAATATCTCCCTAACCCTAAAACTAATGCTAACACAAGACCTAGCTGAAACCCTAACCCTAAAACTAACCCTAATTGTAACCCTAGTTCTTACATTGGCCTTAGCAAAACCCTAGCCCTAACTCTAGCACAAAATAGGCCTAATGTGAGCCCTAACACTAGATTTAACCCTATCCCTAACCCTAAAACTAGCCCTAAACCTAACCCTAATCTTAGCCCTAAACTTAGCTCTAATCCTACTCATTACCCTTAGCCAAACCCTATTCATAATGTTAACTCTAGTCCTAATCCTTAACCAAACCCCAAAAATAACCCTATTACTAGTCCTAACACTATCCCTCATTCTATATCTAACCCTAACCAAAAATCTCACCCTAACCTTCACCCTTATTCTGAACCTAACACTAATTATAGGTCTAAACCTTACCCTAAAATGAAACTGAAAACTGCAACTAGCCCTACCAGTATACTGATACCGAAACATAAACCTAACACTAGCCCTAGAGCTAAATCTAATCCTAAATCCAGCTATAACTCTAGCCCTTGATCTTAACAAAAACTTAGTCCTAGTCATAACAATGCCCCAAACCTAAACCAAACACTAACCCTACCACTATTCCTAATCCTAGTCCTATTCTGACTTTCACCCTAACCCTAAATTAACCTGAACACTGGTCCTGACACTAACATTGAACCTAGCTCTAAAACTTATCCCAACACAAAACCTAAATCCAACACTAGACCTAGCCATAACCCTAACCCTAAAACTACCTCTAATCAGAACCCTGGATCTTACATTACACATAGTACTAACCCTAGGCCTAAATCTAACACAAAACTTACCCCTAATCATGGCCTAAACCTACACTAAGCATACTCCTCACCCTAACCCTAACCCTAGTCCTAACCTTAAACCTAACCCACACCTTAGTCCTAACCTTAGCTCAAAGCCTAACCCTTAGACTAAACATAACCCTAGCATTATCCATGAACATAACCCTAACTGTAGCCCTAATCCTAACCTTAAAACTAGACCTAACACTAGGTCTAAACCTAGCCATTACCCTAACTCTAACCCTAAACCTAATGATAACCCTATCCCTATCACTAACTGAAACCTGAACCCAAACCAAAAAACTCACTCTAGACCTAAACCTAAACCTAAACCTAAACCTTGCCATAGCCTTAACCCTAACTCAAACTCTAACCCTTACTCTAAAACCAACAGTAAACCTAGCCCTAAAATTAAAATTAAACCTAAACCTAAACTTAACCATAAAGCTAATCTTACATCTAACCCAATCTATTACCCTAAACCTAATCCTAACCCTAAAGAAAACCCTAGACCTATCCCTAAACCTAACCCTGACCAAAACCTAAACCTAACCCTAGTCCTAGACCTAACCCTAGCTCAAAACCTAAGCTTTACCCTTAATCTAACTCTAACCCTACCCTAAGCTAGGGTTAATAGCCCTAACCCCAAACCTAAACTATCTCTAGCCCTAATCTTGGCCTAACCCTAGCCCTAACCATAGCTCTAAACCTATATATTATCCTTAAGATAACCCTAATCCTAATGTTAACCCTAGGCATAGCCCTAATCCTTTTGCTAACCCTAAAGCTCTATCTTGTCCTAAACCTGCCCTGAAACCTAAACCTAACCCAATTAATTACCCTAACCCTAAATTTAACCCTAATGCTTATTTGAGCCCTATCCCTAAACCTAAACCTAAAACAAACCCTAACCCTGATCCTAGCCCTAAAAATACTCTAAATAGCTCTAAACTTGACCCTTACCCTAAGCCTAACACTTACACTAGTCCTAGACACAAACCTAACCCTAAATCTACTCCAAACTCTAACACTAGACCTGATATTATCCCTAGCCCTAATTCTAGACCTAACCCTACAACTAATCCTAGCCCTCATCCTAGCCCTAAACCTAGCCTTAATCATAACCCTAACCCTAACTCTAGGCCTAACCCTAATTCTAACCCTCACCCTACCTCTAAACCTAGCTATAACACCATACCTTACCCTAAAATTAACTATAACCCTAGCCTTAACACTAGCCCTAAGCTTAACACTAACCCTAGCCCTAATCCTAGCACTAACTTAGCTCTATCCCTAAAACTAACCAAAACCCTAGGCCTAAGACTAACTCTAACTCTCACCCTAGCCCTAGCCCTAGTACTAACCCTATTTGTTACTGTAACCGTAAACCTAGCCCTAAGCTTTTCCCTATAGTTAGACCTAGCCCTAATCCTAGATCTAATGCTAAATCCAAAACTAAACCTAACGCAAAGCCTAAGCTTAACACTAATACTAGCCCTAACACTAATGCTAATCCTATAACTATATCAAATCCTAAACCTAGGACTAAAACAAAACTGAGCAACAGCCCTAACCCTAAACCTTAACTTAAACCAAACCCTAACACTACAGCTAGACGTAACCCAGCCCTAATTCGAGTCCTAACCCTAACCTTATAACTTACGCTGACCCTGACTCATATCCCAACACTGACCCTAGCTATAAAGACTACTCTAAATTTAAATCAAAGCCTAACAGTAACCCTAGACCTAATTCAAGTCATAACCTTAACCTTAAAACTAACCCTGACCTTGACTGATATCCTAACAGTCACCTTAGCTCTAAACACAGCCCTCACCTAAAACCGACAAATAACAGTAACTCTAGCCCTTATTTGAGTCCTTATACTAACACTAAAACTAACCCTAACGCTGACTCGTATCTTAACAATAACACTAGATCTAAATATTACCCTAAACTTAAACCTAAACCTAACACTAGACCAACCCCTAACCCTAACCCTAAAAATAACCCTAATTGTAACCCTGGCTCTTACATTATCCAATGCCCAAATCTAGCCCTAACCCTAACACAAATTCAAGTTCTAAACCTTTAACCCTTACCCTAATTCTAGCATTAACACTAGCTCTAATGCTATCACTTAACCTAAGAAAAGCCCTAACCCTAATGATAACCCTAGACCTATCTCTAATCCTTAGGCTAAACAAAACCCTAACCCTATTAATAGTCCTATCCTTAGCCCTTATTCTAGCTCTAACCCTATCCCAACCCCTAATGCTAACCCTGACCCTTATTCTGACCTTAACACTAATCCTAGGTATAAAACTGACCCAAAACCTAGACCAAAGCCTAACACCAGACCTAGACATAAACAAAATCATAAATGCAGCCTTAACTCTAGCCCTAAACCTAAACATACACCTAGATCTGGCCCTAAAAATAATCCTTAACCTAACTCAAACAATAAACCAATTACTAGACCTAAACCTGGTCCTAATTCTGGCTGCAACCCTAACTCTAAATCTAACCCAAACACTGATCCTGCCTTTAGTGTAAACCTATCTCAAAATCTGACCCTATCTGAAAATCTAAACCTAACACTATACCAATAACTATACCTATAACCATAACTATAACCCTACAACTAGCCCTCAACATAACCCTAGTTCTTATATTACTCATAGCCTTAACCCTAGGCCTAAAGCTAACACAAAACCTAGAGCTAATCTTAGGCCTAAATGAAGCCTTAAGCATAACCCTAACTCTAAGGCTAGCCCTAACCCTAACCTAACCCTCGCATTAATACTAATCCTAGCTCAAAACCTAAACATTACTCTAAACATAAACCTACACCTATTCCTCAATCTAACCCTAACCTAGCCCTAATCCTAACTTTAACCCTAGCCTTAAACTTAGCTATAAACCTACCCATTACTCTAAACATAAACCTAACCTTATTGATAATCCTAGGCTTAATGGTAAACCTAAAGCTAACTGGACAACTAACCCTAGACCTAACCTTAAACATCAAACTTGCCATAGACCTAAACCTATCTCAAAACTTAACACTTACTATAAACCTAAACATAATCATAGCCCTCTCAGCCTAAACCACAATTTAATGTTAAACATAGCCCTAAATCTACATCTAATCATATACATTACCCTAACCCTAACCCTATCCCTAATAATGTCCCTAGCCCTAATCCTAACCCTAACACTATGAGTACTATAATCTTATCCCTAGAAATAACCCTAAACCTAACCCTCTCCCTAGCCCTAACCCTAGCTCAAAACCTAACCCTTACGCTAAACATAAACCTAACCCCAAACCTAGTTTTAACCTTAACCCTAACTCTAAATAAAGACCTATTCCTAACCATAAACCTAGCCCTAAACTTAGCTCTAATCCTATCCATTATACTAACCATACCCTTACTGCAATGTAAACCCTATACCTAACCTTAACCCTATCACTAACCCTAACCCTATCAATTGCCCTAAACCTAATCTAAACTCTAAACAAAACCCTATCATCACCCTAACCCACACCCTAATGCTAATTCAAGCCCTAAGCCTAAACCTTCACCTCAACCAAACTCTAACACTTATGGTGACCCTAATAAATCTCCTAGCTCTAAAGCTGAATTTTACACTAAACCTAACCCTTACACTAGACCTAGCCATAACTTTAATCCTAAAACTATCCCAAACTGTAAGTTTAGACCTGACATGCATGATAGTCCTAATCCTAGCCCTAAACCTAACACAAACCACAGCCCTTATCATAGCCCTAAACCGGGCCTAAATCCTAACACTAAACCTAACTTTAGGTCTAACACAAAAACTAAACCTAGGCCTAAACCTAGCCCTGATTTTGTCCTATTACTAACCCTAGCCCTAACCCTATCACTACGAGTAACTCTAACTCTCACCCTAGCCCCATTGCTAGTTCTAACCCTAACCCTTACCGAAACCCTCATCCTAGCTCTAACCCTAGCCCTAATCCTAGCCCTATCAATAGCTCTAACCCTAACCTACATCTAATTTTAATTCTAAATCAAACCCTAACCCTACGTCTAACCCTAAATCTAAATCTAACTTTAACCCTAGCCCTAAAACAAAACCAAGCCATAGCCTTAACCCTAACCCTCAACCTAAACCAAACCCTAACCCTAACCCTAACCTTAGCTCTAATTCTAGTTTTAAGCTGAGAACTAGAATTAACACTGACCCTGACTCTGACTATAATACTAACCCTAACCCTAAATATAACACTAGACCTACCCCTAACCCTAACCCTAAATTTAACCCTAATTTTAACACTGGTACTTACATAAGCCTTACCCCTAACCCTAGCACTAACTTAACCCCAAACCTAGCCTTAATACAAGCCCTAACCCGAGTTTTAACCATAACTCTTCTCCTAAACCTTGCCCTGATCAAAACCATAACCCTAGCCATAACCCTAGCTCTAACCTTATCATTTGCTATAACCATAACCCTAGCCCTAAACCTAACCCTATCTTTAATCCTAAACCTATGCATTATTCTAAACCAAACTAAACCCTAAACCTCAACCTATCATTACACTAACATTAACCATAATGCTAATTCGAGGCCTAATATTAAAACTTTCCCAAACTTCTAAACCAGAACTTGACCTTAATTCTACCCCTAGCTCTAAACTTGACCCTAACCCTAAACCTAACCCATATATTACATGTAACCATAAACCTAATCATAAAAATATCTTTTAACATAACCCTAGATCTGATATTAGCCCTAGCCCTAATCCTAGCCCTAACCCTAAAATGAACCATAGCCCTCATCCTAGCCCCAAACATAGCCTTAATCATAACCCAAACCCTAACCATAGCCCTAAACCTAATTCCAACCCTCACCCTATCTCTAAACGTAACTATAATGTGATTCCTTACCTTAAACTTAATCGTAACCCTAACCTAGGCCTAAGGTGAACACTAACCCTAGCCCTAACCTTAACCCGATTTTAACCCTATCCCTAACCATATCCCTAACCCTAGCCCTAAGAGTAACTCTAACTCTCACATTAGCCCTATCCCTACTTCTAACCCTATGCATTACCGTAATCCTAACCCTAGCCCTAACTCTAGCCCTAAACCTAGACATAACCATTGCCTAATTCTCATTCCTAGTGAAAACCCTAGATCTAACCCTAACTCTAAATCTAACCCTAACCCTAAGCCTAAGCCTAACATTAACACTAGCTCTAGCCCTAACACTAATCATAAAACTAGCCCTACACCTAACCCATGCAGTAAAACTAAACCGAGCTATAGCCCTAAACCTAAACCTTAACTTAAAGCAAACATTAACACTACACCTAGACCTAAACCTAGCCAAACTTCAAGTCCTAGTATTAACCTTAATACAAACCCTAACTCTGACTCATATCCTAACATTTACCCTAGCTCTAAACACCACCCTAACCTTAAACCAAACCCTTACAGTAAATGTAGCCTTAATTTGAGTCCTAACCCCAACCCTAAAACTAAACCTGACCCTGACTATTAACCTAACACTAACACTAGCTCTAAATTTCACCCTAACTATAGAGGTTTAACCTCTAACCATAACCCTAAAACTAACCCTAAAAACCAGAGTTCATACATTAGCCATTGCTGTAACACTAGCCAAAACCCTAAAACAAAGCTAGCCCTAATCTGAGCCCTAAACCTAGCTATAAACATAACCTTAGCTCTAACCCTAACCCTTACCCTATGCCAAACCCTATCCTAAGGCTAATCCTAAACCTAATCTTTAACCTAACCTAAACGCTAACTCTATTACTAGTCATAACCCTAGTCCTCATTCTAGCTCTAACCATAACCCAAACTTTAACCCTAACCTTGACCCTTAATCTGACCCTAACATTAGTCATAGGTCTAAACCTGAACCTAACCCTAAACGAAACCCTATCACTAGCCCTACTGGTAACCTTATACCTAAACCTAACCCTAAACACTCGCCCTAGAACTAAACCTAATCCTAATCTAACCAAAACTTTAGATCTAGATTTAAAGAAAAACCTAGCCCTAACCCTAATAATAACCCTTAGCCTAATGCCAAACACTAACCCTTCCCCTAGACTTAACTCTATTCCTAATTGTGGCTTTCACATTAACCATAACCCTAAACTGAACACTGATCCTAACACTAACACTAACCCTAGCTCTAAACATCACCATAACCCTAAACCTAACCCTAAAACTATACTTAGCTGTAACATTAACCCTAAAACTTCCCCTAATCATAACAGTGTTCTTACATTTGCCATAGCTGTAACCTATTGCAAAACCTAGCCCTAACCCAAGCCCTACCCTAGTTTAACCCTAAAGCTAAAAATAACCCTAACCTTAGCCCTAACCCTAAACCTAAGCCTAACTCTACACATAATCCTAAGCATAACACTAGCCCTATCACTATCTCTAAACCTATTCATTACCCTAATGATTACCCTAACACTTCTGCTAACCCTAGGCTAAAACCTAATTCTATCCTTAACCCTAAACCTATCCATTCCTCTACACCTAACCTGAACTCTAAACCTAAAATTATACTTAACCTATCCCTAACCATAATGATAACTTGAGCCTTAAACCTAAACCTTAATCTAATAAAAACCCTAATCCTTACCCTGACCCTAATAAAACCCATAGCTCCTAACCTGACCCTAACACAAACCTGACCCTTAAAATAGACCTAGCTAGAAATCTAACCCTAAAACTCTCCCTAACTGTAACCCTAGACCTGATATTAGCTCTAGCTATAATACTAATCCTAATCCTAACACAAACCTTAGCCCACATTCTAGCCATAAACCTCACCTTAATCATAAACCTATACCTAACCATAACCATAAATCTAATTCTCACACTAGTCCTAAAAGTAGCCATGATCCCATCCCTTAACCTAAACCTAACTGTAACCCTAACCTAACACTAAACCTAGCACTAAACCTAGGCCTACGCCTAACACTAAATTTAGTGTTAATCCCAGCCCTAATTTACCCAATCCCTAACCCAACCCTAACCCTAGCCCTAAGACTAACTCAAACTCTCGCCCTAGCTTTATAACTAGTTATAAACCTATGCATTACCATTACCCTATACCTAGACCTAAACTTAGCCCTAATCCTAGCCCTATCCTTACCACTAGCTCAAAGGCTAGATCTAAACCTAACTCTAAATCTAACCCTAAACCTAAGCTAAACCTCACACTAACACTAGCCCTAATCCTAAAATTAATCCTAAAAGTAGCCCTAACTCCACCCCTAGCCGTAAAACAAAATGAAATCATAACCCTATCCCTAACATATAATCTCAACCAAACAATAACCCTACACCTAGCCCTAATCCTATCTCTAATTCTAGTCCTAACCCTAACCTGAAAATTAATCTGGACTCTGACTCTGTCCCTAACATTAAACCTAGCTCTAAACATCATTGTAACCATAACTTAACCCTAACACTAGATGTAGCCCTAACCCTGATCCTATCACTAGCTCTAATCATAACACTACGTTGTACATTAGCTGCAGTCTTAACCCTAGCCCTAACCTAACCCCAAACCCAGCTGTAATTCAAGTCCTAAACCTAGTTATTTTTAATATTTATTTTTTAGTTTTTTGTGGACACAATATGGTTATTTTATTGGTATGTAGTGCTGAGGATCAAACCCCGTGCCCTGTGCATGCCAGGTGAGCACGCTACATCTTGAGCCACATCCCCAGCCGCTAAACCCAGCTTTAACCCTAAACGTAAATATAACCCTAACCCAAACAAAAGCCCTAATCTTATACATAACCCTACCCCTAATCTTAGGTCTAACCCTATCCATTACCCTAATGATAAGTCTTATGCTAACCCTATGCCTAACCCTAACCCTATCCATTAGTCTAAACCACACCTAAACCCTAAACCTAACCCTTTCATTGCCTTAACCATAAACCCTAATGATAATTCAACCTAAACCTAAACCCTAAAATAAGCCAAACCCTCACCTTTATCCTAACCCTAATAATAACCCTAGCTGTAAAACTGACCCTTAGTATAAACCTAACCCCTACACTGGACTAAGCCATAAACCTAACACTAAATCAATCCCTAACATTAATATTAGACCGGACATTAGACCTAGCCCTAATACTAGCCCTAAGCCTAACACAAATATTAGCCCTCATCCTAGCCCTAAACCTCACTTTAATTATTACCCTAAACCTAAACCCCTGACATAACCCTTGCCCTAGCCCTCAACCTAGCTATAACACAATACCTTACCTTGAATGTAATCCTAACTCTAATGCTAACCCATGGCCTAAACCTAATACTAACAGTAGCCCTAATTTAGCCCTATCCCTAACCCTAACCCTAATCCTAGCCCTAAGACTAATTCTAAATCTCATACTAGCCCTATCATTAGTTCTAACCCTATCCCTTACCATAATCCTAAACCTAACCCAAACCCCAGTCCTAACCCTTGCCCTATCTTTATCCCTAGACCTAACCATAGATCAAACCTAACTTTAAATCTATCCCTAACCCGAAACCTAAACCTAACCATTATAAATACATTTATATTTAGACTCCGTGTCTACAGATTTTAGCTTCAATTATTACTTAGAATGTAGTCATTAGTTTCGTAAAAGTCATGCCAATTTGGTGGTGTATAGAGAACTAAGGGTCAAGGGTAGGATGCTATGTTAAGGGGGAAAAGAATGAGGGTATGTGATTAATCTAACTTAACAACTTTGTTGGGGAACTCTAATGAATAGAAAGGGGGAATTTATGGAAGAAGGTATAAATTCAAACTCTTTATCTCCATTCATAAAATTACCCTATGAATAAATAGTAAAAGTTAGGAGGCTGAAAGTGGGATAGAGGGATTAAGAAAAAAGAAAAAAAAATAACAAATAGAGGAATAAAGAAAATAAGAGCAAATAAAGAGGTGGTGAGGTGGGGACTATGTAATCCCTCTATATTATATTATTCTAGTTATTCAGTTCTTAAAGTCCAATTTCATGGAAAGTTCTTGGTTTCACATATGTTGACGTTGTGAGGACCAGAGTGGAAGAGTAGAGGAGAATGGATGAGAAGAGCAAGAAAAGAAATGTAAGAAAAAAAAATGTCTCTCATGATTCTGTTTTCTTTTCTTGCAGTAGGTGGAATTGTCTATTCCTAGCTTGAGTCTCTGTGCTCAGGGTGGTGGAAGTAGGCAGGGTGAGAGAGCTTGAGCTTCTTCCTGGAGCCTCCCTACTCTTAGTCTCTGAATTGTAAACCAGGTGCCTGTAAAGTTGCTGTTCCGCATTGATAACTACACCCCCCAAAAGTCTATGAGAAAAATCCTGAGTTATCACAGCTGGAGGTAGGGGAGTTGGAAACCGGGTACCAGATAAGCTGCAGAAGTGAGCTGGTAGCCACGCCCACTGATAGATGGCGAGTAAGGTTTTGCAAGATGGATTCCATCTATTACCCATGTATTTGTTTGGTGAAGTGAGTGGTTCTGGAGTGACCTTGTGCTGTGTCCAGAGCTCCTTCTGGTGACTCTCAAGAAAAGTCTCTGTTCTGTGCTGCCTTCCATCTGCACAGACAGCGCCCATGCAGCTGAGACTGCTATCTGCGTCCAGAGAAACTGCACAGTCAAGCCTTCCATCTGAGCTGAGAGCACCATGTGGCCCTAGTTTTCTTCAAATATCTATGATACTGGGCAGGATTCACGTTTTACATAGCCTTACTATGCTCCACAGGTTTGGGCCTTCTTGGTTCAATATTTCACTGTCAGGAACAGTTTGCATTTTAAGGTTTCCCTTCATTAGGGCTTATTGATGTGAATGAAAATTGAGCTGGGAATCAAACAGGGTTGGCAGGAGGTGCTTGAAACTTCACACAATCAGTTCTCAGTGGGCACTCTCTGGTTTCTTTCTTTTGAAGGTTGACCAAAAATGAAGCATGCAAAAGAAAGTGTAACTGACAGTACTTAAGAAGAAAACAGAGAAACATGTATGTACTGAAATAAGTCTCCCAAAATTTGATCAGATTTCTTTGATACTGCACAGTATTCATCTTTTAGCTTCCTGCACTAGGCTCCCCATGGTTGGCACTTCTAGGATCAATGGTCCTCTAAACAGGTAAGGGTTAGTGTTACAGTTAGGTTTAAAGCTAGCTTTAGAGCTGGTGTTAGGGTTAGAGATTGTTTTGTTAAAATTTCTTTGATACTGGGAAGATTTATCTTTTCCTAGCCTTACTATGTGCCTCAATTTTGGGCCTTCTTGATTTAATGGTTCACTGTTTGGAATAGTTTATTTTTAATGTCTCACTTCATTTTGACCTATATGGGTAAATGCAAATGGAGCTGGAAATCAGATGGTTGGTGCTATCTGGTTGAAACTTCACATTCTTAATCAGTTGTCTGTGGGCACTCTCTGTTTTCTTCCTTGTCAAAGTAGCCATAAACTGAAGCTTGCAAAACAACTTTATCCAAGAGCACTTTAGTAGAAAACTGTGCAATATGCATGTACTGAAATACCTCCCCCAATTATTTGGTCAGATTTCTTTGATACTGTGCAGGATTCATCTGTCAGCTTCCCCACAAGTCTCCCCAAGTTTAAAACTTTTTTGATCAAAGGTTCTCTTAACAGGTTAGGCTTAGGATTATAGTTAGAGTTAGGGCAAGTGTTAGAACTAGTTTTAGGGTTAGAGTAAATTTTTATCAACTTTTTTGATACTGGGCAGCAATTACCTTTTTCCTATTCTTAGTATGCTCAACATGTTTGGGCCTCCTAGGTAAAAGGGTTTGCTCTCAGGAGCAGTTTTAATTTTCATGTTTCACATCATTTTGCCCTATAAGGTGAATGGAAATGGAGCTGGAAATCAAGCAGGGTTTGTGCTAGCTGCTTGAAACTTCACACACTCAATCAGTTCTCAGTACACATTCTCTCATTTGTTTCTTGTGGTAGTAGAGGACTTTAGGATAAGACAGTGAAATATGCATGTACTGAACACCTCCCCAATTATTTTTTCAGATTTATTTGATAGTGTGAAAGATTCATCTGTTAGCCTACCAAAAATGGTTCCCCAAGTGTGGGACTTCTGGGATCAAAGGGACTTTAAATGGGTAAGGTTATTTTTGTTTTCCAATTTCTATGATACTGTGCAGGATTCATCTTTTTCCTATTTTGATTATACTCCAAATGTTTGGGCCTCCTATATAAAGGGTTTGCTTTTAGGAACAGTTTCATATTTCATGTTTTTCTTCTTTTTGCCCTATAGGGGTGAATTTAAATGAAGCTGGTAATTGAACAGGGTTTGGGCTAGCTGCTTGAAACTTCACACACTCCATCAATTTTCATGAGCATAATCTGGTGTTTGCCATGGAAATAGCCCTAAGATGAAGTCCAAAGTAACAGCTTTATCTCTGAGTGCTTTAGGAGCAAGCAGAATACCCATGTACTGAAAGAGCTTCAATTTTTTTGGTCAGATCAATTTGATACTGTACAGGATTCATCTTTGACCTAGCCTTAGTAGGCTTCCCAAGTTTGGGCCTTCAAGTTTCAATTGTTCAGTTTCAGGAACAGTTTGAATTTTTAGGTTTCACTTCATTATGGCCTATAGGTGTGAATGCAATTGAGCTAGAAATCAAAAAGTTTTGGAGCTAGCTGCATTAAACTTCACACACTCAGTCAGCTTTCTGTGGACACTCTTTTGTTTTTCTTTGTGAAAGTACCTTAAGCTGAAGCATGAAAAACAATTTATGCATGACAAGTTTAAGAAAAAAAAAACAGGGAAATATGAATGTACTTCATATGAACCAATATGAAACACCTCCCCCAATTTTCATCCAATTTCTTTGATACTGCACAAGATTCATCTGTTAAGTTGCACCGCTCGGCTCTCCAAGTTTGGATTTACATGATCATAGGTACTCTAAACAGGTTAGAATTAGTTTAGGGTTGGGTTAGATCTAGTGTTAGAGTTAGAGGGAGTTTTGTTCAAATTCATTTGATACTTGGCATAATTCGTCTTTTACCTAGCCTTACTCTTTTCCCCAGGTTTGGGCCTTATCCCTTCAATGGTTTGCTGTCAGGAACAGTTTTTATTTTAAGGATTCCTTCATTTTGACCTAAATGGGTAAATGGAAATGGAATTTGAAATCAAACAGCATTGCTGCTCGCTGCTTAAAGCTGCACACACTCAATCAGTTCTATGTGGGCACTCTGTTTTTTTTCCTTGTGAAAGTTTCCCAAAGCTAAAGCATGCATAAACATCTTTATCGAAAAATACTGTAGGAGAATACAAGGAAATATACATGTACTGAATTACCTCTCCAAATTATTTGGTCAGGTTTCTGTGATACTGCACAAGATTCATCTGTTAGCTTGCCCCACTAGGCTCACTTAATTTGAGACTTCTATGATAAAAGGTTCTCTAAACAGAATAGGGTTAGATTTATGGTTAGGGTAAGGGCTAGGTTTAAACCTAGTGTTAGGGTTAGAGTCAATTTTTTTCATGTATCTTTAATACTGGGTAGGATTCATCTTTTATCTAGCCTCACAATGTTCCCTGGTTTGGGCCTTCTCAGTTCAATGGTTTGCTGTCAGGAACAGTTTGTATTTTAAGGTTTCACTTTATTTTGAACTATTTTGTTGAAGAGAAATGGAGCACGCAATCAAACAGGGTTTGTGCTAGCTGCTTGAAACTGCACACACTCAATCAGTTCTCTGTGATGATGCTCTGGTTTTATCCTTGTGAAATTATCCCAAAGATGAAGCATGGGAAAACAACACTATGTGAGAGCATTTTAGGAGACAATAGGAAAATATGCAGGTACTGAACTACCTCCGCCAAACATTTGGTTAAATTTCTTTGATACTGGACAGGATTCATCTGTTAGCTTTCCCAACTAGACTCCTCAACGTTGAGACTTTTATGATGATAGGTTCTCTAAACAGGTTAGGGTTAGCCTTATGGTAAGAGTTAGGTCTAGTGTTAAGGTTACAGTTTGTCTTGTTCAAATCCTTTGATACTGGGCAAGATACATTTTTACGTGTAGACTTACTATATTCCCCAGGTTTCAGCATTCTCGTTTCAATTCTTTGCTGACAGGAACAATTTGTATTTTATGGTTCACTTCATTTTGACCTACATGGGTAAATGGACATGTGGCTGGAAATCAAACAAGTTTGGTGCTAAGTGCTTGAAACTTCACACACTCAATCAGTTCTCTGTGGGCATTCTCTGGTTTGTTCCTTGTGAAATTAATAATAAGCTGAAGCATGCCATATAAATTTATCTGAAAACATTTTAGGAGAAAACAGAGAAATATGCATGTACTGAAATAGGTCCCCCAATTATTTTGTCAGATTTATTTGAAACTGCCCATGATTAATCTGTAAGCTTGTCCCACTAGACTCCCCAATTTTTAAACTTCTATGACCAAAGGTTCTCTAAATAGATTAGGTTTAGTGTTAGACTTAGTGTTAGGACTAGGTTTAGACCTAGTGTTAGGGTTATAGTTAGTTTTTTTTTTTTTTTTAAATTCTATGATACTGTCTAGGATTCACCTTTTTCCTATTTTGATTATACTCCAAATGTTTGGGCCTTTTACATAAAAGGGTTTTCTCTCAGGAGCAGTTTAAATTTTCATGTTTCTCTTCTTTTTGCCCTATAGGGGTTAATGGAAATGAAGCTGGAAATCAAACAGGGTTTGTGCTAGATGCTTAAAATTTCACACACTCAGTGACCATTGTCTGGTTTGTTTTCTGTGAATTATCCCTAAGCTGAAGTAGAAATAAACAGCTTTATCTCTGAGTTCTTTAGGAGCAAGAAAAATACACATGTACTGAAAGAGCTTGGAAATTTTTGGTCAGATTACTTTGATACTGTACAGGATTCATCTTTGACCAACCTTAGTAGGCTTCCCAAGTTTGGGCCTTCAAGATTCAATGGTTCAGTGTCAGGAACAGTTTGAATTTTTAGTTTTCACTACATTATGGCCTATAGGTGTGAATGTAAATGGAGCAGGAAATCAAACAGGATTGGTGCTAGCTGTATAAAACTTCATACATTCAATCATGTCATTGTGGGCATGCTCTGGTTTATTCCCTGTGAAAGTACCTTAAGCTGAAGCATGAAAAATCAATTTATCCAAGTGCACTTTAAGAGAAAACAGAGGAAATAAGTATGTACTGAAACACCTCCCCCAATTATTGGTCAGATTTTTTTGTTACTGGGCAGGATTCATCTGTTACCTTGCCTTACTAGGCACCCCATATTTGGGACTTTGATGATCAAGCTCTATAAAGAAGAAAGGCTTAGTTTTAGGATTAAGGTTAGAGCTAAGGTTAGAACTAATGTTTGGGTTAGTGTTAGTTTTGTTCAAATTTCTTTTATACTGGTCAGTATTCATCTTTTTACCTAGCATTACCATGTTTCCCAGGTTGGGCCTTCTCAGCTCAAGGTTCAATGTCAGGAACAGTTTGTGTTTTAAGGTTTCACTTCATCTTTACTTCTATGGGTTAGGGTTGGAGTTAGGGTTAGGGCTCTGTTTTGTTTTAGGGCTAGGACTAGGGTTAGGGCTATATTTTAAATTAATGTTAGGGTTAGGGCTAGTTTTAGGGTGAGGTTTAGGCTTAGAATTTGGGTTAGATTTAGAGTTAGAGTTAGATTCAGGGTTAGGGTTAGGGCTAGGGTTAGTGTTACAGTAAGGGATAGTTTTAGAACTAAAGAAATGGCTAGGACAAGAATTAGATTTAGATTTAGGACTAGGCTAAGGGTTAGGGTTAGGGTTAAAGATAAATTAGGGCTTGTATTAGGGCTAGGGTTAGTGTTAGGTTTAGGCCTAGGGGTACTGCTAGGTTTAGGATTAGCATTGGGATTAGCATTAAGTTTAGGGGAATTGGTGGGATTATAGCTAGTTTTAGGTCTAAGGTGAGGGTTGGAATTAGGATTAGTGGTAGGGTTAGTGTTTAGGTTAGGGTTAAGGCTAGGTTTAGGGCTAGGGTTTCTGTTAGGTTCATGGCTAAAAGTAGGGCAAGGGCTATGTTTAGGGTTAGGTTCAGGTTTAGAGTTAGGGGAATTATTAGGATTAGGGTCAGGGTTAGCATTTGGTTTAGGTCAAAGTTTAGGTTTAGTTCTTGAATTAGTGTTAGATTTAGGCTTAGGGTTAGGGTAATGGATAAGGTTAGATTTAGGTTTCAGTTAAGGTTTAGGGTAATGGATTGGTTAGGTTTAGCAATAGGATTAAAGTTAGAATTTGGGTAGGTTTATGTTTTGTATAATGGATAGATTTAGAGCTAGGGTTAGGGCAAGGTTATTGTTTGGAATATGTCTAAGATTAGAGTTAGGTTTAGGGATAGGGCTAGGGTTTGGTTAATGGTGAGTGTTAGGTTTACAGCTAGGGTTATGGTTAGGTTAGGGTAAGGGTTAGTATTTGAGCTAGGGTTAGGGCTAGCATGAGAGTTAGGTTTACATTTTGGTCTATGGATATGTTTTTGGTTAGTGTTGGTTTAGGGTTCGGGTTATGGCTAGAGTATTCATTACATTTAGGGTTAGATTTAGGGTAATGGATAATTTTAGATTTAGGGTTAGGGTTAGGGTATAGATTAGGTATAGTCTTAGGATTAGGTTTAGTGTAAGGCTTAATGTTTCCTGTAGGGTTAGGGCTATGGTGAGGTTTAGGTGTAGGGTTAAGGCTAGGTATAGTGTTAGGATTAATTTAAGTTTAAGGTGATGTTTAGAGCTAATATTAGTGTTAACATTAGTGTCAGGGTCAGGGTTATTTTTAGAGTTAGAGTTAGGGCTAGGTGTAAATATATGGTTTGGTTTAGGTTAAAGGTTAGGGTTAGGGATATGGCTTGGTTTTATTTTATGGCTAGGGCTTGGGTTAAGTGAAGTTTTAGGATTAGCATTATTGTTAGGGCTAGTGTTAGTGTTTGTATTAGAATTATGTTTATGGTTAAAATTAGAGTTAGGTTTAAATCCAGGGTTTCGCTGGAGCTAAGGATAGAACTAGGGATAGGGCTAGGGCAAGAGTTATAGTTAGTCTTAAAGATAGGTTTAGGGTTATCATAAGACTAAATTAGGATTAGTGCTAGGCTTAGTGTTATTGTTGGGCCAAGGTTTAAGGCAAGTGTTATGGTTAGGTTTCTGATTATGGTTAGGTTTAGGGTTATGGTTAGGATTAGTGTAAGGGATGGGGTTATAGCTAGGTTTAGGGCTAGGATGAGAGTTAGAATTAGGGTTAAACCTCAGGTTATGTTTTGGGTTAGGATTAAGGCTCGGTTTAGGGCTAGGATTAGGGCTAGGAATAATTTCGGGTCCAGCTTTACAGTTAAATATAGTTTTAGAGTTAGATTAGATGTAATGTAAGGATTAGATTTGGGGTTAGGGTTAGGTTTAGAGCTATGGGTATTGTTTGGGTCAGGGTTGTGATTAGTTTTTGAGATAAGTTAAGGTTTATATTTAGGGCTTGAATTAGCATAGGGTTAGGATTAGGGTAATGATATAATTAGGTTTATGTTTCAAGTTATGTTTAGAGTAATGGATAGGGTTAGGATTAGGGATATGGTAAGTTTTACGCTTAGGGTTAGGATTATGGTTAGGGTAGTGGATAGGGTTAGAACTAGGGTTAGAGCTAAGGTTATGGTTATTCTTAGTGCTAGGTTTAGGGTTAAGGTTAGGGTTAGGTTTAAAGCTTGGTTTATGTCTCAGATTAGTCTAGGTTTTGCGTTAAGTTAGGGCTAGGGTTAGGGTTATGGCTAATATCAGTGCTAGGGTTACAATTAGGGCTAATTTTAGGGTTAGGGTTAGGGATAGGTCTAGTGTTATGTTTAGGGTTATGTTTAGGGTGATGTTTAAATCTAAGGTTAGTGTTAGCATCAGAAACAGGGTTAGGGTTAGCTTTAGGGTTCTATTTAAAACTCAAATAAGGGCTAGGGTTAGGGCTAGGTGTAAGTTTAGGGTTTGGTTAAGGTTAAGGGTTAGGCTTAGGGCTATGGGCCGGGTTTGTCTTAGGTCTAGGTCTAGAGTTAGGGCTAGTTTTAGAAGTAGTGTTAGAGTCAGTGCTAGTGTTAGGTTTAGGCTTAGGCTTTTCAATAGGGTTAGATTTAGAGTTAATGTTAGTTTTAGGGTTAGAGTTAGCGCTAAGGAAATAGTTTGGGTTAGTTTTAGAGTTAGGGCTAGGTTTAGGGTTCCATTAAGTGATAGGGTACGAACTAGTTTTAGGGCTAGGGAGAGAGTTAGACTTAGTTTTAGGGCTAGGGGTAGGATTAGGGTTAGGTTTGGGGATAGGGCTAAGGTAGGTTTAAGATTACGGGTAGGGTTGGTTTTAAGTTAGGCCTAGGTTTGAGGTTACAGTTATGATTAAGGCTATGTTTAGGGCTAATATGGGCTAGGGTTTGTTTTCGGGTTAGGGCTTGGATTATATCTAGGGTTAATGTCAGGTCTAGGGTTATTGTTATGGATAGTTTTAGGGTTAGGTTTCAGCTAACTACATTAGTTCTAATGTAAGGATTAGGTTTAGATTAAGGGTTAGGTTAGAGCTAGGGGAATTATTAGGGTCAGGGTCATGGTTAGGGTTTCTTTTAGGTTTGAGTTTAAGTTTAGGCCTCAAATTAGCATTAGGGTTATGGTTAGGGTAATGATAGTGTTAGATTTAGAGTTCAGGATTGGTTTACTGTAATTGATAGGGCTGGGGTTAGTAGTAGGTTTAGGCTTAGTCCTAGAGTTAGCATTAGGGAAATTATTATGTTTAGGGTAATGGATACAGTTAGAGTTAAGGTTAGGGCAAGGGTTATGATTAGGATTAGGTCGTGAGATAGGGTTAGGCCTAGAGTTAGCATTAGGGTATGGGTTACGATTAGGGTAATGAATACAGTTAGAGCTAAGTTTATATCTAGACTTATGGTTAGGATTATGTCTTCAGTTAGTGTTAGGTTACTGGTTAGAACTAGGGTTAGGGTTAGTATTATGTTTAGAGTAAGAGTTAGGTTCTTAGATATGATTAGCTTTAGAGCAAGTGTTAGGTTCATGCTTATGTTTAGGAATAGGATTAGGGTAAGTGTAAGGGTTAGAGAAATGGTTATAATTAAGTTTAGGTTTAGCGTTAGAATAATACATATGGTTAGATATAGGTTTAGGTTTAGGGACAGGGTTAGATTAAAGTTTAGGGTTAGGTCTATGGTTATGTTTAGGTTTGTGTTAAGGGTTAGGGTTTGATCTATGTTTGGAGCTGTAGCAAGTATTAGTTTAGGGTTAGGTCTAGGTTTAGTTTTCTGTTTAGAGTTAGGATTATGGTTAGTTTTAAAGCTAGAATTACAATTATGTTTAGGGTTATGTTTAGGGTAATGGGTAGGTTTAAAGCTAGTGTTAGGGCTAGGGATAAGGTTAGGATTAGGACTAGGTTTAGGGTTAGATTCAGGGATAGTTCTAGGTTTATGTTTATAGTAAGGGTTAGGTTTTGAGCTAGGGTTAGGACTAAGGTGAAGGTTTGGTTTGGGTAAGGGCTAGGGTTAGGGTTTGGGTTATGCTTAGGGCTAGGTTAAGGCCTAAGTTTAGCTCTAGGTTTTGTGTTAGATTTAGGCCTAGGGTAAAAGCTGTGGGTAATGTAAGAGCTAGGTGTATGATTAGGGCTAGTTTTAGGGTTAGGTTTATGCTAAGGTCTAGTGTTAGGTTTAGAATTTCAGTTAGGGTCAGGTTTAGAAGTAGGTTTACTGTTAAAGGCAGAGTCATTGTCTGGGTTAGAGTTCAAGTTAGGGTTACAGCCAGAATTAGGTGTAGGTTTAGGTCTAAGGGTACGGTTAGTGTTTTTATTAGGAAAAGGGTTATTGTTAGGCCTAGGACTAGGTTTTTGTTTATATCTAGGGCTAGAGTTAAGGCTCGATTTAGGATTAAGTTTAGTTCCAGGGCTAGTGTTAGGTTTTATTCTAATGTTAGGGTCAGATTTAGAACTAAAGTTGTTGTTTGGGTCAGGATAAGGGTCAGGGTTAGCATTCAGTTTTGGGGTAGGATTAGAGCTAGAATGCGGGATAGGGTCAGGACTATTAATAAGGTTAGGATTTTGGATAGCGTAAGGATTAGGCATAGGTCTAGGGCTACCATTAGGGTTAGGGTTATTCATTGGATAAGGGATAGCCTCAGAGCTAGGGTTAGGGCTAGATTTAGGGTTATTGTTATATCTAGGTTTAGGGCTCAGATTAGGGCTAGTTTGTGTGTTAAGGTTAGGGTTAATGTTAGGCCAATGGCTAATATAAGTACTAGGATTACAATGAGGGTTAGTTTTAGGGTTAGGGTTAGGGTTAGGTCTAGTGTTAGGATTAGGTTTAAGGGTAGAATGATATTTAGAGCTAGATTTAAAGTTAGTATATGAGTCAGGGTCAGGGTTAGAGTTAGGACTCGTATTGGGAATGTGTTTATTTTTAGGTTTCAGTTTAAGGTTAGGAGGGTGTTTAGAGCTAGGGTGAGTGTTAGGATATGAGTCAGGGTCAGGGTTAGATTTAAGTTTAGGGTTAGTACTCGAATTAAAGCTATGGTTAGGTCTAGGTATAGTGTTAGGGTTTGGTTTCAGATAAGGTTTATGGTTAGGGTTATTGTTCAGTTTGTTTCTCTGCTAGGGTTAGGGTTAGGGCTAGTTTTACCATTAGCATTAGGGTTAGGGCTAATGTTAGTGTTATGCTTAGGCTTAGGGTTAGGGATAGATTTCAAGTTAGGGTTAGATCTAGGGTTAGGGCTAAGACTAACAATAGGGCAAGGGTTAGGACTAAGGTTAGGGTTATGGTAATGAATAGGCTTAGAACTAGGGATAGAGATAGTTTGAGAGTTAGAGTTAGGTATAAGTTAGCAGTATGGCCAGTGTTAGGGTTAGCTCAAGGTTTAGGGTCAGTTTTAGACCTCGGGTTTGTGTTAGGTTCAGAATAAGGATCAGGGTTAGTGTAAGGGTTTGTGATAGGATTAGAGCTAGAATGATTGCTAGGGTCAGGACTGTTAATAGAGTTAGGATTTTGATTAGCCTAAGGATTAGGGATAGGTCTAGGTTTACCATTAGGTTTAGGGTTTCACTTAGGGTAAGGGAGCGAGTTATTGCTAAGGTTAGGGCTACAGTTAGGGTAGGGTTAGGGTTAAAGGTAGGTTTAGGGTTCGGATTAGGGATAGTTTTGTGTTAGGGTTAGGACTAGGGTTAGGACAATTGCTAATATAAGAACTAGGGTTACAATTAGAATTAGTTTTAGGGTTAGGGTTAAGATTAGGGTTTGTTTTAGTATTAGGGTTACATTTAAGGTTAAGTTGATATTTAGAGTTAATGTTAGTTTTAGGATATGAGTCAGGGTCAGAGTTAGGGTTAGGACTCAAATAAGGGCTAGGTTACTGTTAAGTTTTGGTTTAAGTTTAGGATTGTGTTTTGAACTAGGGTGAGTTTTGCATATGAGTCAGTGTCAGGTACACTTTTAAGGTTAGGATTAGGAATTGAATTAAGACTATTGTTAGGACTAGGTGTATTGTTAGGATTTGGTTTAAGTTAGGTTTAGGGTTACGGATAATGCTCGGTTTTGTTTTTCTGCTAGTGGTAGGGTTAGGACTGATTTTATGATTAGTGTTGGGATTAGGTTTAGTGTTAGTGTGAGGCTGAGGCGGAGGATTAGGGCTAGGACTAAGGATTGAGTAAGGGTTAGGGCTAGGTTTAGGGTAATGTTAAGGGCTAGGATTAGAACTAGTGATAGGGCTAGTGTGAGAATTATTGTTAGTCTTAGGGCTAAGGTTAGGGTTAGGGTTAGGGATAGGGCTAAATTAGGGCTAGGATTAGATCTATGGTTAGTGTTCACCTTAAGCATAGAATTTGGGTTAGATTTATAATTTAGTTTATGGTAAGGGATGGTGTTATAGCTAGTTTTAGAGGCAGGGTTATGTTTAGAATAAAGGTTAGGATTAGGGTTATGATTAAGCCTAGGTTTAGAGCTAGGATGAGGGCTAGGATTTGTTTTAGGATTTGGGCTAGGATTAAAAGTATTGCTAATTTCAAGTCTAGAATTATGTTTAAAGATAGTTTTAGGGTTATGATTACTGGTACATCATGTGTAAGGCTTAAGTTTAGGGTTAGGGTCAGGTTTACAGCTAGGGGTATTATTAAGGTGAATGTCTAGGTAAGGATTTGAAATAGGTTAAGGCTTAAAGTTAGGGATTGAATTAGCATTAGGGTAAGGGTTTGGGTAATAATAGTCTTAGAATTAGAGTTCATGTTAGGTTCAGGGTAATAGATAGGAATAGAATAAGAGATAGGGTTAGGTTTAAGCCTAGGGTTAGCATTAGAATTAGGGTTTTTGTTATGGTAATGTATAGGGTTAGGGCTAGGGTTATGGTTATAATTAGGGCTTGGGCTAGTGTTAGGGTTTGGGTTAGGGTTAAAGCTCAGGTTAGGGCTAGGATTTGGTTTAAGTTAGTGCTAGGTTTAGGATTACGGCTAATGTAAGTACAAGGGTACTTCAGGTTATGGTTAGATTTAGAGATAGAATATGATCTAAGGTTAGTGCTTGAGCTATGGATGAGTCAAGGGTTAGGACTAAGTTTAGGGTTAGTGTTAGGGTTATGATAAGGGATAGGTTTAGAACTAGTGATAGGGCTATTGTGAGAGTTGGATTTATTCTTAGGTCTTGGGTTAGGGTTAGGATTAGGTATAGGGTGAAATTAGGGCTAAGATTAGGGCTAGGGTTAGTATTGGGATTAGACCTAGGGTTAGGTTTAGGGTTAGGATTAATCTAGGTTTATGGCTAGGCTGGTGTTTTTGTTAGAGTTAGGGCTAGGATTAGGGCTAGGGCTAATGTCAGGTATGGTGTTACGGTTGAGGAGAGGAAAGATTTAGGATTAGGTTTATGTCTAGGAATAGTGTCAGGGTTAGGTTTATGGTTAAGGGTCAGGTTTAGAGCTAGGTGAATTAGTAAGGTCAGGGTCAGGTTAGAGTTTGGTTGAGGTTAGGGTTTAGGGTTAGGGCTCAAATAGTCATTAGGGTCAGGGTTATAGTAATGATAGGTTTTGTTTAGGGTTCAGGTTAGGTTTATGGTAATTGATAGGGTTAGTTTTAGCGATAGGGTTAGTGTTAAACATAGGATTTGCATTAGGGAAAGGGAAATGGTTAGGATAATGGATAGGGTTAGAACTAAATTTAAGGCTAGGGTTATGGTCAGGAATAGGTCTTGAGTTAGGGTTGGGGTTAGGGTTAGAACTAGGGTTAGTGTTAGAGTTATGTTTAGCATAAGGATTGGGTTTTGAACTAGGGTTAGTGCTAGGGCAAGGGTTAGGTTTAGAGTTATGTCTAGGGATAAGATTAGAGTATGGTAAGGTTAAGGTTGAATTAGGTCTAGCATCATAATTAGGGGTAGGGTTAGGGTTAGAGTAATGGATATGGTTAGATGTAGGCATAGGGTTATTGGTATTGTTAGATTGAGGTTTAGGTTTAGGGTAGGGCTATGGTTATGTATAGGCTTGTGGTAAGGGCTAGGGTTTGAGCTAGTCAGGTCTATGGCGAGTGTGCGTTTTAGGGTTATGTCTAGTGTTAGTTTTCTGGTTATTTTTTTGTTTAGGGTCAGGCCTAGGGTTATCAATAGGTTTAGGGCTAGTTTTAGGGTAATGGGTAGGTTTAGAGTTATTTTTAGGGCTAGGGTTAAGTTTTGGATTAGGGCTAGTGTTAGGGGTATATTTAGGGGTAGATGAAGTTTTACGTTTAGGGTAAATGTTAGGCTTTGAGCTAGGGTTAGGACTAATCAAGTGTTAGGTTAGGGTTAGGGTTAGGGTTAGGGTTATGCTTAGGCCTAGGATTAGCTCTAGGTTTTGTGTTAAGTTAAGCCTAGGATTAGGGCTGTGTGTATTGTAAGAGCTAGTGTTATGATTAGGGTTAATTTTAGGGATAGGATTATGGGTAGGTCTAGTGTTAGGTTTAGATTTTTGGTTATGGTCAGGTTTAGAGGTAGGTTTACTCTTAAAGGCAGAGTCAGTGTTTGGGTTAGAGTTAGAGTTAGAGTTACAGCCAGAATTAGAACTAGGTTTAGGTCTATGGGTAGGGATAGTGTTTGTGTTAGTTGAAGGGTTACTTTCAGGGCTAGCGATAGGTTTTTGTTTAGGTCTAGGGCTAGAGTTAAGGCTAGATTTAGGATTTGGTTTAGGTCTAGGGCTACTGTTATGGTTTGGTCAAGAGTTACGGCCAGGTTTAGACCTAGGGTTAGTGTTAGGGTCAAAATAAAGCTCAGAGTTAACATTAGGGTTTGGAATAGTGTCAGAGTTAGCATGAGGGTAGGGTTATAACTATTAATAGGGTTATGATTTTGGTTAGCTTAAAGATTGGGATAGGTCTAGAGTTACCATTAGGGTTAGGGTTTCACTTTGGGTATGTGATAGCCTTAGAGCTAGGGTTACGTCTAGGGTTAGTGTTAGGGCTAGGGTTAAATATAGGTTTACGTCTCAGATTAGGGCTAATTTTTCTGTTAGGGGTAGGGCTAAAGTTAAGGCAATGGATAATGTAAGAACTTGGGTTACAATTAGGGTTAGGGTTGGGGTAGGTCTAGTTTTATGGTTATGTTTAAAGTTAGGGTAATATTTATAGCTAGGGTTAGTATTAGGATATGATTTAGAGACAGTATTTGTTTAGGGTTAGGGTTAGGACTCAAATAAGGGCTAGAATTACTGTGAGGGTTCAGTTTAAGGAGAGGGTGGGGTTTAAAGCTAGGGTGACTGTTAAGATAAGAGTCAGTGTCAGGTTTAGTTTTAAGGTTAGCGTCATGACCCGAATTAAGGCTAGAGTTACTGTTAGGGTTTGGTTTAAGATTAGGTTGGTGTTTTCACCTAGGGTAAGTGTTAGGATATGATTTGGGTCAGGGCTATTTTAAGGTTATGGTTAGGACTCGAATTAGTGCTACGGTTAGGTCTAGGTGTAGTGTTAGGGTTTGGTTTAAGTTAAGGATTAAGGTTAGGACTATTGCTCAATTTTTTTTAGAAAGAAAGAGAGAGTTTTTAAATATTTTTTATTTGTTTTAGTTTTTTTGGGTACACAACATCTTTTTTTAAGTTTTATTTGTATTATTGCTGAGGATCTAACCCAGCACCCCGCGCATGCCAGCAAATGCGCTACCACTTGAGCCACATCCTCAGCCCCTATTGCTCAGTTTTGTTTTAGTCCTAGGTTTAGGGTTAAGGCTAGTTATATGATTAGCGTTAGAGTTAGGTCTAGTCTTCATGATAGGCTTAGGCTAGGTTTAGGTTAAGATTTGGAGTTAAGGTTAGATCTAGGGTTAGGGCTAGGTCTAAGGATAGGGCAAGGTTTGGGGCTAGGTTTATGGTTATGGTAAATGATAGAGTTAGAACTAGGGATAAGCATAGGGCAAGAGTTAGAGTTAGTCTTAGGGCTAGGGTTATGGTTAGTTTTAGGGATAGGGCTAAATTATGGCAAGGATTAGAACTAGGGTTAGTGTTCAGCTTAGGCCTAGCATTAGAGCTAGGTTTAGGGTTAAGTTTAGGGGAAAATGATGTGTAATAGCTAGTTTTACAGGTAGTGTGAGGGTTATAATTAAGATTAGGGCTAGGGTTAGGTTTAGGGTTATGTTTAAGGCTAGGATGAAGGCTAGGTTTTGTTGTTGGGTTTAGTCTAGAATTAGGGCCAGGGATAATGTCAGTTTTAGTGTTACAGTTAGGGGTAGATTTAGGATTAGGTCTATCCCTTAGTGTAGTATAAGTGTTTTTAGGGTAAGGGTCAGTTGTAGAGCTAGGTTTATTTTTATGTTAGGGTCAGGGTTCTGATTTGTATTAGGTTAAGATTTATGGATAGGGCTCAAATGAGCATTAGGGTTAGAGTTATATTTAGGATAATGAATAGGGTTAGGATTAGGGTTCATGGTAGGTTTAGGGTAATGGATATATTTAGGGTTTGTGATAGTGTTAGGGTTAGGCCTAGGGTTAGCATTAGGAATAGGGTTATCATAAGGGTAATGTATAGGATTAGGGTTAGGGTTAGGGTTAGGGCTAGAATTATTGTTATTGTTAGGGATAAGGCTAGGGTTATCTTTAGGCCAAATGTTAGGCTTTGTGCTATGCTTATGTCTAAGGTGAGTTTTAGGCTTAGGGTTAAAGCAATTTTAGGGTTAGGGTTATGCTTATGGTATTTTTAGGTCTTGTATTAGGGCTAGGTTTTGTGTTAGGTTTAGGTCTAGGGTTAGTGCTATGGTTAATGTAAGATTTAGGGTTCTAGTTAGGGCTAGTTTTAGAGTTAGGGTTATGGCTAGGTCTAGTGTTAGGTTTAGATTTTGGTGTATATTCAGTTTTAGAGCTAGGTTTAGTGTTTCTGTCAGAGTCAGTGTTCAGATTAGAGTTAGGGTGAAAGCAAGAATCAGCAGTAGGTTTAGCTCTAGGGGTAGTGTTATTGTTTGGTTTAGGTTAAGCGTTATTGTTAGGGCTAGGACTAAGTTTTTGTTTCAGTCTAGGGATAGAGTTATCGATAGATTATGGATTAGGTTTAGGTCTACAGTTAGTGTTAGGGTTAGGTTTAGGTAAAATTTTACTGGTAGGGCTATTTTCAGGGTTCAGTTTAGGGTTAGGTTCAGGTTTAGACCTATAATTTGTGTTACAGTCAGAATAAGGATTAAGGTTAGGGTTAGGTTTTGGGATAGGTTTAGAGCTAGAATGAGGGCGAGGGTTTGGACTAGTAATAGGGTTAGTGTTTGATCTAAGCTAAGAATTAAGATTAGTACTAGGATTAGCATTACAGATAGGATTTGGCTTAAGATAAGGGATAGGGTTAGAGCTAGGCTTAGAGCTACCGTTAGGGTTAGGTTTAGGGCTAGGTTTAGGGTTAGAGTTAAATCTAGTTTTAGGGCTCAGATTCGGGCTATTTTTGTTTTGGGGTTAGGACTAGGGTTAGGACTAAGGCTAATGTAAGAACTAGGGTTATTTTTAGGGTTAGTTTTAGGCTTAGGGTTTGGGCTAGGAATGGTGTTTGCATTTGCTTCATGGTTAGGGCGATATATAGAGCTAGGATTAGTGTTTGGATATGAGTCAGAATAAAGATTAGTTTTAGTCCTAAGAATCAAATCTGAGCTAGGATTATGGCTAGTTGTAGGGTTACGGTATGGTTTAGGTTGGGTTTATGATTAGGTTAAAGGCTCAGTTTATTTTCAGGGCAAGGGCTAGTGTTCGGGTTAGTTTTATGATTAGCGATAATGTTTAGCTAGTGGTAGGGTGAGGTTTAGGCTTAAGGTTTGGGTTAGATTTAGAGTCATGGTTAGATCTAGGGTTAGGGCTAAGGTTAGTGTTAGGGTTGCATAACATAAAGGTTTAGAAATAGAAATGGGGCTAGGGTGAGAGTTAGAGTTATTCTTAGGTCTAGAGTTAGTGGTTTGCTTAGGGATAGGGCTAAATTAGCACTAGGTTTAGTGTTAGGGTTAGGCCCATGGTTAGGGCTAGAATTAGGGTTAGTGTTATTGTTAGGGTTATGGTTAGTTTAGGGGAAGGGATGGGATTATGGCTAGGTTCAGGGCTAAGGCGAGGGTTAAAATTAGGTATAGGATTAGGGTGAGTGTTTGGGTTAGGATTAAGGCTAGGTTTAGGGCTACCATGAAGGGCTAGGGTTTGTGTTAGGTTTACGGCTAGGATTAGGGCTAGGGCTAATGTCAGGTCTAGAGTTATGGTTAGGAATAGTGGTAACTTTAGGTTTATGGCTAGGTCTACTGGAAAGTTAGGTTTAGTGTAAAGGTCAGGTTTAGAGCTAGGTGTATTATTATGTTCAGAGTCCAGTTTAGGGTTTGGATTAGGATAAGGTTTATGATTAGGGCTCAAATTATCATTAGGGATAGGGTTAAAGTAATGGATAGTGTTAGGTTTAGGGTTAAGGTTAGGTTTAGAGTAATAGATAGGGTTAGTGTTAGCGATAGGATAAGGGTTAGGCCTAAGGTTAGCATTTGGTTTAGGTTTATGTTTAGGGTAATGGATAGGGTTTTCGCTAGTGTTAGGGCTAGGTTTAGAAATAGGCCTAGGGTTAGTGTTAGTGTTAGGTTTAGCAGAAGTGTTAGGGTTTGAGCTAGGGTTAGGTTTAGGGTGAGCGTTAGGTTTAGAGTCAGGGCTACAATTAGGGTTAGGGTTAGGGTCAAAGCTTAGGTTAGCATTAGGTTTGGAGTTATGTTTCAGATAATGGACAGAGTTTGTGCCAGGATTTGTGCTAGGGTTACAGGTAGGATTAGGGCTAGGTTTAGGGTTACGTTGAGAATTAGGGCTATTGTTATGTTTAGGGTAAGGATTAGAATTTGAGTAGGTTTAGGGCAAGGGCCATTGTTAGGGTTAAGGTAATTGCTAGGGATAGGGTTAGGGTTACTCTTAGGTCTCAGATTAGGGCTAGGTTGTACCTGAGGTTTAGGGCTAGTGTTAGGTGTATGGGTAATGTAAGAACTAGGGTTATGGTTATGGGCTGATTTAGGGTTTGTCTAGTGTTAAAGTTAGTTTGTCAGTTTGGATAAGGTTTAGAGCTAGGGTTTGTGTTAGGGTAAGTGTGTAGGGTTAAGTCTAGGTTTACAGTTAGAGATAGATTTAGGGATATGTTTATGGTTAGGTCTAGTGTAAGGGTTAAATTTAGGGTAAGGGTCAAGTTTAGAGCTAGATGTATTATTAATCTCAGGATATGGCTTACAGTTTAGGTTACGTCTAGGTTTAGGGCTTTAATTAGTGTTAGGGTTAGAGTTAGGGTAAGGGTAATGAATAGGTTTAGGATTAGGGTACAGGTTAGTTTTAGGGTAATGGATAGGTTGATGAAATGTGATAGGGTTAGGGTTAAGCCTAGGGTTAGCATTAGGGTTAGGATTATGGTTAGGGCATTGGATAGAATTAGAGCTACGATTAGAGCTAGAGTTATGGTTAGGATTAGGGCTAGGGTTAGGGTAGTATATAAAATCAGAGATATGGTTAGGGCTATTAATATGTTAGGGTTAGGGATAGGGCAAGTGTTAGTTTAGGGTTACACTTATGGCTAGGTTTAGGCCTAGGATTAGGGCTAGGTTTTGTGTTAGTTTAGACCTAGGTTTAGGGCCATGTGCAGTTAAGAACTAGGGTTATGTTTAGGGCTAGTTTTAGGGTTAGGGTTATGGCTAGGTATAATGTTAGGATTAGATTTTGAGTTATGGTGATCTTTGGAGCTAGTTTTGTGTTAGGGTCAGGGTCAGTGTTCAGGTTAGAGAGACTGTTGGGGTTAGTGCCAGAATTAGGACTAGATTTAGGTCTAGAAGTAGGGTTAGTGTTTGTGTTATGTTAAGGGTGATTGTTAGGGCTAGGGCAAGGTTGTTGTTCAGGTCTAGGGCTAGAGTTATGGCTAGATTTAGGATTAGGTTTAGGTCTAGTACTAGTGTCAACTTTAGGTTTAGGTATAGGATTACTGGTAAGGCTAATGTTAGAGTTTAAATTCGGGTTAGGGTCAGGTTTAGACCTACGGTTAGGGTTAGGGTCAGTAGAAGATTCAGGGTTAGGATTAGGGTTTGGGTTATTGTTAGAGGTAGAATGAGGGCTAGGGTTAGGACTAGTAATAGGGTTAGGGTTTGGGTTAGGCTATGAATTAGGGTTAGGACGAGGTTTATCATTAGGTTTAGGGTTTGGCTTAAGGTAACAAATAGGATAAGAACTAGTGTTAGGGCAAGGGTTAGTGATTGGCTTACGGCTAGGGTTAGTGTTAGGGTTAAATCTAGGGTTAGCGTTCTGATTAGAGCCAGGTTTGGGGTTAGGACAGGGATAGTATTAGGGCTACAGCTAATGTACAATCTAGAGTTACAATAGGGCCAGTTTTGGGGTTAGTGTTATGGCTAGGTCATGTGTTAGGGTTTCGGTTAGTGTCAGTGTGATGTGTAGAGCTAGACTTAGTGTTAGGTTCAGTGTCAGTGTTCAAGTTAGTGTTAGCTTTAGGGTTGAAGCCAGAATTATCACTAGGGTTAAGTCTAGTGGTAGGGTTAGTGTTTGGGTTTGTTTAAGGTTTGTTATTAGGGGTAGGGCTAGGTTTTTGTTTAAGTGTAGGGCTAGAGATATGGCTAGATTTAGGATTAAGTTTAGGTCTAGGTCTAGTGTTAGGGTTAAGATTAGGAATAGGTTTATTTATAGTGCTAGTGTTAGGGTTTACTATAGGGTTAGGGTCCGGTTTACACCTACTGTTTCCGTTAGGGTAAGAATAAGTGTCACGTTTGAGTTATGGTTAGAGCTAGAATGGGGACAAAGATTAGGAGTAGTAATAGGATTACGGTTAGGCCTAGGGTTAGCATAGGGTTAGGATTGGCTTAGAGTAAAGGATGGGTTAGACCTAGGGTTAGGGCTACATTTAGGGTAGGGTTAAGGGTAGTGTTAAGATTATATTTAGTGTTAAAGCTAGGTTAGGTTTCAGATTAGGGCTAGGTTTTTGTTAGAGTTTGGGCTAGGTTTAGACTTATGCCCAATGTTTGTAGTAGAGTTACAATTTGGGCTAGTTATATGATTGGGGTTAGGACTAGGTCTTAGTGTTAGGGTTAGGTTTAACGTTGGGGTGATGTTTAGAGCTTGGATTAGTATTAGGAAACAAACTAAGGTCAGGGGTAGTTTCAGGGTTAGGGTTTGGACTCGAATTAGAACTAGGTTTAGGGCTTGGTTTAGGGATAGGTTTGTGTTTAGGTTAAGCTTTAAAGTTAGGGCTATGGCTTGGTTTTGTTTTAGGGCTAGGGCTATGGTTAAGGCTAGTTATAAGATTAGCATTAGGTTTAGGACTAGTGTTAAGGTTAGGTTTAGTCTTAGGTTTATAGTTAAATTTAGAGTTAGGATTAGATCTAGGGTTAGGTCTAGGGTTAAGGATATGGCTAGCGTTAGTTCTAGGTTTTTAGCTAGGATTAGGATTATGATAAAAATAGGGTTAATATTAGGAATAGGGTTAGGGCGATAGTGAGAGTTAGTCTTAGGGCTAGACTTAGGGTTTGGTTAGGTATATGGTTTAACTAGGGCTAGGAATAGTGCTATGTTTATGTTTATGTTTAGGCCTAGTGTTAGTTTGGGGCTTAGGGGTGTGTTTAGTGTAAATGATGGGGTTAGAGCTAGATTTAGGGCTAGGACGAAGGTTAGAATTAGAATTAAGGCTAGGGTTTCATTATAATTATGATTAAGGCTAGGTAAAGGGCTAGGATGAGGGCTAGGGTTTGTGTTTTGCATAGGGCTAGGATTAGTGTTAGGGCAAATGTCAGTTCTAGGGTTATGAATAGGGATAGTTTTAGGTTTAGTTTTATGGTTATGTTTATTGTAAGGGTTTGATTTAGGGTAAGGGTCACATTTAGAGCTAGGGTTATTATTAATGTCAGGGTCATCTTTAGGGTTTTGTTTAGGTAAGGGTGTAGGGTTAGGGCTAAAATTAGCATTAGGATTTGGGTTAGGGTAATAATAGGGTTAGATTTAGGGTTCAGGTTAGGTTTAGCATAATGGATAGGGTTATGGTTAGGCATAGGATTAGATTTAGGTCTAGGGTTAGCATTAGAATTAGGACTATGTTTAGAGTAATTGATAGGGTTATATCTAAGTTTAATGCTAGGGTTATTGATAGGATTGGGGCTAGGGTTAGGGTTAGGGTTATGGCTATGGTTTGTGTTAAATTTAGGGCTAGGATTACAGTTAGGGCAAATGTGAGGTCTATGGTTACGTTAGGAATAGTTTTAGGGTTAGGTTTATGGCTAAGTTTAGTATATGGGTTAGTTTTATTTGTAAGGACAGGGTTAGAGCTAGGTATATTATTACCGGTAGGGTCAGAGTTAGGGTTTGGCTTAGGTTAAGTTTAAGATTAGGGCTCAAATTAGCATTAGTGTTAGGGTTAGGGTAATGATAGGGTTAGGTTTACAGTTCAGGTTAGATAGCAATAAGGTTAGGATTAGGCCTATGGTTACCTTTAGGGTTTTGGTTAGGGTTCGGGAAATGGATAGGGATAGAGCTAGTGATACGGCTAGGGTTATGGTTAGGATTCTGGCTAGGGTTAGGGTAAGGTTTCGGGCTAGTTTTGGGTTAGGGTCAGGTTTAAAACTAGGGTTAAGTCTCAATTAAGGGATAGGATTTATGTTTCATTAGGGCTGGGGTTAGAGCTATGGCTAATGTATGAACTAGTGTTAGAATTTGTGCCCGTTTTAGGGTAAGAGTTAGGGTGATGTTTAGAGCAAGGGTTATATTTAGGGTCAGTGTCAAGGTCAGGGTTAATTTTAGTGTTAGGTTTAGGACTCGTATTAGGGCTAAAGTTAGTACTAGGTGTAGGGTTAGGTTTTTGTTTAGGTTAAGGGTAACAGTTAGGGCTATCACTCAGTTTTGTTTTAGGGCTAGGACTAGGGTTAAGGCTTGATTTTGGATTAGCGTCAGGGTTATGGCTAGTATTAGAGTGAAGTTTAGGCTTAGGGTTAGGGTTAGATTTAGAGTTAGGTTGATCTAGGGTTAGGGCTCATGCTAGAGTTAGGGCTTGTGTTAGGGTTATGTTAAGGAATATGGTTAGATCTAGGGTTATGTCTAGTGTGAGAATTAGAGTTATTCTTAGGAGTAGGCTTAGGGTGAGGGTTAGGGTTAGGAGTAGAATTAGTGTTAGGATTAAGCAAACCAGTTGGGCTAGGGTTAGGGTTAGCACTGTCGTTAGGGTAAAGTTTAAGGGAATGGGTGGGGTTATAGGTAGGTTTAGGGTTAGAGTGAGTATTAGTGTTAGGGTAATGCCTAGGATAATGGTTAAGTTTAGAATTAAGGCTAGGATTAAGGCTAAGATGAGGAGTAAGTTTTTTGATAGGGTTAGGGCTAGGACTCAGGCAAGGGATAATATCAGGTCTAATGTTATGGTTAAGGATAGTTTTAGGGTTAGGTTATGCTTAGGTCTAGTGTAAGGGTTAGTTTTAAGTTAAAGGTCAGCTTTAGAGCTAGAATTATTATTAGTGTCAAAGGGTCAGGGTTAGTGTTTGATTTATGTTAATGTTAAGGGGTTAGGGATTGAATAGTGTTAGGGCTAGGTATAGAGTTAAGGTAATGGAAGGGTTTACTTTAGGTATTAGTTAAGGTTTAAGGTAATGGATGGGTTAGATTTCAGCAATCAGGTTAGGGTTAGCATTAGGGTTAGGGTTATGCTTAGTGTAATGGATAGTTTTAGAGCTAGAGTTAGGGCTAGGTAATGGTTGGAATTAAGTGTTTGGTTTAGGTTAAGGGTTATTGTTAGGACTAGTGCTAGGATTTTGTTTAGGTTTGGGCTAGAGTTATAGCTATATTTATGATTAGCTTTGGGTCTAGGTGTAGTGTCAGGCTTAGGTATAAGTATAGGATTACCAGTAGGTCTAGTGTTAGGTTTTGGTTTAGGTTTAGGGTCAGGTTTAGACCTAGAGTTACTTTAAGTGTCAGATGAGTGTCAGGGTTAGGTTTAGAGGTAGGATGAGGGCTAGAGTTAAGAGTAGTAATATGGTTAAAGTTGAAGTTAGGCTAAAGATTAGGGTTAGGACTAGGGTTAGCATTTAGGTTGGGTTTGGCTTAGGATAAGTGATAGGATTAGAGCTAGGGTTAGGGCTAGGTTTAGGGTTAGGTTTAGGTTTAGTGTTAGGGTTAAGATTAGGGTTAAAGTTTTGTTTAGGGCTCGGATCCAGCGTAGGATTTGTGTTAGGTTTAATGCTAGGGTTAGGACAATGACTAATGTACAAACTAGGGTTATGATTAAGGCTAGTTTTAGGTTTATGGTTAAGGTTACATCTAGTGTTAGGGTTAATTTAAGTTAGGGTGGTGATTAGAGCTTCTATTAGTGTTAGAGTCAGAATAAAGATCAGAGTAATTTTTAGAGTTAGGGTTAGGGCTAGGTGTAAGTTTCGGGTTTGGTTTAGGTTAAGGGTTTGGGTTAAGGATATGGCTTGGTTTTGTTTTATGGCTAGGTCCAGGTCTAAGGCAAGTTTTAGGATTTGCATTTTGGTTAGGGATAGTGTTAGGGTTTGGTTTGGCTTATGATTACAGTTAAATTTAGAGTTAGGTTTAGATTTAGATTTAGGTTTAGATCTAGAGTTAAGATAGGGCTAAGGATAGAATTAAGGCTAGGGCTAGGGCAAGATTGCTAGTTAGAGTTAGGGCTAGGGTTAGGGTTAAGATAGGATCATATTAGGGCTAGGATTAGCACTAGGCTTAGTGTTAGTATTAGGCCTAGGGTGAGGGCAGGGTTTAGCGTTAGGTTTAAGGTAATGGTTAGGTTTATGGTAAGGGATGAGGCTATAGGTAGGTTTAGGGCTTGGGTGAGGGTTAGAATTAGGGTTAGGGCTCGAGTTATGGTTTGGGTTAGGATTAAGGCTAGGTTTAGGGATAGGATTATGGTTAGGGTTAATTTCAGGTATAGGGTTACATTTAAAGATAGTTAAATGTTAGGTTTATGGCTATGCCTTGTGTATGCATTACGTTTAGGATTAGGGTCAGGTTTAGACATAATGGTATTATTAGGGTCATGGTCACAATTTGTATTTTTGATAGGTTAAATTTTAAAGTTAGAACTTGAATTAGCATTAAGATTAGGATCAGCATAATGATAGGGTCAATTCCTAACCATTACCTTAAAACTAACCATAATCCTAACCCTAACCTAATCTGACATTTAACCCTATCCATACCCTGAACCTAATGATAACCCAAGCCCTAAAACTAACAGTAATCCAGTCCCTAACTGTAACTCTAACATAAGCATAATTCTAAACCTAACCCTTGACCTAGTGCTAGCTCAAACTCTAGCTAAAACCCTAAACCATTCCCTAACCCTAACACTAACCCTATCCCCAAGCCTATCCCTAACTCTAACTCTAGGCCTAATAGTAACCATAACCCTAGCCCTAACCCTAGCTCTAACCCTATCCATTACCCTAATCATATCCCTTACCCTAATGCTAACCCTAGTCCTAACACTGACCCTATCACTAACTCTAACCGTATCAATTACACTAAACCTAACCTAAACCCTAAACGTAACAGTATCATTACCTTAAACCTAACCTAATGCTAATTCAAGCCCTAACCATAAAACCTAACCTGAACTAAACCCTAATCCTGACCCTAACCCTAATAATACACCTAGCTCTAAACCTGAACCTTACTCTAAACCTAACCCTTACACTAGACCTAGCAATAAACCGAAATCTAAATCTGTCCCTAATAATAACCCTAGACTGGACACAAGCCTTAACCCCAATTCTTCCCATAACCCTAAAACAAATCCTAGCCATCAACCTAGCCCTAAACTTACCCTTAATATTAACCAAAACCATAACACTACATAATTCTAATTTTTACTTCGCCCTAAACCTAGGTATAATCCCATCACTTCCCCTAAACCTAACCCTATCTCTAAACCCAAACCTAAGCCTAACACAGGGCTTAACCCTAACACAGACCCTCTACCTAATCCTAGCCCTAATTTATCCCAAAAAAGCACTAATCAGAGACTTAAAACTACCTTTAACCCTAATCATAAACCTAAACCTAGCCCTAATACTTACCCTAAACCTAACCCTAACCTAAAAAATTGCCATAACCCTAAACCATTCCCTAGCCTTAATCCTAACCATAACCCTAGCCCTAACCCTAGCTGTAATCCTATCCATTACCCTAACCCTAATTATAACCTAATGCTAACTCTATGATAACCCTAAAACTATTCCTAATTCTAAACCTATTAACCCTAACCTAACCTGAACCCTAAACCTAATCATATCCATAAGACTAACCCTAAATTTAAAGCTAATTTGAGACCTAAACTTAATATTTAACCTAACCCAAACCATAGTCCTGAATCTGACCCTAATTATATTCCTAGCTCTAAACCGTACTCTAAACCTTAACCTAGCCCTTACACTATACCTACCCATAATCATAACCCTTAATCTATTCCTAATTCTAACCCTAGACCTGATTTTCCCTAGCCCTAATGCTAGCCCTGATCCTAACACAAACCCTAGTCATAATACTAGCCCTAAACTTAGCCTTAATCCTAACCCTAACCATAAGCCTAGCACTAACCCTAACCCTATCGCTGGTCCTAACCCAAGCACTCACCTTATTCCTTGCATTAAGTCAAACCTTCACCCTATTGCTACTGTAGTCCTAACACTAATCTTTAATCTACCCCAAACCCTAACTCTATTACTAGTCCTAATCCTAAACCTCATTCTAGCTCTAAACTTAACCCAACTCTAACCCTAACCATGACCCATATTCTGACCCTAATATGAACACTTGGTTTAAACCTGACCCTACTCCAAAACCAAAACATAACACTAGCCCTACCAGTAAACCAATACCAATCTACACTTTTACTTGCCCTAGACCTAAATCTAATCCTAAATACAACCATAACTCTAGCTCTCGACCTAACAGTAACTCTTAACTTAACCCAAACACTAACTCACCCTAGACTCAACCCTAGTCCTAATTATGGCCATAACCCAAAAACTAACACTAACCCAAACACTGACACTTATCCTAAGACATATCCTAACTCTAAATCTTATCCTAACCCCAAAAACTAACCCTAACAATAGATTAACTTTAAAACTAGCCATAACCATAACCCTAGCTCTTAGATTACCCATAAACCTAACACTAGCCCTAAATTTCACACAAAACCTAACCCTAATTGTAGCCCTTAACTAAACCCTAAGCATAACCCTAAACTTAAACCTACCCCTAACCCTAACCCTAAAGTTCGCCCAAACCCTAAACCAAGCTCAAAACCTAAAATTACCCTAAATATAACCCTACCCAAAACTCTAAATTTTATCCTAACCCTAGCTCTAACTCTATCCATCACCCTAACCATAACCCTAAACCTAATTCTAAGCCTATCCCTAACCCTACCCTACCCTAAACCTACCCTAGCCCTGACTTTTACCTCACCCTCACTCTAGCCATAAACCTAGCCTGATCCCTAACCCTTACCCATAACCTAACCATAACACTAATCCAAGGACTAACTCAAACCCTAATCCTAGCCCTAATCCTAAACTTAACTCTAGCCTTAACCATAGATCAAACCCTACTCATTACTTTAACACTAAACCTAAAACTAATGATAAAACTAGATGTAAAACTAAACCTACCCTAACCCTAAACATAAACCTAACCCTAGAACTAACCAGAAACCTAAACCTAATCATAACCCTAGCTCAAATCTTAACCCTTATCCTAAACCTAAGCCTACCCTAACCCTAAAACTAACCCTAACTCAAACCTGACACTTAATCCTATAAATTACCCTAACATTAAATGTTTACCCTAGCCCTAACTCTAACACTAAACATAACCATAAACCTAAACATAACTGTAGCCCTAGAACTAACCCTAGATCAAACCGTAAACTGTACCCTTATCCTAATACTAACCCTAACTCTAGCCCTAACCTTAACAATAACTCTAACTCTATCACTAATCCTAATCATAATTCTAGCCCTAACTCTAGCTCTAACTTTATAAATTACCCTTAATGATAACCTTAACCCTAATGCCAACCCTCAGCCTAACTCTAAACCTATCACAAAACCGAACCATATCCATTACCCTAAACCTAACCTGAACCCTAATCCTAACCCCTATCCATTACCCTAACCCTAACTGTAACCTTAATGTTAATTTGAGCCCTAAACCTAAACCTTAACATAACCCAAACCCCAAACCTGACCCTAATTCATATAATACCCCTAGCTCTAAACCTGACACTTTCTCTAAACCTAAACCTAAAACTATCCCTAACTGTAACTCTAGACCCGATATAGCCCTAGCCCTAATTCTTGCCCTAAACCTAACACAAAACCTAGACCTAATCCTAATCTTAAACCTAGCCTTAATCCTAACCCAAAACATAGCCCTAGCCCTAATCCTAATGCTAATCATAAAATTAGTCCTAACCCTAACTCTAGCACTAAAACAAAACCAAACAAGAGGCCAAAACCTAAACTTTAACTTAAACCAAATTCTAACACTACACCTAGACCAAACCCTAGCCCTAAATCGAGTCCTAATTCGAACCTTAAGAATAACCCTGTCTCTGACTCATATCCTAACACTCACCCTATCTCTACACAACCCTAAATTGAAACAAAACCCTAACAGTAACCCTAGCCATATTTTGAGTCCTAAACCTAACCCTAAAACTAACCTTGACCATGACTCATATCCTAACACTAACCATAGCTATGAATATCACCCTAACCCTAACACTAGAACTACCACTACCCCTAACCTAGAACTAACCGTAATTGTAACCCTAGTTCTGACATTAGCCATTTCCCTAAACTTAGCCTTAACCCTAACACAAATATAGGCCTAATCTGAGACCTAAACCTAGCTAAACCCTAACCCTAACCCTAAACCTAACCCTAACAATAGCTCAAAGACTAACCCTTACCCTAAACATAGACCTAAACCTATCCCCAACTCTAACCCTAACCGTAGCCCTAATCCTATACTTAACCCTATCCCTAAACCTATTTCTAAACCTACCCTTTACTCTAATCCTAAAACTAAACCTATTGATAATCCTAGCCCGGACCCTAAAACTAACCCTAACTGGAAAGCTACCCCTAGACACAACCCTAAATGTATCACTCGCTATAGTCCTAACCCTAACACTTATCAGAAACCTAAACATAACCATAGCCCTAACCCTAACCCTAAACCCAAATATAACCCTAACCCTAATCCTATATCTATCTGTATTCATTACTAGAAACCTAACCTTAATCATAACCCTAACCCTAACCATACCATAATCCTATCCCTAGACCTAACCCAAAACCAAATCCTCACACTAGCCCTAACCCTAGCTCAATACCTAACCCTTATGCTAAACATAACCCTAAACTTAACCCCAGTTCTAACACTTAACCTAACCCTAACTCAAGACCTATTCCTACCCATAACCCTAGATCTAAACTTAGCTCTATCCCGATCTATTACCCTAAAAATAACTCTTACCCAAACGCTAACCCTATGCCTAACCCTAACCCTATCGCTAAAACAAACACTATGAATCACCCTAAACCTAATCTGAACCCTAAACCAAACCCTATCATTACCCTAACCATAACCCTAATGCTAGTTTGAGCCCTAAACCTAAATCCTAACCTAAACCATACCATAACCCTGACCCTAGCCCAAATAATTCCCCTAGATCTAAATTTGACCTTACTCTAAAACTAACACTTACAATAGTCGTAGCCATAAACCTGACCTTAAAATTATCTTTAACCATAACCCTAGACCTGATGTTAGCCCTAGCCCTAATCTTAGCCCTAACATTAAACAAACGCTAGCACTCATCCTAGCCCTAAACCTATCCTTAATCATAACGTTAACACTAACCCTACCCCTAACCCTAACTCTAACCCCCACCCTAACTCTAAACGTAGCTACAAAGCCATCACTTATCCTAAACTTAACCCTAATCCTAACCCTATCCTTAATGATAGTCCTAAGCTGAACACTAACCCTAGCCTAATCCTACCCCTAATTTAACTATATTCCTAACCCTTTCCCTAACTTTAGCCCTAAGACTAACTCTAATTTTCACACTAACCTCTCCCTAGATCTAACCCTATCCCTTACTGTAACCCTAACCCTAGTCCTAACCCTAGCTGTAACCATTGCCCTATCTTTAGTCCTAGCCCTAACACTCAATTTAATCCTAACTCAAAATGAAACCCTAACATTAAGACTAAGCCTAACACTAACACTAGCCCTGACCCTAATGCTAATCTTAAAAGTAGCCCTAACCCGAACCCTAGGACTAAAACAAAACTGAGCAGTAGCCCTAACCCTAAACCTTAACTTAAACCAAACACTAACACTACAACTAGACCTAACCCTAGCCCTAATTAGAGTCCTAACTATAACCTTAAACTAACCATGGCCATGATTCATATCCTAACACTCACCCAGGCTCTAAAGACCACTCTAACCTTAAACTGAATCCTAACAGTAACCCTAGCCCTTATTTGAGTCCTAACCCTAACCATAAAACTAACTCTGACCCTGACTCCTACTCTAATACTAATCCTAGCTCTAAATATCTACATATCCTTAAAACTAACCCTAACACTAGAGGTCTAACCCTTAAAACTAACCCTAAATAGAACCCTAATTTTAACCCTCATTCTTACATTAATCATTGACCTAACCTTAGCCCTAACCCTAACAGAAAAATGAGGCCTAACTGAGCCCTAAACCTAGCTTTAACCCTACCCCAAACGCTACCCCTAACATTAGCTCTAACCATATCACTAGCCGTAAGCAAAATGCTAACCATAATGGTAAACCTAGACCTATCCCTAATCCTAAGGCTAACAAAAACCCTAAGTCAATTAAGAGTCCTAAACGTAGCCCTCATTCTATCTCTAACCCTATCCTAAACCCTTACCCTAACCCTAACCCTGACCCTTATTCTGACCATAACACTAACCCTAGGTCTAAACCTGACCCTAACCCTAGAACAAACTCTAAAACTAGCCCTACCAATACTGACACCAAAGCCTAACCCTATCACAAGCCCTAGACATAAACATAATCCTAAATCTAGCCTTAACCCTAGCCCTAGACCTAAGAAAAAACCCTAGCCCTAGCCCTAACAATAACCCTTAACCTAACGCAAAGACTAAACTTAATCCTAGACATAAACCTAATCCTAATTCTGGCTTTAACATTAACTCTGTCTTTGATCTGAACACTGACCCTCCATTTAACACTAAACCTATCTCTAAACCTGACCCTAAACAAAAACCTAAACCTAACACTACACCTAGCTATAACCCTAACCCTACAACTAGCCCTAATTATAACCCTAGCTCTTACAATACGCATAGCCTTAACCTTACTCCTTAACCTAATACAAAATGTAGAGTGAATCCTAGGCCTAAACCTAGCCCTAAGTGTAACCCTAACCCTAACCCTAGCCCTAATCCTAGTCCTAACCCTAGCCTTAGTCCTAACCCTAGCTCAAAGCCTAATCCTTAGCCTAAATATAAACTTAGACATATCCCTAACTCTGAAGCTAACCCTAGCCCTAATTCTAATCTTAATCCTAGCCCTAATCCTAGCTCTAAACCTACCCATTACAATAACCCTAACCCTAACCCCATTAATAGTCCTAACCATAGCCCTCACTCTAGCTCTAACTCTATACCAACCCTAATGCTAACCCTGACCCTTAATCTGACCCTAATGGTAACCTTAGGTCTAAACCTGACACTAAATCTAGACCAAACCCTAACACTAACTCTAGACCTAAACCTAATTCTAAATGTTGGCTTAATTCTAGCCCTAGACTTAAACAAAAACCTAGCCCTAACAATAACACTTATCCAAACATTAAACCTACTCCTAGACCTAAACCTAGTCCTAATTCTGGCTCTAAACTTAAATCTAACTCTAACCCAAACACTGACTCTGCCTTTAACAGTAAATCTACCTCTAAACCTGACCATAAAAGAAAATATATACCTAACACTAGACCTAGCCATAATCCTAATAATACAACTAGCCCTAATCATAACCTAGCTCTTACATTATCCATAGCCCTATCCTTTCACCTTAATCTAACAAAAAACCTAGAGCAAATCATAGGCATAAGCCTAGCCCTAATCCTACCCCTTACCCTAACTCTAGCCCTAACCCTAATCCTAACCCTAGCCTTAGTCCTAAACCTAGCTTGAAGCCTAACCCTTACCCTAAATATAAACTTAGACCTATCCCTAACTCTAAAATTAACCCTAGCCCTAATCCTAACCTTAATCCTAGCCTTAAACTTAGCTTGAAACCACCAATTACCCTAACGCTAATCCTAACCCTATTGATAACCCTAGCTGTAACCCTAACCCTAACCCTAACAAAAAACTAATCCTGGTCCTAACCCTAAACCTAACACTCACCATAGCCCTATCACTAGCTCAAACCCTAACCCATGCCATTATCCTAAATAATCATAGCCTTAATGCTAAACCTAAAACTAAATCTTACCCTAACCCTACACCTAAACCTATATATAACCATATCCATTACCCTAAACCTAATCTTAACCTTAATGATAACCCTATCCATAACCTTAATCGTAACCGTAAACCTACCATAATCCTATCCCTAGACCTAAGCTGAACCTAAATCTTGACCTAGCCCTAGCCTTAACTCTAGCTCAAACCCTCACCCTTACCCTAAACATAACCCTAGCCCAAACCCTAACCCAAATCCTAGCCCCAATCCTAACCATAACCATAGCCCAAACACTAGCACTAACTCTGTCCATTACCCTAACCATAACCCTAAACCTAATGTTAATCCTAGACCTCACTCTTACCCTAACTCTATCCCTAGCCCTGATTCTAACCCGAACCCTCAACCTAGCTCTGACCTTTACTCAATCCCTGAACTTTACCCTTAACCTAACAATAAGACTTACCCTATGCCTAAGCCTAACCCTTACCCTATCCCTAATTCTAAACTGAACCCTAGCCTTAACCCTAGCTCTAAACTCACTCATTATCCTAACCCTAAACATAAACCTCATGATAAACATAGCCCTAACCCAAAACCTATTGTAATCCTAAACCTAACCCTAACTTTTGACCTAACTTTAAACATAATCCTTGCCATAATCCTAACCTTAGCTCACACCCTAACCATACCCTAAATCTAATCTTAGCCCTAGTCCTAAGCCTAACCCTAACCCTAACCTGATATCTAACCCTGTCAATTACCTTAAAACTAGGGATAACCCTAGACCTAACCATAATACTAACCCTAACCCTAAACATAATTTAACCCTAGTCCTAACCTTAAACCTAAACCTAGCCTTAGCACTAACCTTAGCTAAAACCCTAAAGCGTACCCTAAACCTAACCCTAACCCTAGCCTTAATCCTAATGCTAACCCTAACTCTAACCATAATCATAACTATAACACTATCCCTAACACTATCTCTAACCCTATCAATTACTCTAATGATAACCATAACCTTAATGCTAACCCTAGGACTAACACTAACCCTATCCATTACTCTAAACCTAATCTGAACCCTAAACCTAACCTGAAGCATAAACCTAACCCTATCCATTACTCTAACCCTAACTCTAACCATAACGCTAATTACAGTCATAACCATAAACTTTAACCTACCCAAACCCAAAACCTGACAATGACCATTTGAATACCCTTAGCTCTAAAACTGAACCTTACCCTAAACCTAACTCTGACACTAGACCTAGCCATAAAACTTACCCTAAAACTATCCTTAACCGTAAACCTAGACATGATATTATCCCTAGCCCTAATACATGTCATAACCCTAACACAAACACTAGCCCTCATCCTAGCACTAAACCATGCCGTGATCCTAACCTGTACCCTAATTTAGCCCTATCCTTAATTTTATACCTCACCCTAGTTCTGAACCAGGCTATAACCCCATTGCTTCCACTAAAGCTAACACTAACACTAGCCCTACACCTCAACCTACAAATAACCCTAGACATGATCCTAGCCCTAATTTAGCCCTAACCCTAACCCTAACCCATAATGTCAACCCTCGCCTTAGTTCTGAACCTAGGTATAACCACATCTCTTCCCCTAACCCTAACCCTAACTCTAAACCTAACACTATCACTAAACCTAACAGTAACCATTGCTCTAATCCTAGTCCTAATTTATCACTAAATGTAACCTGTATTCTAACCCTAGCCCGAAAACTAACTCTAATGCTCGAGCTAGACCTATTTCTAGTACTAACCTTATCTGTTACCATAACCCTAATATTAGCTGTAACCTTAACCCTAACCCTAGCCCAAACCCTAGATCTTACCACAATTCTAAATCTAACCATTACCCTAAGACTAAACCTCACCCTACCACTAGCCCTAACACTATCACTAATCCAAAAAATAGCCCTAACCCAAGCCCTAGACCTAAAACAAAACTGAGCAATAACCCTAATGCTAATCCTAACCTAAATGTAACTGTATACCTGACATTAGCCCTAGCCCTAATTCTTGTTCTAACCTTAATGCAAAACCTAACCCTACACCTACCCTTAACCCTAGCTCTAATTTGAATGTTATCCCTAACCCTAAAACTGACACTGACTCTGACCTTATCACTTTCCCTATCTCAAACTACCAATTTAAAACTAAACCTAATCCTATCACTAGACATAGCCCTAACCCTAATCCTAAATCTAGCCCTAGTCATAATTCTAGTTCTTACATTAGCTATAGCCCTACCTTAGCCATATCGTAATCTAAAACCTAGCCCTAATCTGAGCCGTAACCCTAGCTTTAACTCTAACCCTAACCCTTACCCTAAACCTAATCCTAACCCTAGCCTTAATTATAACCATAAAGCTAGCCCTAAACCTAGCTCTAATCCTATCCATTACCTTAACTCTAAACCTATCCCTAATGCTAACCCTAGGATAACCCTAACCATATCCACAAATCTCAAACTATTACCTAAACCTAACCTGAACCCTAAACCTAACTATATCCATTACCCTAACCCTAAACATACCACTAACGCTAATTTTATCCCTGAACCTAAATCTTAACCCAAAGAAACCCTAACACTTTTCCTGACCCTAATAATATCCCTATCTATAACTGAACCTAAACCTTAACCTAACCCTTACACTATACCTAACCATAAACTTAACCCTAAAACTGTTCCTAACCATAACACTAGACCTGATTTTAGCCCTAGTCCTAATGATAGACCTAACTCTAACAAAACCCATAGCCCCAATCCTGGCCATAAACTTAGACTTAATCCTAACCCTAACCAGAACACTAGCCCTAACCCTAAATTGAACCTTCATGATAGGCCTAAACCTAGTTATAACATCATACCATACCCTAACCATAATCCTAAAACTAGCCCTAAACCTAGGCCTAGCCCTAATAACAACCCTAGCTCTAATCCTATCCCTAATTTAGCCCTCATCCTAAACCTAACCATATCCATAGCCCTATGAATAACTCTAACTCTAGACCTAGCCCTATCCATATTTCTAAACTTATCCCTCTCTAAGACAAAAGCTAGCCACAAACCTAGCCCAAACTAGCCCTAAACTTATGCCTAGCCATAAACCTTGATCTAACCCTAAATTCAAATCTAACCCTAACCCTAATCCTAAACCTCACCCTAACACTAGCACTAAACTTAATGCTATTTTGAAAACTTGCCCTAAGCCTAGCCATAGCCCTCAAACAAAACTGAGCTACAGACCTAATCCTAAACCTTAACCTAAACCAAATTCTAATGCTATACTAGCTCTAACCCTAACCCTACAACTAATATTGACCTTAACTCTGAACCTAAAACTAACCCTAACTCTAAATATCACCCTAAACCTAAATCTAACCCAAACACTAGACCTAGACCTAACCCTAGTTCTAATCATAAAACCAGTTATAATTATAAAACCTAGTTCCAATCATAAAACCAGCTAGAAGCCTAACCCTAGTTCTAATCATAAAACCAGTTCTTACATTAGAAATAGCCCTAACCCTAACACAAAACCTAGCCCTAGTCAGAGCCCTAACTCTAGTTTTAACCCAAGCCCTAACCCTAATCCTAATGCTAGCTCTAAACTTATACCTTACCTTAAGTCAATGCTACCCTAATGCTACCCTAGTTCTATACCTAATCACTAGCTTACCTCAAACCTTAACTCTATCACTAGTCCTAACCCTAGACCTCATTTTATCTCTAACCCTAACCCAAAACCTAAGCCTAACCTTGACCCTTATTCTGACCCTAACACTAACCCTAGGAATAATCCTGACCCTAATCCTAAACCAAACCCTAACACTAGCCCTACTAATAAACCTATATGTTGAGAGCCACAGCCGAAGGGGCCCCAGCAAACTTCTAGCTGCCAACTGATTGGCTTCTCTATGGGGATGCTCATTGGACTATTTCCCCCGCCGTTTCAGACCACCAAGCTGCTCATTGGGGGACTTTTTTTGTGTCCACCCACACGAGCCAGGCAATCGGCCTTAAGAGCATGAGGGGTGGGGGAGGTTGAGAGGCTTGTGGGAAGCCAGTGGTGGCAGTTGGGCACCGAGGGGATTCCTGAAGAGCTGTGTGGTGTGGTGTGTGTGTTCTAGATAAAAAAAGTTCGTTTCTTTTGACAAGTGTCTCCTGAATTGTGCCCAGCCAGAGTGAGGCATTTGGTGGAAAGCAAGGGGAATGACTGAGGGTAAGTGATAAGGTAAACTGCTTGCCCCTGAGGGCTGGGCGAGAGGATGGGTAGCCATTTTAAGATTCTTCTTTTGTTTTGTTTCGCTTCTGTTTTAAGTTGCCCTGTCCCTGGAGATGTGTAAGATGGAAGAAAAACCGCTCACATCTGAGGAAAAACTATTTGCGTTTGAGGAACAGTTAGGGAGAAAGGATGGATGGACATTGCAGGAAGATATAAAAGGTGATATAATGATGTTTTTGTTGTTGTTCCATGTTTGTTTCATTCTTTTTTGGTTTTGTTTTGATATGGGATCAGAAATTAGTAAAAAACAAACTGAAAGAGTATTAAGTAAATTGTTAGAGGAAGGAGGCATCCCAATAAAATCAAGAGTAGTCAAGGTATACGTTGATACAATACAAAAATGTAGCCCATGGCTTTTTAAGGAGGAGTTGTTAAATATCTCACAATGGAACCATCATGGTGAAGATTTTAAAAGAATAGAAAAAAAAAAGCCAAGGGACTCTGCCAGTTGGCACATTGCCATTGTGGACATTCATATCTTGTTTGCTTAGTCCAAAGCCTTCAGTTCAGACAATGATAGAAGAAGGAGAAGACATAAAAATTCCAGTAAAAGGGAAGGTCTCTCAAGCTAGTCAGACAGAGGAAAAAAATCAAGTAAAAAAGAAGATCTCTCGAGCTAGTAAGACAGAGGAAGAAAGTTTAGAGAAGAAAAAGCCATCAGGGGGAAAGTTACAATAGGAGACTGCTACTAACACATTTCTAACACCAGGGAGCGTAAGTGTTCAACCAATAGCGACACCTCCATATGCTGGGAGGCCCCCAAATCCCTCAGTTGATAGATGGGATCCTGAGACAGAATCTCAAATATTAACATGCCCTGTATTTGAGCAGGCAGGAGGACAGCGAATTCACCATGCTTTAAATTTCAAAACAGTGAAGCAGCTAAAAGAGGCTGTAACAAACCATGGTCCTCAAGCACCCTTCACTGTAAGCATGGTCGAATCTATTACCAACTTGAACATGATGCCAGCAGATTGGGCTAATATGTGTAAAACTGTGCTAAATGGAGGACAGTACCTGTTATGGAAGGTTGCCAATGAGAAATTTTGAAAGGAGATGGCTAGGTGAAATGCAGTAGCTGGTTATCCTCAGAGAAATCTAGATATGTTGTTAGGGAAGGGACCTTATGAGGATCAGCAGCAACAAATTGCATACGATCCTGGCATATACTTACAAATTGCTGATGATGCAGTTAGTGCATGGAAGACTTTACAAGGACATGAAGGTTTACAAGGTCAATTATCTAAGGTAATACAAGGAGCTAATGAAACTTACACTGAATTTGTAGATAGGCTTATTCAAACAGCTACCAGAGGTTTTGGGAATACAGAACAAGTAATGCCATTAATAAAACAACTGGCTTATGAGCAAGCGAATTGTTAGTGCAGAGAAGTCATTAGACAATGGAAACATGAAGATTTAAACACATACATTAAATTATGTGGAGACATTAATGAACAAGGGAAAGTCGTGGCAGCTGCAGTACAACAGATTTTAGATGCCAGGCCAAAAACATGCTACAATTGTGAACAAACAGGACATTTTAAAAGGAATTGCCCCATAGTAGGAGGGTTTAACAAAACTAGGTATAAAAGGAGTAGAATACCAGGTATTTGCCCACCCTTCTATCACCAGAGGGTGTAAGTGTCCAACCAATAGTGCCAACTCTACAGGAGACTGCTACTAACACTTTTCTCTAGAGGGAGACATTGGGCTAATGAATGCCTTTCTCAAACCACCATAGAGGGTACTCCATTATCAAAAAATGAACAAGGACCAGGTGTTTATGATATTGTGGAGAAAGGCATCGGGCTCCATTGCCAAAAAATGCACAGGGGGCCCAATGCTCCAGGGCCCAAGACCACAAATATATGGAGCACTGGAGGAACCCAGCAACCCCATCAGGATAGTGCCCAGGACACATTGTCCATTAAATCCTTCACTAGGCAAACCAGAGGAAGCACAGAATTGGACTTCTGGGTCTCAGCTAGAACAGTACTAACTCCAGAGATGGGAGTTCAAATCATTCCACAGGGGTAAAAGGATGTCTTCCCCAAGGAACAGTAGGCTTATTATTTGGACACAGTTCTTTTACTCTAAAAGGATGTATGATAAGTCCTAGGGTAATCGATCATGATTATGAAGGTGAAATAAAAATTATAGCCAGTTCTCCAAAGGCTATATCAGTAATTTCACCAGGAAAAAGAATAGCACAATTACTACTAACACCCAGCCTATATGATAAATTTTCCAGTTGTACTGTAGAAAGAGGTTCCAGGGGATTAGGCTCCACAGGCGTAGATTGGGCTATGCTTTCTTTAAATTTAGATTTTCACCCCATGCTAAAACTAAATATTCCAGGACATAAATTTAATGGGCTACTGGATATAGGTGCAGACCTTAGCATCATCTCTCTTCAAGAATGGCCAAATAATTGGCCATTCCAACAAGCCAATTAAATGCTTCAAGGCCTAGGAGTGGTGACTAATCCCCATAGAAGTGCAATGGTATTAGATTGGAAGGATCCTGAAGGATGTGAAGGAACTATGCAGCCATATCTATTGGATCATCTTCCCGTAAATTTATGGGGACGAGATGTCCTAGATGAATTAGGACTAACATTAACAAATAACATCAATCCAAATGTGCCCACTATTATGGCTAGACAAGGTTTTAGGAAAGAAAAAAGGTTAGAAAAACAAGAACAAGATATAGCAGCACCAATACAAATAGATCAAGGAATGGGCAGACATGGGTTGGATTTTAAGAAGGGGTCACTGAGACAATAAAAATTACTTGGAAATCAGAAAGACCAGTTTGGGTTCCTCAGTGGCCCCTGACTAAAGAAAAGATACAAGCAGCCCATGACCTGGTCAAACCAAACAACAATTAGCAAAAGGACATATACAACCTTCTGTATCTCCCCATAATACTCCCATTTTTGTCATCAAAGAAAAATCTGGTAAATGGAGATTATTGCAAGATTTAAAAGCCATTAATAATGAGATGGTTATTATGGCACCTGCTCAATCGCAGATTCCTCAGTTGTCTGCTTTGCCAAAAACCTGGTATGTTTTAGTTATAGATATTAAAGATTGGTATTTTTTTTTCAATTCCAATTCATCCTGAGGATAGTCCACGTTTTGCATTTACTATCCCTGCACTAAATCATGAAGGTCCTGATCAGAGATATGAATGGAAAGTACTCCCTCAAGGGATGGCTAACAGCCCAACTATGTGTCAAACTTATGTTAACAAAGTAATCCAGCCACTTAGAAATCAAAATCCTGAACTACAAATATTTCACTATATGGATGATGTATTATTAGCACAAAAAGATAAAAACGCATTGCTAGAATGTTATGCTACATTACTTCTTATTTAAAAATTATAATCTAGAGATAGCAATAGATAAAGTACATTTAAATTTTCCAATTAATTATTTAGGAGTTCTATTATCCTCAACCATGGTCCGTCCACCAAAAATTCAAATACGAGTAGATCAACTCATATCATTTAACGACTTTCAAACTTATCAGGAGACATAAATTGGATAAGGCCTTAAATAGGTATACCAACAGGAGAGTTGGGAAATTTATATGATATCATAAAAGGTCCTTCAGATCAAAATTCACCCCGAATGTTAACGCCTGTAGCAAGAAAGGCATTAAAAATCATTGAAACATATATGGAAAATATGCATTTGTATAGAATTGATATGTTTGCCTTTATTATTTATTGTATTACCAACAAAAAATATTCCTACTGGAGTATTTTGTCAGGAAGCTCCATTATTATGGATACATTTATCTTATTCTCCTAACACTATTCTTACTGGGTATTCTGAGGCTGTAGGACAATTAATACTCAAAGGAATAAAAGCAGCAAAGGGAGTGTTTGGAATTTCTCCCAATAAAATTATTACTCCATATACTATGAATCAAATTGATGAGTTAGCTAATGAGTTAAATACATGGGCAATAATCATGTGCAAAACAAATGTTTCATTTGATAACCACTTACCATCTAATCCTTTGTTTTCTTTTTGGTCATTGCATCCTGTAATTTTTCAAAAAATGACAAGAAAAATACCTATCATGAATGCTCCAAATATATTCACTGATGGGTCAAATAATGGTACAGCAGCAATAGTTACACCTGATCACACTTTTACATTTTTAGTACCCAAACAATCAGCTCAAAAGGTAGAGCTTAATGCAGTATTACCAGCTTTTGTGATGTTTAAAGATTCTGTATTTAATTTATTTTCCAATAGTCAGTATATAGTTAATGCTATAGTATCCCTTGAAGTTGCTGATAGGATTTGCCCTTCCTCTACTGTTTTCTCTTTGCTTTCCACTATACAAAGTCTAATCTGGGACAGAAAAGATCTGTTCTTTATAGGACATATCAGGGCACATACAGGATTGCCTGGAGCCCTTAGTTTGGGCAATGATTTAGCAGATAAAACTACACATGGCATACATATTTTCTCTACACTAGAAGAAGCTACATATTTTCACAAAAAGTTCTATGTCAATGCTAATACTTTACAAGAGCATTTTAAAATAACTAAGGAACAAGCTAGACAAATAATAAAACAAAGTTAAAATTGTGTGACCTTTTTACCACAAGTTATTCTTGGAGTCAATCCTAGAGGACTGTTACCTAACCATATTTGGCAGATGGACGTCACACACTTGCCAGAATTTAGAATATTAAAATATTTACATGTTACAGTTGATACTTCTTCTGGATTTTTGATGGGCTCCCTTCATGCCCGAGAAAATTCTAAAGATATTATAGCTCATTGCTTACAAAATTTTGCCACTGTAGACGTTCTAAAACAGTTAAAAACAGATGATGCCCCTGGTTATACTTCTACCTCTTTTCAACAATTTTGCTCATCATTTGGAATTACTCATATAACAGGAATCCCATACAGTCCACAGGGACAAGGCATAGTTGAAAGAGCTCATCAAACTATTAAAATGTACTTATTAAAGCAAAAAGAGAGAATTGGGAAGGGGTATATATTCACCAAAGTTAAACTTAAAAAAACCCTTTTTACTCTAAACTTTTCAAATTTGGATTCATCAGGACTTAGTGCTGCGGAAAGGCATATGTGTCCAAAAAAGGTACATAAGCCCAAGGTACTTTGGAAGTATATTCTAACAGGACAATGGAAAGGTCCTGACCCAAAAATTATCTGGAGTCTGGGGTCTGTTTGTATTTTTCCACAAGGAGAACAGCAGCTGATTTGGGTTCCAGAGCGATTAACTAAGGTCCTGATCCAGTGATTGTCTGGAGTCGGGGGTCTGTTTGTGTGTTTCACCAGGGAGAACAGCAGCAGATTTGGATTCCTAAGAGATTAACTAAATCGATTTCTACAGACCAAAAAGATGATTTCTCTCAAATCCATAATAGCTGATATCCAGAACTCCTGTTTGGCTACCCTTACATTTGCGACAGAAACAGGATGCTTTTTTCAATATCTATTTTATTATTACTTTTTCCCACATCTTGAAGTTCTATTTTGTGTTTTGAGCTCATACAGACCTAGGTTAATGTTTTGCTGATCAGTTCTATTTTTTGAGTATAGAGTTTTTAAACATTACAAAGGAAATTTCACCTGTAAAAAGTTATAAGGCCTTTACTATTATGTTGTGTGTTTTATGTATTATATTACATGTGCACACTTGTGTTTTCTGTTGTATGTTTGTATGTACGTATGTCCATATATCATATATGATGAGCGCTCATGAAAAAAATGGATCCAAATATTTTTTTTTATTCACATGATTTAAATGGTTTAATTTAAATTGTGTAAACAGCTGTTGAGGATTGTATTAATATGTGAACAAAAAAAGGAGGTTAACATATCTGTTTGTTTACTTTCACCTTTCCTTTTCATTATATTTAATAATTCTGTTCAAGATAATGTAAATTGTTCAGAAAGTTGTTTTCTTTTAGTGCCTTCTGGAATTTTACATAATTTTTTCTTTAGCCATTATTGCCAGAATTCCTATCTTCATCCCAGTGCCGGCAAAGACAATGATAAAACCAATCTACAGATTCTGAAATAGCTATTACTGAACTGCTTGCAGAACTTGCCTGGACTATGTATCACTTGTATGCATTGTGAACTCACTTGTATGCATTGTGAACTATCTGTTGGTGCAGCGACTTGTGGTAGTGTTGGGGTATTTTTGCTGATGGTGTCATCTGTGGTAAAATTTTTCCAAAAGGAGCTGTCAATTGGCTTGGTGTATCTTCCTCCCTTCTGCTTGTGATGGTCGTTCAGCTAAAATTTGTGGGCCAACAGAGGTGAGGCAAAGAACCTCACACCCCCACTGGTACAAAGACTTATCCACATATGTAGCTTTATGTTGGACTGGTAGCGAATGAAGGGTAAGATCCAATTGCAATGTTACCAACCTAAGATAGGAGGGTGACAACTTGAGGTAGCTCTACCGATGATGGGTAAGGACCATATGTAGTATTGGATAACCTAAGGCAGGCACGGTTCCTAAGCCACATGTTTGTTGTTTAAACAGAGAGGGGGAGATGTTGAGAGCCACAGCTGAAAGGGCCCCAGCAAACTTCTAGCTGCCAACTGATTGGCTCCTCTGCGGTGATGCTAATTTAGCTGTTTCCCAGCCCTTTCAGACCACAGAGCTGCTCATTGGGGGACTTTTTTTGGCTCTGCCCATGTCACCCAGCCAATCGGCCTCAAGAGCAGGAGGGGTGGGGGAGGTTGAGAGGCTTGTGGGAAGCCAGTTGTAGCTGTTGGGCTCTGAGGGGATTCCTGAAGAGCTGTGTGGTGTGGTGTGTGTGTGTTCTCAAAATAAAATTTGTTTCTTTTGACAAGTTGCTCCTGAATTGGGCCAGCCAGACTGTGGCACCTATACCTAAACCTAACCAGAACACTAGCACTAGACCTAAACTTAATCCTAAATATAGCCATAACTCTAGCCCTAGCCCTAACAATAACCATTAACCTAACACAAAAACTAACCCTACTCATAGACCTAATCCTAGTTCTAATTGTAACCCTAACACTAAATCCAACACTAACCTGAACACTGACTCTTACCCTAACATAAACCCTAGCTCTAAATCTTATCCTAACTCAAAACCTAAACCTAACATAGGATTTACACATAATCCCAACCCTCAAACTAGCCTTAACCATAACCCTAGCTCTTACATTACCCATAGCCCTAATGCTATCCATAAACCTCACATAAAACACAGCCCTAAACTTAGCCCTAAGCATAAACCTAACATTAACCTAAACAAACCCTACTCTAATGCTTGCTGTAGCCCTTCCCCGAACTCAAACTCTAACCCTTAAACTAACCCTAACCCTAGCTCGAAACCTAACCATAATCCTAGCCTGAATCCTAACTGTAACCATAGCCCAAATCCTAGATCTAACTTTATCCATTACTATAAACATAACCCTGAACCTAATGCTAACCCTAGCTCTAACCCTAACCCTAAACCTAACCATCGCTGTGACTCTAACCCTAAACTTCATGCTAGCCCTAACCCTAGCTTAAACACGAGCACTTACCCTAAACCTAACTGTAACACTAACCCTAAGCCTTACCCTAATCCTAGCCCTAATCCTAACCTTAAACCAATCCCTAACACTAGCACTAACTCTATCCATTACCCTAAACATAAGCCTAACCAAAATGTTAACACTAGGCTTAACCCTAAACTTATCCCTAACATTAACCCTATACATTACTCTAAACCTAAACTGAACCCTAAACCTAACCCTATCCATTACTCTAACCCAAATCCTAACCCTAATGCTAATTCAAGCCCTAACTGTAAACCTTAACCAAAACCAACCCTAATCTGGACACTGAAAATAATAATACACCTAGCTCTAAACCAGACCCCTACACTAAACCTAACCCTTACTGTGGTGAGCCGTTTCTGTGAACTGTGGCCGCCATTACAAGATGGCGCTGGTTTTCCCTGTAGTCTGTGACAAACAACTCTTTATCAGAATGAGTTGGCACGCTGTGACTTGGCACCCTATGAGAAAAGTCCACGTGGCAGTTGTGCATTGGGGCTTTATCTGCTTTATTAAGGCTGGGGCACACGGGAGGAGTGTTCGAGAGAGAAACAAGCTAAAAGACATGTCTAAACAAAGGCCTGAATAAACTGCTGAAGGAAGAATCCTGTGTTGTGTTTCCTTTGCTGGCGAGGGGTCGCGGCAGTTGGTGGCCCGGACGGGGACACCTTCTCGAACCCAGGATCCAGAACCTTCAGCAGTCAGGGTGGTGCACCGATTAGTCCCAGGGAAGTGGGATCCGCGATCAAAGCGGGGCAGCTCCTCTGTAGATAAAGAGAGAGCAGGGAAAAAATAATAAATTCCCGGGTAAGTGGGAATCCACAAATGAAAGCGGGACGCTCCTCTGTAGATAAAGAGAGAGCGGGGAAAAAAATAATAAAATAGGACGCTCCTCTGTAGATAAAGAGAGAGCGGGGAAAAAATAATAAAATAAAACGCTCCTCGGTAAATGAAGAGAGAGCAGAAAAATAATTAAACAGGACACTCCTCTGTAGATAAAGAGAGAGCGGGGCTTTGTACTTTCACTTTCTTCATAGTTTTGAAAACATTATGGGTGTTAACTCCTCAAGCCCAAAGTCTTAATTGACCTTCTCCGGAATATTCACCATGGCTGATTTTAGGACTCTTAGCAAAAAAAAATCTCTACAAAAAGGTTCAATATAGATAAAATTTCCTATTTTCATTTTGCCCTGTTTTACTTGGCCACTGTCTGAAAAAATCAGCACTCCAGGCGCTGGACACTCCCTTACTAGTTTTTCACAAAAATATGTAAACAATGCCTCTGGCCTTGAGCTGGGCTTCACAGTGCTGACTACATTTCTAAGATAAGGGAGTTACTAATTGGGCTCCATGGTAACAGCTGGCAGGAGGAGGAACTGGAGGGTCGATTAAGGAAGTCAAGATTTAAAGCACCTATGGCCCTGATCTTTGTCACGCTCCCTCCTTATAACCCCGATTGGGATGAGGACAACCCCAGAAGGCTGGGGGGTGTTCAGTGGCAGCCTAAGACGGCCCAAACTTCCCAGTAATTGAAAACTTGGATGCCGATGGACAGCCGGCCAGAGTGCATGTTCCTTTAGCCTTTAAGGATATTAAACAACTAAAGGAGGCAGTTACTAATTACGGATCCCATTCCCCCTTTACATTGACTCTCTTCGAGTTTTTCTCTGCCAATCAGCTGACACCTAGTGACTGGCAACAGCTTTGCATGGCTATGTTGTCTGGAGGGGATTTTTTGTTGTGGAAAAGTGAAAATCAAGAGAGGTGTCGAGAGCTAGCCCGAGTCAATCAGGACGCCAGCTTCCCACGGCGTAACCTTGAAATGTTAACAGGCCAGGGACTATATGCTATCATAAATCAGCAAATTGATTACGATCCTGGGGTCTATGCTCAGATAGCTACAGCGGCCGTTCAGGCTTGGAAGGCTCTACCTATTTCAAATGCTAAAACAAAAATTTCAAAAATTGCTCAAGGACCCTCTGAGCTTTATTCTGACTTCATTGCCTGATTGATGCAGGTAGCAGGAAAAATATTCCCTAACTTGGAACAAGCCATGCCAGTCATTAAGCAATTGGCTCTTAAATATGCAAATTCCTATTGCCAAAATGCCATTAAATCTACCAGAGCAAAGAGTGTTGATGACATGATTCGAGCTTGTAAGGATATTGATGGAGCTCATATTACAGGACAGGTTCTGGCTGCTGCCCTCAAAACAGAAACAGGGGCCCAGCCCAGGCCCTGGAAGCCTAAGTGTATGGGGCAATCCAGGGACGGAATGGTGCCCCGGGGAGTGGGCAACTTCGTCACCTCCCACGGACCAACCCCTTTCTATCTGTAGACTCCCTAGGGGAACGCCAGGAAGTACAGGATGTACAACTGCAACCGCAGGTCGCAGAGACAGAACAAGCTGCTACCGCAGTAAGATCTTGGCCAGGCGGGGAAAAATGCAGACAAAATCAAACAAAATACAATCAGCTAGGAAAACTTGGAGAACTTTTGCCCTGAAAATGGGCAGCAGACTCCATGTTGTTTGCATCACCATCGTAACCATGGGGTGCCTGGCCGGAAGAGCGGCTTCCTGGTCCCACCTCCCACACTTTTGCAGGCTTCCGATTGGTTCTTCCACAGTCACTCAGACAGGACTTCTAGTCCCGCCTTCCAGCCACTAACCTGTACTGCTGTGTTTCAGATTTGTACCGAGCTGCTCAGAGCCTGTATTTTTTTAAAAAATGCCTACCTATAAATGCTAATGAAAGATATCTTTTTCACACAAAATTTAATTCCACAGGTTTCTATGTTACAGTCCTAAATTTAAGCTAGTTCTAAGTTAAATAACCTAACTTTTTCTCTATAGTTGTGTTACTAAATAATGTTCTATTGATGAGAGATATCAAATATGCTTCTTTATATTTTACTTTTAATTTTGAAGGTTATGAGGATGCATTTGCTCGCCACAGGAACAAGCCTGCAAAGTTCCTGTGATGACCAAAAAATCCTTATTCTCATTGCTAACTATAAAAATAAAAATGTTTACTTAAGGATCTTATTTCAGTTACATCAAGAGTGCACTCTTAGTTAAAAATAAATTAAAATGGATCCAAATATTTTAAGACCACGTGGTTACATAAAGTTAATACAATTATAAGTTTTGTTCTTATTCTTAATATATATATATATATATATATATATATATATATATATATATATTTTAGATATTTAGATAACCTATATTTGTTAATCTATAATTTAATTAGCACATGCCTAATTGATTAGTTAATATATATTTGCCTAATTGTTTTCTTCAACAGAAAACCCATAATTTATGTTTTATATTTACATTTATCAGATACTCTGCCTTTTCAGTTACAGATATTTGAGATAAATGTGTTTACTATAAATTTGCTTTTAAGTAAAAATACAATCAAGTAATTTCTAATTCTCAAGGTTATTGTTCAAACTCATAAAATGATAAATTATTATAATTATTTCTCCAAAATATCTAAAGGTTTTAACTTTATTTTCATTGATATTTCTTATCAAAATATAATAATTTGTTTATAGATTCTAAGGTTTTCAAAAATTGTTCCATAGTATAAAAAAAAAAAGGCACACATACCTCCTCTTGGATGAAGAACCTTGGTGTCCTGTGATTTTTTTTTATTTTTTAACCTCGACGTCTCTCGCCGGACTCGGTTTCCGTTAGCCGGACTTGGCATCTGGAGGTCCTTATGGAGATTCGGAAAGCAGAGGTAAGCGGAGGAGGCTCACCTTCTAAGGGAGAAGGGGGAGGATTGGATCAAGGATAATTTAAAGAGACAGGGTACGTACCATGGGTAACTCAACAGTGAAACTTTGTCTGGCCAACGACGTTAAAGAACTGTTAAGCAAACAAGGAACAGGAATCAAAACCAAGACAGCAACTGAATTCGTTGAAGCTATAGCCCAGGCTTGTCCTTGGTTTCTGACAGGAGGCTTTCTTAATAACAGTGATTGGGATTTGGTAAAGCAGGATCTCCAAAAGTTGTTGAGGGACCAAAGTCCAGATAGAGTCCCGATTGCTACTTTCTCTCTATGGAGATTGGTAAAGGATGCTCTTTTAACTGATACAGTGAAGATTAAGGAGCAGCTTGCTGAATGCAAACAGGCTCTTAATCAGGTCCAAACTGCTGCCACTATTAATCAGGTTATTCAACAAACTTCTAACATACTCGAATCTCAAAGTAAAATTAATCAACATATTTTGTCAGGGATTTTAGCTGCCAACCAAAGAATAGATTTACTTCAGGCTCAGGTAGAAGAATTGTCTGACCTGGTGCTTTTGGGTTGCGTTGACCAACGGGAACATTTGTGCATAACCTCTGTCAGATTTAATAATTCCAGGAATGCTTCCCGCATCATCGGTGCTTATTTGGCCGGAAATTGGTCCATGACAGCGGAAGAGATGATCCAGTCTCAACTAACTCAGATAGCTGCCTTAAACAACACCCGTGTCGATCCAGTGACCTTGACTCAATTCACCACTTGGATATCTTGGATATCTTCTGCCTTTTCCTTTTTTAAGGAGTGGGTGGGAGTAGGGATTTTTGGCACTATGTGTTGCTTTGGTGTGATTCTTTGTTTGTGGCTTCTCTGTCGTCTCAAGGCCCGCAGTGCTCACGATAAGGCTATGATCACACAAGCTCTTGCTGCTTTAGAAAATGGCAACTCGCCACAGGTCTGGCTTGCGCATCTTAAACAGTAAACCTTTGACATGGTCGTTGCACCCCAAGTTATTATAACATTGCACTGGGATCGACATGTCTTTCTTTTGTCATTCTTCTAGTGTTGGAAATTCTACCATATCTTTCCTTTGTGCATACCTCTCCTCCCAGCCTTTCTGCACTAGGATCTTTACTAGCTAATCTTACGGTTCAACTACACCTGCCATTTGATGGTGATGGTCATGGGTCCTGTTTATGGAGGCGGTTACCATAACAATGTCCTGTTGGCCACAACACGCTGAGCTGATCTTGTAGGACCCAGTGACGGGCAACTTCCACGCTTGCACTGCAACCTAAGACAGGGGAATGGGGCCTCCCCAGAGACGGGTAAGCAGTGCAGGGGCGGTGGACGACCTAAGACAGGGGCTACTTGATTCCCCTTGACATGCAACAGCAAGAGAGGTTGATTTGCTGGTAGCAGGCCTTCCCTGGCCCCCGGGGCCCAGCCCCCAATTCCTTGTTCTGCATGTCAAAGTGGCCAGCTCACAAGGCCATGACATATGTGCTCCACGGGAACGTCTTGACCTTTATCTAACAATGGCAGATGTCACAACCAAATTTCTCCCCCTCTCTGTTGTCCGTACCTTTCTCTTGGGGTGTTGCCAACTTAATTTTGTCTGCACTACGAAGACAGCCTCAGCTGTCCCCCTTCGTCTACCATCGTCACGATACAGGATGCGAGGCAAGGCACTGCACTTGAGTGATCCACTTGAGTGGACCTCAAGGGGAGCATGTCCTATTGCATGCGGGTTTGACGTCCACGCCCCACCCCACTAAAAAAGGCGTCGGCTGATATGGCCTCAGGTTTGGGGAAGGGCCCTCCTTAAGGCTGGGCCATACTATGCAGCCACTTCTGCACAGTGGGATAGGACCTCTACTCTCACCTGTATTGTCATAATAAAACAAAAAAGGGGGAACTGTGGTGAGCCGTTTCTGTGAACTGTGGCCGCCATTACAAGATGGCGCTTGTTTTCCCTGTAGTCTGTGGCAAACAACTCCTTATCAGAATGAGTTGGCACGCTGTGACTTGGCACCCTATGAGAAAAGTCCACGTGGCAGTTGTGCATTGGGGCTTTATCTGCTTTATTAAGGCTGGGGCACACGGGAGGAGTGTTCGAGAGAGAAACAAGCTAAAAGACATGTCTAAACAAAGGCCTGAATAAACTGCTGAAGGAAGAATCCTGTGTTGTGTTTCCTTTGCTGGCGAGGGGTCGCGGCACCTTACATCAGACCTAGCCATAAACAAAATCCTGAAAATATCCCTAATTGTAACCCTAGACCTGATATTAGCCCTAGCCCTAATCTTAGCCCTAACCCTAACACAAACCCTAGCTCACATTCTAGCCCTAAACCTAGCCTTAATTCTAACCAGAACCCTCACCCTACCCAATTCCTAATTTTAACCCTTTTTCTAGCCCTGAACCAAGGTATATAACCCCATCCTTGTCCCTAAAACTAAACCTAACCCTAGCCCTAACTATAGGCCTAAACCTAACACTAATCTTAGCGCTAATCCTAGCCCTAATTTAGCCCTAAACTTAACCCTACCCTAACCCTAGCCCTAAGACTAACTCTAACTCTAAACCATAGCCCTATTTCTATTTCTAACCATATTCATTACTGTAACCCTCACACTAGCCCTGACCTTAGCCCTAAACCTAGCCATAACCCTAACCCTAGATCTAACCACAATGCTAAATCCAAACCTAAACTTAAGCCTAAACATCACCCTTCCACTAGCCCTAACACTATTGCTAATCCTAAACTAGCAGTAACCCCAGTCGTAGCCCTAAAACAAAACCGAGAATTTGTCTAACCCTAAAAATACCATATACTAAACCCTACCAATATAACTAGTAATAAACCTAGCTCTATTTCGAGTCCTAGCCCTAAAATTAACCCTGACCCAACTCTTATCCAAACACTAACAGTAGCTCTCTATATTACCCTAACTCTAAAGCTAATACTAACACAAGACCGAGCCCAAACCCAAACATTAAAACTAACCCTAATCATAACCCTAGTTCTTACATTGGAAATAGCCCTAACCCTAACACAAAATAGCCCTAATCCGAGACCTAACTAGATTTAACTCTAACCCTAAACCTAGCCCTAAATCTACCCCTAAACATAGCCCTAAACCTTGTTCTAACCCTATCCCTTGCACTAAGCCAAAACCTACCCATATTGCTAAACCTAATCCTAATCCTCATACTTAACCTAAACCAAACACTAACGATATTACTAGTCCTATCCCTATCCCTTATTCTAGCTCCAAACCTAACCCAAAACCTAACTCTAAACTTCACACTTATTCTGACCCTAACACTAATTATAGGTCTAAACCTGACACTAACCCTAATCCCGAAACATGAAACTAGCCCTATCAGTAACCTTATACCTAAACCTAACCCTAACACTAGTCCTAGACCTAAACCTAATCCTAAATCTAGCGATAACTGTAGCCCTAGACCTAAACAAAAACTTAGTCCTAGCCCTAACAATAACCATTAACCTAAAACAAACACTAACCCTACCCTTAGACCTAACCCTAGTCCCAATTCTGGCTTTCAACCTAACCCTAACACTTACTTGAACACTGATCCTGACCCTAACACTAAACCTAGCTCTAAACCCGACTGTAAACCAAAATATAAATTTAACACTAGACCTAGCTATAGCCCCAACCCTAAAACTAGCCATAATTAGAACCCTATATCTTACATTAACCATAGCACTAACCCTAGGTTTAAACCTAACACCAAACCTAGCCCTAATCCGGGGCCTAAACCTACCCTAAGCATAATCCTCACCCTAACCCTAGCACTAAAGCTAACCCTAACCCTCACCTTAGTCTTAACCCTAGCTCAAAGCCTAAGCCTTAGCTTAAAGATAACCCTAGGACTATCCTTAACAATAACCGTAACCCTAGCCCTATTCCTAACGTTAACCCTAGCCCTACCTCTAGCTCAAACCCTAGCCATTACCTTAAATCTAACCATAACACTAATGATAACCCTAGCCCTAACCCTAACCAAAACCCTAATACAAATCATAAACCTAACCATAGACCTAACCCTAAACCTAACTCTTGCTGTGATACTAAACCAAACTCAAACCCTAACCCTTATCCTAAACCCAACAGTAAACCTAGCCCTAAAACTAAACTTAACCCTAAATATAACCTTAACACTAAAGCTAACCTTACAACTAACCCAATATATTACCCTAAAACTAACCCTAACCCCAATAAAAACCCTAGTCCTAACCCTAAACCTAACCCTGACCATAACCATAACCCTAGCCCTAGACCTAACACTAAAACTAACACTCACCCTAGGACTATCCCTAGTTCAAAACCTAAACTTTACCCTAAACCTAACCTTAACCCTACCTTAAGCTAGTGTTACTAGCCCTAACCCAAACTCTAAGCCTAACTCTAGACCTAATCTTAACAATACCCTTAGACCTAAACCTAGCCCTAACCCTATACATTATCCTTATGATAACCCTAATCCTAATGCTAACCTAGGCCTAACCCTAACCGTTTTTGCTAACCTGAAACTTATTCATTCCCCTAAACCCACCCTGAACCCTAAACCTGACCCTATCTATTACTGTAACCCTAACCATAAAGCTCATTTTTGCCCTATCCTTAAACATTAAGCTAAAACAAACCCTAACCCTGATCCTGATCCTACCATAGCTCTAAACATGACCCTTACCATAAGCCTAACATACTAGACCTAGACACAAACCTGACCCTAAATCTATCCCTAAATGTAACACTAGACTTGGCATTAGCCCTACCCATAATTCTAGAACTAAACATACAATATACCCTAGCACTCATTCTACCCTTAAACCTAGCCTTAATCATATCCTTAACCTTATCCCTAGCCCTAACCCTAATTCTAACCCTCATCCAACCTTTAAACCTAGCTTAAATGCCATCCCTTACCCTAAAGGTAACCATAACCCTAGTCCTAATGCTAGGCCTAAGCTGAACACTAAACCTAGCCCTAATACTAGCCCTAATTTAGTCCTATCCCTAAAACTAACCATAACCCCAGATCTAACTCTCATCCTAGTCCTATCCCTATTTCTAAACCTATCCGTTATCATAATCCTAACCATAGCTCTAACCCTTGCCCTATCTTTAGACCTAGACCGAACCCTAGATCTAATGCTAATTCCAAATCTAACCCTAACCCTAAGCATAGCCTAACACTAACACTAGTCCTAACCCTAATGCTCACCATATAACTAGTGCTAACCCTAAACCTAGGACTAAAACCAAATTGAGCAATACACCTAACCCTAAACCATAACTTAAACCAAACCCTAACACTACACCTAGACCTAACCCTAGGCCTAATTGGAGTCCTAACCCTAAAGTTAAAACTTACCCTGACTCTGACTACTATCCTAACAGTCCCCCTAGCTCCAAACACCATGATAAACTTAAATGAAACCCTAACAGTAACCATAGCCCTTATTTGAGTCCTAACCCTAACCCTAAAAAAACCTCTGATTCTTACTCAGATCCTAACAATAACCCTAGCTCTAAATATTACTCTAATCTTAAACCTAACACTTATACTACACCTACCCCTTACCCTAACCCTAACCCTAAAACTAACCCTAATTGTAACCCTAGTTTTTACAATAGCAATTTACTTAACACTAACACAAAAACTAGCCCTAATCTGAGTCCAAAACCTAGATTTAACCCTAACCCTAACACTAAACCTAGCCCTAACCCTAGCTCTAAGGCTATCACTTAACCTAAGCCAAACACTATCACTAATGGTAACCCTAGAATTATCCCTAATCTTTAGGCTAATCAAAAACTTAACCCTATTAGTAGTCCTAAACCAAGCCATCACTTTAGCTCTTACCCTATATTAAACCCTAATACTAACCCTGATCCTTATTCTGATCCTAACACTAGCCCTCGATCTAAACCTGACCCTTACCCTAGTCCAAACCCTAACACTAGACCTATACCTAACCCTAATTCTAAATCTAGACTTAACTCTAGCCCTAGACCTAAACAAAAACCTAACCTTAGCCCAAAAAATAACCATGAATCTAACCCATACACTAACCCTACCCCAGACCTAAACCTAGTCCTAATTCTGCCTGAAACCCTAACTCTAACTCTAACCAAAACACTGGCCTTGCCTTTATAGTAAACCTATCTCTAAATTTGACCCTACCAGAAAATCTAAACCTAACACTACACCTAGCCACAATCTTAACCCTAAAACTAGCCCAAAATATAACCCTAGCTCTTACATTAACCATAGCTCTAACCATAGGCCTAAACCTAATACAAAACCTAGAGCTAATCCCAGGCCTAAACCTAGACTTAAGCATAACCCTAACCCTAGCCCTTGCCCTAACCCTAACCTAACCCTTACCTTAGTCCTAATCCAAGCTCAAAGCCTAACCCTTACCCTAAACATCAACCTACATCTATCGCTAAAATAACCCTAACCATAGACCTAATCCCAACACTAACTCTAGCCCTAAAACTACCCTTTACCCTAAACCTAACCCTAACCCTATTGATAATCCTAGGCCTAAACTTAATGCTATAACTAACTAGAAAACTAACCCTAGAAATAACCCTCAAACTAACACTCGCCATAGACTTAACCCTAGCTCAAACCCTAACCCTTATCATAAACCTAAACATAACCACTGTCATACCCTAACTATAACCCTAAACTTACATCTAAACCTATCCATTACAATAACCTTAATCCTACCCCTAATGATGAAACACCCTAATCCTAACCCTAACCCTAACCATACTGTAATCTTATCCCTAGACTTAACCCTAAACCTAACCCTCACCCTAGGCATTACCCTAGCTCATATAAACATAACCCTGACCCTAGCCGTTTTTCTAACCCTAACACTAACCATAACTCAAGGCCTATTCCTAACCATAAACCTAGCCCTAAACTTAGCCCTAAACTATCCATTATACTAACTCTAACCCTTACCCTAATGCAAACCCTATACCTAACCCTAACTCAAAAAATTAGCTAAATCTAACATGAACCCTAAACAAAACCCTATCATTACCCTAACCCACACCCAAATGCTAACACTAGCCCTAACCATAAATCCTTACTTTAACCAAACTCTATGACCCTGACACTAATAAATCCCCTAGCTCTAAAGCTGACCCTTACCTTAAACCTAACACTTACACTAGACCTAGCCATAACCATAATCGTAAAACTATCCCCAACTGTAAGCCTAGACCTGACTTTAGCCCTATCCCTAATCCTAGCCCTAAGTTAACACATATCACAGCCCTTATCGTAGCACTAAATGTACCCTTACTCCTAAACCTAACCCTAACACTATCCCTAACCCTAACACTAACCTAGCCCTAATCTTAGCAGTAATTTAGCCCTATTCGTAACCTAGGCCCTTACTCTAGCCGTAAGACTAACTCTAACTCTCACCCTAGCCCCATTCCTTGTTCTAACCCAATCTCTTACCAGAACCTAAATCCTAGCCCTAACCCTAGCGCTATTCTTGCCCTAGCCATAACTTAGATTTAACTTTAAATCCAACTCTAAATCTAACAATAACTCTAAGCTTAACTGTAACCCTAGCTCTAACTATAAATCTAAATTTATGCCTAAGGCTAAACCTAAATCTAACACTAGCCCTAACCCTAATGCTAATCCTAAAACTAGCCCTAACCCTAGCCCTAGCCCTAAACCAAAACTTAACCATAGCCTTAACCCTAACTCTTAAACTAACCCTAACCCTAACCCTAGCCCTAATTTGAGTCTTAATCCGAAATCTAAAACTTACACTGAACCTGACTCTGACCATAACACTAACCCTAGCTCTAAACATAACCCTAACCCTAAATCTAAACTTAACACTAGATATAGCCCTAACCCTAACCCTAAATTTAGCCCTAAACATAACCCTGGTACTTCCGTTAGCCATAACCCTACCCTAGCACTAACTTAACAGAAGACATAGCCCTAATCCTAACCCTAACTCTAACCGTACTGTAATCTTATCCCTAGACTTAATGCAAAACCTAACCTCACCCTAGGCATTACCCTAAATAAAATCCTAACCCTTATGCTAAACATAACCCTAACCCTAACCCCAGTTTTAACCCTAATCCTAACCCTAACCCTAGCCTAATCAAAAACATAACCCTATCCCTAACCCTAGCTCTAACCCTATTCATTGCCATAAACATAACCCTAACCCTAATGCTAAACCTAGTCCTAAACCTAACCCTATCCCTAATCCTAACCCTATCTATTACCCCAATCCAAACCTAGACCTTAAACCTCATCCTATCATTAACCTAACACTAACCCTAATGCTAATTTGAGCCCTAATTTTAAAACTTAACCTAAAATTATCATTAACCATTATCCAAGAATTGATATTAGCCCTAGCCCTAATCCTAGTGGTAAACTTAAAACAAAACCTAGCCCTCATCTTAGCCCTAAACTTAGCCCTAATTATGACCCTAAACTTAAACATACCCCTAACCTAATTCTAACACACACCCTCCCAGTAAACCTAGGTATAACACCATCTGTTACCCTAAACTTACTCCTAACCCTAACCCTAACGCTAGACCTAAGCTGAACACTAACCCTAGCCCTAATCCTACCCCTAATTTAACCCTATCCCTAATTTTTATGCTAAACATAGCCCTAAGACTAACTCTAACTCTCCACACTAGCCCTATCCCTAGTTTTAAATCTATCCCTTAACCCTAACCCTAGCCCTAAACATAACCATAAACCTTGCCATAACCCTTGCTTAATCCTTAATCCTAGTCTTAATTCTATATCTAACTACAACTGTAACACTTACCCTAAGCCTAAGCCTAACATTAAAACTAGCACTAACCCTAACACTAATCATGAAACTATACATAACCTAACCCTAGCAGTAAAACAAAACCGAGTAATAGCCAACACTAAACCTTAACTTAAACCAAACCCTAGCACTACACCTAGACGTAACCCTAGCCCTAATTCGAGTTCTAACCTTAACTTTAATACTAACCATGACTCTGACTCATAACCTAACACTCAACCTAGCTCTAAACACCACCCTAAACTTAATACAAACCCTACAGTAACCCTAGCCTTATTTTGTGTCCTAACCCTAACTCTAAACCTAACACTGACCCTGACTATGAAACAAACACTAAGACTAGCTCTAAATATCACCCTAACCTTAAAACTAATTAACACTAGAGGTTTAACACCTAATTATAATCCAAACATTAACCCTAATAGTAACCCTAGTTCTTACAATAGCCATTGCTATAAACTTATCCCTAATTTTAACACAAAAACTAGCCCTAAACCAAGCCCTAAACCTAGTTTTAACCCAAACCCTTGCCCAAATGCTACCCCTAACCCTAGCTCTAACTCTATCCCTTAAACTATGCCAAACCCCAACATTAAAGCTAACCCTAATCCTTAATGTAATATGAATGCTTACCCTACCAGACCTAACCCTAGCCCTCATTCTAGCTCTAACCATAACCCAAACCCTAACCCTAACCCTGACCCTTATTCTGACCCTAACACTAATAATAGGACTAAACTTAAACCTAACCCTAAATCGAACCCTAACAGTAGCACTTCCAATAACCTTATAACTAAACCTTACCCTAACAGTAGCCATAGACCTAAACCTTATCTTAAATCTAGCCATAATTCGAACCCTAGACCTAAAGAAAAACCTAGACATAGCCCTAACAATAACCCTCAGCCTAAGCCAAACACTAACTCTTCCCCTAGACCTAACCCTAGAACTTTAATTCTAACCATAACCCTAACCTGAAGACTCAGCCTGACACTAACAGTAACCCTAGCTCTAAAATCCCACCCCAACCCGAAACCTAACCCTAAAACTATACTTAGCACTAATATTAACCCTAAAACTAGCCTGAATCATAACAAGTTCTTAAATTAGCTGTATCCCTAACCTATCGCAAAACCTAGCCCTAATCCAAGGCCTACCCTAGATATAACCCTAAAGTTAATCCTAATCATAACCATAGCCCTTAGCCTAAACCTAAGCCTAACCATAAACCTAATCCTTAGCAAAACCCTAGCCCTAACCCTTTCTATAACCTATGTATTACTCTAATGATAACACTAACCCTTATACTAACCCTAGGCCAAACCCTAATCCTGTCCCTAACCCTAACCCTATCCATTACCCTACACTTAACCTGAACCCTAAACCTAAATCTATCATTACCCTATCCTTAAAAATAATGCTAATTTGAGCCCTAAACCTAAACCTTAACCTAACAAAAACATTAAACCTTCCCCTAACTCTAATAATACCCCTAGCTCTAAACCTGACCCTAACCATAACCATAACCAATAAAATAGACCTAGCTATAAACCCAACCCTAAACTATCCCTAACTGTAACCCTAGGCCTTACTTTTGCTCTAGCTCTAATCCTAGTCCTAACCCTAACACAAACCTTAGCCCACATGCTAGCCATAAACTTCACCTTAAGTATAAACCTAACCAAAACCCTAATTCTAACCCTCACCCTAGCCATAAAACTAGCTATAATCCCAAAACTTACCCTAAACCTAACCCTACCTCTAAACCTAACACCAACCCTAGCCCTAACCCTAGGCCTAACATTAACCCCAACCCTTTCCCTAAGACTAACGCTAACTCTTGCCCCATCCCTATACCGAGTTCTAACCCAATCCCTTACCATCACCCTAAACCTAGCCCTAAACTTAGCCCTACCCATAGCTCTATCCTTAGCCCTAGCTCAAACCCTAGATCTAAACCTAACTCTAAACCTAACCATAAACTTAAGCCTAAACCTCACACTAACACTAGCCCTAACCCTAACACTAATCTTAAAACAAGCCCTAACCCCACCCATAGTCCTAAAACAGAACTGAGTAATAGCCCTAAACCTTATCCTAAACCAAACCCTAACCTTACACCTAGGAACATTCCTATCTCTAATTCTAGTCCTAAGTCTAACCTGAAAAGTATTTCAGACACTGACTCTGACTCTAACACTAACTCCATAACCATAAACCTAACCCTAACACTAAACCTAGACCTAACCCTAACCCTAACCCTATAACTAGTGCTAATAATAACCATACTTCATACATTTCCCTTAACTTTAACCCTAGCCCTAACCTAAACCAAAACCTAGCCTTGGTCCGAGTCCAAAACCTAGCTTTAACCCTAAACTTAAAAGTAACCCTAACCCAAACAAAAGCCCTAATCCTATACATATCCTAGCCCTAATCTTAGATCTAAACCTATTGTTTACCTTAAAGATAACCCGAACCCTTATGCTGAATATTAGACCTGATCTTAACCCTATCCATTACACTAAACCACATCTAAACCTGAAATCTAACCCTGTCATTAACTCTAACCCTAAACCTAATGCTAATTCTAGCCCTAAACCTTACCTCTAACCTAAACCAATCCCTAACCTTGAACCTGACCCTAATAATAACCCTAGCTCTAAACCTGACCCTTACTCTAAACCTAACCTTTAAACTGGACCAAGCCATAAACCTAACACTAAATCTATCCCTAACTGTAACCCTAGACCTGGCATTAGCCCTATCCCTAATACTAGCCCTAACCCTAACAAACACTAGACGTCATTCTAGCCCTAAGCCTAGCCTTAATCGTAACCCTAACCCTAATTCTAGTGCTAATCCTAATACTAACACATACCCTAGCCCTCAACCTAGCTATAACCCACTCCCTTACCCTACTTGTAATCCTAACTCTAACCCTAACCTGAGGTCTAAACCTAACACTAACCCTAGCCCTAATTTAGCCCTATCCCAGACTAACTGTAACTCTCACACTAGCCCTATCACTAGTTCTAACCCTATCCCTCAACATAACCCTAACCCTAGCCCTAACCCTAGTCCAAAGGCTTGCTCTATCCTTATTCCTAGCCCTAACCATAGATCAAATCCTAATTCTAAATCTAACCCTAACCCAAAGCCTAAGATTAACCATTATAATTACATTTATATTTAGATTCTAATTCTACAGATGTTGGCTTCAAATATTATTTAGAATATAGTCATTGGTTTCATAAAAGTCATACCATTTCTGGTGCTATATAGAGAACTGATGGTGAGGGGTAGGATACAATGTTAAGGGAAAAGGAGTGAGGGTATGAGATTAATTTATCTCAGCAAATTGGAGAACAGTAATGAATAGACAGGGGTAATTTATGGAAGGATGTATAAATTCAAATTCCATATCTGTATTCATAAAATTACCCTATGTATAAATAGTGAAAGTTAGGAGGTTGAAAGTGGGATAGAGGGAGCAATATAAAAGAATAAAAAAATAATAAGGAAAGCAAAAAGAGAGGGAGAATGAAAATAAGAGAAAATAAGGGGGGGGTGAGGTGAGCCTATGCAATTAATTCCTTATATTATACTATTCTAGTGATTCAGTTCTTAAAGTCCAATTTCATGCAAAGTTCTTGGTTTCACATATGTTGAGATTGTGAGGGCCAGAGGGGGAAGGGTAGAGGAGAATAGATGAGAAGAGTGAGAATAGAAAAGTCTCTCAGAACTCTGTTTTCTACCAGTAGGTGGAGTTTTCTATTCCTAGCTTGTGTCTCTGTGCTAAGAGTGGTGTAGGTAGCCAGTTTGTGAGGGCTTGAACTTCTACCTGGAGCCTCCCAACTCTTAGTCTCGGAGTTGGAAACCAGGTACCTGTACAGTTGCTGTTCTGCATTGATAGCTATGCCCCCCAAAAGCATGTTTGAAAAATCTTGAGTTATCACAGGTGGAGGTAGGGGAGTTGGAAACTGGGTACCTGAGCAGCCACAGAACTGAGCTGGTAGCCACAGCCACTAAGAGATGGGTAATAAGGTTTTCCAAGATGGATTCCATCTGTTACCTGTGTAGGGTGTTTGGTGAGGTGGGCGGTTCTGGGGTGACCTTTGGCTGTGTCCAGAGCTTGATCATGTGACGCGCAAGCAAAGCCTTCATGTTCTTTGCTACCTACTCTCTGCACTGAGAGCTCCTGCTTGGCCAAGACTTACGCCTGAGCCCAGAGCGAACCCATGGACAAGACTTCCCTTTGCTCCAAGAGCTTACGCGTGGCTGACACTTCCATCTGAGCTGAGAGCCTATGCTCAGCCGAGACTTCCGTCTGTGCAGAGATCTCATGAGCAGTGGAGACTTCCTACTTCTGACTGAGCCAAGAGCAACCACACAGCCGAGCCTTCCATCTGCACAGAGAGCTCCAGCGTCTCCCTAGTTTTCTTCAAATTTCTATGATATTGGGCAAGATTCATCTTTTACGTAGCCTTACAATGCTCCACAGGTTGGGGCCTTTTGGGTTCAATGGTTCACTGTCAGGAACAGTTTGTATTTTAAGATTTTCCTTCATTATGGATTATTGATGTGAATGAAAATTTAGCTGGAAATCAAACAGGGTTGGTAGGAGGTGCTTGAAAATTCACGAATCAGTTCTCAGTGGGCACTCTCTGGTTTCTTTGTTTTGAAGGTAGGTCAAAGCTGAAGCATGCAAAAGCAACTTTATCTGCTATCTTAAGGAGAAAACAGAGAAATATGTATGTATTGAAATAAGTCTCCCAATGATTTGATCAGATTTCTTTGATACTGGGCAGTATTCATCTTTAACATCTCCCACTAGGCTCCCCAAGTTTGGGGCATCTAGGATCAATAATTTTCTATACAGGTAAGGGTTAGGGTTAGGGTTAGGGGTAGGGTTAGGTTTAGAGATTGTGTTAGAGATTTTTTGTTCAAATTTCTTTGATGCTGAGCTGGATTCATCTTTTCCCTAGCCTTACTGTTCTCCCCAGGTTTGGGCCTTCTGGGTTCACTGGTTCGCTGTCAGGAACAGTTTGTAATTTAAGGTTTCACTTCATTTTGACCTATATGGGTAAATAGAAATAGATCTTGAAATCAAACACAGTTTGTTTGAAAGTTTGCTTGAAACTTCACACACTCAATCAGTTCTCAGTGTGCATTTTCTGGTTTGTTTCTTGTGGAAGTAGCCCTATGCTGAAATAGAAAGAAATAGCTTCATCTGTGAGTGCTTTAGGAGCAATCTTCAATATTTTTTTTGGTCAAATTACTTTCATACTGTAAAGGATTCATCCTTTAACTAGCCTTAGTAGGATCCCAAGTTTGGGGCCTTTAAGTTCAATGATTCACTGTTAGGAACAGTTTGAAATTTTAGGTGTCCCTTTTTTATGGCCTAAAGGTATGAATAACAATGAAGCTGGAAATCAAACAGGGTTGGTACTAGCTGCTTGATATGTCACACACTGAATTAATTCTCTGTGAGCGCTCTCTGCTTTCTTTCTATTGAATATAGGCCAACAGAAAAGCATGCAAAAACAACTTTATCTGAGAGCACTTTAGGAAACAACAGGGAAATAAGCATGTAATGAACTACCTCCCGCAATTATTTGGTCAGATTTATTTGATACTGTGCATTTTTTATCTCTTAGTTTGCCCCAGTAGGCTTCACAACTTTGGGACTTCTATGATCAAAGGTTATCTAAGCAGGTTAGGGTTAAGGTTACAGTTAGGGTTAGGGCTAGGTTTAGACCTAGTGTTAAGTTTAGAGTTAGTTTTGTTCACATTTTCTTGATACTATGCAGGATTCATTTTTTACATAGCCTTACTATATTCCCCAGGTTTGGGCCTTCTCAGTTCAATGGTTCGCTGACAGTAACAGTTTGTATTTTGAGGTTTCACATCATTTTGAACTCTATGGTAAAGGGAAATGGAGCTTGAAATAAAAGAGGGTTGATGCTAACTGATTGAAACATCTCACACTCAATCATTTCTCCGTGTGCACTCTCTGGTTTGTTCCTTATGAATGTAACCCTAAGCTGAAGCATGCAAAGCAACTTTATCTGAGAATACTTCAGGAGAAAACAAGAAAATAGGAATGTACTGAATTATCTCCACCAATTATTTCGTCAGTTTTCTTAGATACTGCACAGGCTTCATCTATTAGCTTGCCCCAGTAAGCTCCTCACGTTTGGGACATCTAGGATCAATGATTTTCTAAACAGGTTAGGTTTAGTTTTGGGATTAGGGTGAGGGCTATCTTTAGAGATAGTGTTAGGATTAGAGTTTGTTTTGTTCAAAGATCTTTGATACTGGGAAAGATTCATCTTTTACCTACCCTTATTAAATGTCCCAATTTTGGGCCTTCTTTGTTCAATGGTTTGCTGTCGGTAATAGTTTTTTTTTTTATAATTTCTCACTTCATTTTGACCTATATGGATAAATGTAAATGGAGCTAGAAATCAGAGGATTGGTGCTATCTGGTTGAAACTTCACATACTCAATCAGGTGTATTTGGGCTCTCTCTGGTTTCATACTTGTGAAAGTCATTGTAAGATGAAGCATGCAAAAGAAATTTATCCAAGATCACTTTAGGAGAACACAGGGCAATATGCATGTAGTGAAATACCACACCCAACTACTTGTTCAGATTTTTTTGATACTGTGCAGAATTCATATGTAAGCTTGCCCCATTAGTCTCCCCAAGTTTGAAACTTTTATGATCAAAGGTTCTCTTAACAGGTTAGGGTTACAGTTATGGTTAGAGTTAGGGCAAGGGTTAGAGCTAGTGTTAGGGTTAGAGTTAGTTTTTTTCAACATTTTTAATACTGGGCAGAATTCATCTTTTTCCTATTCTTAGTATATTCCACATGTATGGGCTGCCTAGGTAAAAAGGAGTTGCTCTCAGGAGCAGTTTTAATTTTCCTGTTTTATTTCATTTTGCCTTATATAGGTGAATGGAAATGGTGCAGGAACTCAAACAATGTTTGTGCTAGCTGCTTGAAGCTTCACACACTCAATCAATTTTCCGTGTCCATGCTCTCATTTATTTTTTTCTTGTGGAGGTAGCCCAAAGCTGAAGGAGAAAGAAACAGCTTTGTCTGTGACCACTTTAGGTGCAAGCTTCAACATTTTTTTTTGCTTGATTGCTTTGGTAGTGTACAGGTTTCATGCTTTTCCTAGCCTTAGTAGGATCCCTAAGTTTGGGCCTTCAATGTTGGTTGGTTCACTGTCAGGAACAGTTGGAATTTTTAGGTTTCACTTTATCATGGTTTATAGATGTGAATGAAAATGGAGCTGTAAATCAAGCAGGTTTAGTACTAGCTGCTTGCATCTTCACACACTCAATCAGCTCTCTGTGGGCACTCTCTGGTTTGTTCCTTGTGAAAGTACCATAAACTGCAGAATGAAAAAATAATTTAACCAACAGCACATTTGAAGAAAACAGGGAAATATGAATGTACTGAAATACTTACCCCAATTACTTGGTCAGATTTCTTTGATACTGTGGAGGATTTATCTGTTTTCTTTTCCCACTAGGCTCCTTTATTTGGGAATTACTATGAACAACGGTTCTCTAAACAGGTTAGATTAGGTTTAGTATTAGGTTAGGCCTAGGTTTACAGCTATTGTTTTGTTAGATTTAGTTTTGTTCAAATTTCTTTGATACTGTGCAGGATTTGACTTTCACATAGCCTTACTATATTCGCTGGGTTTGTGCCTCTTGGATCAAGTGTTACCTGTCTGGAACAGTTTGTATTTTAAATTTTCACTTTATTTTGACCTATATGGGAAAATGGAAATGGAACTGGAAATCAAGCAGGGTTGGTTCTTGCTACTTCAAACCTCACACACTCAATCAGTTATCTATGGGAATTCTCTGGTTTACTCTTTGTGAAAGTAGCCCTAAGCCAAAGCATGCAAAGCAATGTTATGTCAGAGCACTTTAGGAGAAAACAGGGAAATATGCATGTGCTGAATTACCTCCCCTAATTATTTGGCAAGATTTCTTTGATAATGTGAAAGATTCATCTGATAGCCTGTCTCACTTGGCTCCACAAGTGTGGGTCTTCTAGGATCAAAGGGACTCTAAACATATTAAGGTTAGTGTTAGTGTTAGTGTTAGGACTAGGTTTAGAACTAGTGTTAGGGTTAGAGTTGGTTTTGTTTTCAAATTTCTATGATACTGTGCAGGATTCATCTGTTTCCTATTTTGACTGTCATCCAAATGTTTGGGCCTCCTACATAAAGGGTTTTCTTTCAGGAACAGTTTCAATTTTCATGTTTCCCTTCTTTTTGCCCTATAGGAATGAATGGAAAGGAAGCTGGAAATCAAACAGCGTTTTGGCTAGCTGCTTGAATCATCACACACTCAATCAGTTCTCAGTAAGGATTCTCTGGTTTGTTTCCTGTGGAAGTAGCCCTAAGCTGAATTAGAAAGAAACAGCTTTATCTCTGAGTGCTTTAGGAGCAAGCAGAATACATATGTACTGAAAGAACTTCGAATATTTTGGTCAAATTACTTTGATCCTGTACAGGATTCATCCTTGACCTAGTCTTAGAAGGCTCCCCAAGTTTGAGCCTTCAAGATTCAATGGTTTGCTTTCAGGAACAGTCTCTATTTTAAGGATTCTCTTCATGTTCACCTAAATGGATTTGGAGCTTGAAATCAAACAAGGTTGGTGCTAGCTGCTTCAAACTGCAAACACTCAATAAGTTCTCTATGGGCATTCTCTGGTTTGTTCCTAGTGAATGTAGCTCTAAGTTGAAGCATTCAAACCAAGTTTATTTCAGAGCACTTTAGGAGAAAAGACGGAAATATAAATATATTGAAATACCTTCCCCAATTATTTGGTCATATTTCTTTGATACTGTGCAGGATTCATCTACTAGCTTGCAACACTAGGATCCGCAATTTTGGGACTTCTATGATCATAGGTTCTCTAAACAGCTTAGCGTTAGGGTTGGAGTTAGAGTCAAATCTACCTTTAGAGTTACAGTGAGATTTGTTCTAATTTATTTGATACTTGGAAGTATTCATCTTTTCCTTACCCTTGTTAAGTTCCCCAGTTTTGGATCTTCTCAGTTCAAGTGTTCACTGTCAGGAACACTGTACATTTTAAGGGTTCACTTCATTTTTATCTCTATGGGTAAATGGAAATGGAGCTCAAAATCAAACAGTATTGGTGCTAGCTGCTTGAAACTTCACATACTCAATTAATGCCCTGTTGGTACTCTCTGATTTCTTCTTTGTGAAATTATCCCAAAGCTGAAGCATTCAAAAAAAAAAAAAAACTTATCTGAGAGCACTTTAGGACACAACAGAAAAATATGCATGTACTGAAGTATCTCCCCCAGTCATTTGGTCAGATTTCTTTGATACTGCACAGGATTCATCTGTTAGCTTTCCCCACTTGTCTCCACAAGATTGGAACTTCTATGACCAAAGGTTCTTTAAATAGGTAAGTATAGGTAAGTGTTAGTTTTCGGGTTAGGGTTAGGGCTAGTGTTAGAGTGAGTGTTAGGGTTTGAGTAAGTTTTGTTCAGTTTATATATATATATATATATATATATATATATATATATATATATATATATATTGGGCAGGAGTCATCTTTTACCTAGCCTTACTATGTTCACCAGTTTGGGGCCTTCTGGTTTCAAGGTTCACTGTCAGGAACAGTTTGAGTTTTAAGGTTTCAATTCATTTGATCCTATACAGGTAAATGGAAATGGAGCTATAAATCAAACAGTGTTTGTGCTAACTGCTTGAAATTTCACACATTCAATCTGTTCTCTCTGGCACTCTGTGATTTCTTCCTTGTGAAAGTAGCTCTAAGCACAAGCATGCAAAAGCAACTTTATCCAAGAGCACTTTATGAGAAATCAGGAAAATATGCATGTCCTGAACTACCTCCCCCCAATTATTTGGTCAGATTTGTTTGATACTGCACAGAATTCATCTGCTAGCTTGCTGCACTGGGTTCCCCATGTTTGGGACTTGTATGATCAAAGCTGTATAAACAGGATAGATTTAGCTTTTGTGTAAAATTTAGGACTAGAGTTAGAACTAGTGTTAGGGTTAGAGTTATTTTTGTTCAAATTTCTTTAATAGTGGGCAGGATTTCTCTTTTATCTAGCCTTATTATGTTCCTTTTGGACCTTCTAATTTAAATTGTTCACTGTCAGGAACAGTTTGTATTTTAAAGTTTAACTTCAAGTTTTCCTGTATGGGTAAATTGAAATGAAGCTGGTAATCAAACAGGGTTGGTGCTACCTCCTTGAAATTTCACACACTCAATCAGTTCTTTGTGGTCACTCTCTGGTTTCTTCCTAGTGAAAATTTTCCAATGCTATGACAATGAAAAGAACATTATTCAAGAGCACTTTAGGAAGAAACAGGGATATGGCTTGATTTTGTTTTAGGTCTAGGGCTAGTGTTAGGGCTAAATTTTTGGATTAGTTTTAGACTTAGAGTTAGTGTTAGGATGAGGTTTAGGATTACAGTTAGGGTTAGATTTAGATTTAGGGTTAGATCTAGTACTAGTGTTAGTTTTAAGTTAGGGTTCAAGAAGGGATAGGAATAGAACTAGGGATATGGCTAGGAAGAGAGTTAGTTTAGACTTTGCCAGGCTTAGGCTAGGGTTCAGGTGAGAGCTAAATTATGGCTAGGATTAGGGCTAGGGTTAATGTTAGGGTTAGGCCTTGGGGTAGGGCTAGGTTTAGGGTTAGCATTCGGGTCAAGGTTAAATTTAGGGGAATGGGTGGTGTGATAGCTAGATTTAGGTCTAGGATGAGGGTTAGAAATAGGATTAGGGTTAGGGTTCATGTTCAGGGTAGGATTAAGGTAGGTTTAGGGCTAAAATGAAAACTAGGGTTTCTATTAGGTTTAGGGCTAGTACTAGCACTAGGACTAATGTTAGGTCCATGGTTTTGGTTAGGGATAGTTTTAGGATTAGGTTATGCCTAGTTCTTGTGTAAGAGTTACATGTAGTGTAAGGGTCAGGTTTAGAGCTAGCGGTTTTATTAGGGTTAGAGTCAGGGTTGGCATTTGGTTTAGGTTAAAGTATACAGTTAAGGCGTGAGTTAGTGGTAGGTTTAGGTTTAGGGTTAGGGTAATGGATATGGTTAGGTTTAGATTTCAGTTAAGGTTTACGGTAAAGAATGGGTTAGGTTTATTGATAGGGTTAGGGTTAGCATTAGGGTTAGGGTTAAGTTTAGTGTAATGTATAGGTTTAGAGCTTGGATTAGGGCTAGGTTATGGTTTGGATTCAGTCTAGGATTAGGGTTAGGTCTAGGGATAATGCTAGGCTTTGGTTTAGGGTTAGGATAAGTGTTAGGGTTAGGGCTAGGGTTATTGTTAGGTTAGAGTAAAGGTTAGTGTTTGAGCTAGGGTTAGAGCTAGGCCGAGGGTTAGGTTTAAGTTTAGGTCTAGGGTTATGTTTAAGGTTATGGTTTGGTTTAGGGCTAGGATTATGGCTAGGGTTTGAATTAGAGTTAGGGTTAAGTTTAGGGTAATGGATAATATTAGAGATATGGTTAGGATTAGGGTTAGGATATGTGTTAGGGCTAGTGTTAGGATTAGGTTTAGTGTAAGGCTTAATGTTTCAGTTAAGGTTAGGGCTATTACAAGGGTTATGTTTTGGGTTAGGTCTAGGGTTATATTTATGTTTAAGGTCAGGTTTAATGTTAGGGATAGGGTTATAATTAGGGTTAGTGTAAGGGTAATGGATAGGGTTGGAGCTAAAGTTTGGGCTAGGATTAAATTAAGGATTAGATCTAGGATTAGGGTTAGGGTTTAGGATATGGCTAGTGTTGTATAGTGAAAGGGTTTTCCTTGAGGTAGGGTTAGATCTAAGGCATGGGTTGGGGTTAGGTCTATGATTAGGGTTAGGGTTACACTTAGGACTACGCTTACGCCTAGGATTAGTGCTAGGTTTTATGTTAGGTTTAGGGCTAGAGTTAGAACTATTGGTAATGTAAGAGCTAGGGTTATGTTTATGGCTAGTTTTAGTGTTAGGATTATGGCTAGGTATAGTTTTAGGTTTAGGTTTTGAGTTAGGGTCAGATTTCATGTTAGGGTAAGGGTCATTGTTTAGGATAGGGTTGGGCTAGGATTATAGCCAGAATTAGGACTAGGTTTAGGTCTAGGCGTAGGGTTAGTGTTTGGTTTAGTTTAAGGGTTATTGTGAGGGCTATGGCTAGGTTTATGTTTAGGTCTAGGGCTAGAGTTATAGCTATTTTTAGGATTGGCTTTCGGCCTAGGGCTAGTGTAAGGGTTAGGAATACATATAGAGTTACCAGTAAGGCTAGTGTTAGGGTTTGGTTTAGGGATAGGATCAGGTTTAGACCCACAGTTAGTGTTAGTGTTAGAATAAGTGTCAGGGTTAGAGTTAGAGCTAGAATGAGGGCTAGGTTTAGGAGTAGTAATATGGTTAGAGTATAAGTTGGACTAAGGATTAAGGTTAGTACTAGGATTAGCATTTGGGTTTGGGTTTGACTTTGGGTAAGGGAAAGGGTTAAAGATAGGGTTAGGGCTAGGGTTAGGGTTAAGGCTAGTGTGAAGGTTATAATTTGGTTTAAATCTAGTGTTAGGACTTAGATTACGGTAGGATTTGTGTTAGGGTTGGGGGTAGGGTTAAGAAAACGACTAAAGTATGAAATAGGGTAATGATTAGGGCTAGTTTATGGTTAGGTTTAAATGTAGGTCTAATGCTAGGCTTAATTTAAGGTTAGGGTAATATTTAGAGCTAGGATTAGTTGTAGGGTCAGCGTCAGGTTCAGTGTTAGTTTTAGAGTTAGGGTTAGGGCTAATTGTAGGGTTAGAGTTTGGTTTAGAATAAGGGTTAGTGTTAGGGCTATGGTTTGGTTTTATTTTATGACTAGGGCTAGGGTAGTTCAAGTTTTTGGATTAGCATTATTGTTAGGGCTATGTTAGTGTTTTTCTTAGGCTTATGGTTATGGTTAAATTTAGAGTTAGGTTTATATTTAGAGTTAGGATTTGGGCTAAAACTAAGGATAGAACTAGAGATAGGACTAGGGCAAGAGTTAGTCTTAGGGCTAAGGTTAGGTTTTGGATAGGACTAAATTAGGGCTAGGATTAGTGGTAGGCTTAGTGTTATTGTTAGGCCTAGGGTTATGGTGATGTGTTAGTGTTAGGTTTAGGGTTATAGTTAGGTTTAAGGTAAGGGATGGGGTTATAGCTAGATTTAGGCCTAGAGCTAGGGTTAGAATTAGGGTTAAATCTTGGGTTATGGTTTGGGTTAGGGCAAGGGTTAATCAAGGCCAGCATTATGGTTAAAGATAGTTTTAGGGTTAGGTTTATGGCTTCATCTAGTGTAATGGTAGGTTTAAGATTAGAGTCAGGTTTAGAGCTAAGGGTATTATTAGGGTCAGGGTCATAATTAGTGTTTGGGATAGGTTAAGGTGTTAAGTTAGGGCTCAAATTAGCATTAGAGTTAAAATTAGGGTAATGATAGGGTTAGGTTTAGGTTTCAGGTTAGGTTTAGGGTAATGGATATGGTTATGAGTAGGGATAGGGTTAGATTTAAGCCTAGTGTTAGCATTAGAGCTAGGGTTATAGTTAGGGTAATGGATAGGGTTAGAGCTGAGGTTATGGCTAGGGTTATGGTTACAATTAGTGCTAGTGTTAGGGTTCAGGTTAGGGTTAGGGTTTAAGCTATGGTTAGTGCAGACATTCGGGCTAGGTTTTGGGTTAAGGCTAGGGTTAGAGTTACATCTAATATAGGTACTAGGGTTACGAATAAGGCTAGTTTATGGTTAGCATTTGGGCTAAGTGTAGTGTAAGATTTAGGGTTAGGGTTAGAGTGATGTTTCGACCTAAGTTTAGAGTTAGGTCAGGTTCAGGGTTAGTTTTAGTTTTCAGCTTAAAACTCAAATTAGGGCTAAGGTTGGGGCCAGGTGTAGGGTTAAGGATTGGTTTAGTTTAAGGGTCAGGGTTAGGGCTATGGCTTGGTTTTGTATTGGGGCTAGGGCTAGAGTTAGGACTAGTTTTAGGATTAACATTGGGGTTAGGTTTAAGGCTAGTGTTAGCTTTAGGTTTAGGCTTATGTTTAGGGTTAAGATTAAGATTTAACTTTAGATCTAGGGTTAGGGCTAGGGCTAAGAAAAGATCTAGGGTTAGGCCTAGGGTTAGAGCTAGGATTAGTGTTCTCTTAAGGAATAGGTTTAGAACTAGTTTTAAGGCAAGGGTGAGAGTTAGACTTATTATTAGGGCTAGGTTAGGATTAGGGTTAGGGATATGGCTAAATTAGGGCTAAGATTAGGGCTAGGGTTAGGGTTAGGGTTACACCCAGTATCAGGGTTAGGGTTATGATTAAGGCTATGTTTAGGGCTAAGATAAGGGCTAGGGTTTGTTTTAGGTTTAGGACTAGGATTATGGCTAAGGCTAATGTCAGGTCTAGGATTATTTTCAAGCTTAGGTTTTTGGCTAGGTCTAGTGTAAGGGTTTGTTTTAGGGTAAGGGTCAGGTTTTGAGCTAGGGGAATTATTTGGTTCATGTTCAGAGTTAGGGTTTGATTTAGGTTTGAGTTTAGGGTTAGTGCTAAAATTAGCTTTAGGTTTAGGGTTATTGTAATAATAGGGTTAGGATTCGGTTTCAGGTTAGGTTTAGAATAATTGATAGATTTGGGGTTAGTTATAGGGTTAAGCCTAGTGTTAGCATTAGGGTAAGGTTTATGTTTAGGGAAATGGATACAGTTAGAGTTTAGTTTAGGGCTAGGGTTATGGTTAGGATTAAGTCTTGAGTTTTGGTTAGGGTGAGGGTTAGAACTAGTGTTATGTTTAGGGTTATGTTTAGGATAAGGATTAGGTTATGAGCTATGGGTAGGGCTAGAGCAAGGGTTAGGTTAAAGGTTAGGTCTAGGGATATAATTACAGTAGTATTAGGGTTAGAGTTAGGTCTAGGGCTAGGATTATCATTAGGGTTAGGGTTAGATTTAGTGTAATGGATAAAATTAGATTATTGTTTAAGTTTAGGGTTAGGGTGAGATTTAAGTTTAGGATTAAGTTTAGGGCTATGTTTATGTTTAGGTTTATGTAAGGGTTAGGTTTTGAGCTAGGGATAGGGTTATAGCGAGTGTTAGGTTTAGGGTTAGGTCTAAGTTTAGTTTCCTGGTTAGGGTTCGGGTTATGGTTAGGATTAAGGCTAGGGTTACCAATAGGTTTAGGGTTAGGTTCAGGGTATTGGGTAGGTTTAGAGCTAGGGTTGGGGCTACAGTTAAGGTTAGGATAAGAGTTAGGGTTAAGGTTAGATTTACAGATAGTTCTAGGTTTATGTTTTTGTTAACGGTTAGGCTTTGAGCTTGGGTTGGGACTAAGGCTAGGGTTAAATTAGGATTAGGGCTAGGATTAGGGTTAGGGTTATGCTTAGGTCTAGGTTAAGGCCTAGGATTAGCTCTAGGTTTTTTGTTAGGTTTAGGCCTAGGGATAGGGCTGTGGATAATGTAACAACTAGGGTAATGAGTAGGGTAGATTTAGGGTTAGGCTTATGGCTAGGTCTTGGGTTAGGTTCATATTTTCGTTTAGGGTCAGGATTAGAGGTAGGTTTACTGTTAAATGCTGGTCAGTGATCAGGTTAGAGTAAGAGTTGGGATTATAGCTAGATTTAGGACTAAGTTTAGGTCTAGGGGTAGGGGTAGTATTTAGGTTAGTGTAAGGGTTTTAGTTAGGGCTAAGACTAGGTTTTTATTTATGTCTAGGGCTTGAGTTAAGGCTAGATTTAGGATTAGATTTAGGTCTAAGACTAATGGTTGAGTTTGGTTTAGGAATAACTTTATCTGTAGTGCCAGTGTTAGAGTTGGTCTGTGGTAGGGTCAGGTTTACACCTAAGTTTAGTGTTAGGGTCAGAATAGGGGTCAGGGTTAGCATTAGAGATTGGGTTTTGAATTAGAGCTAGAATGAGGACTAGGTTCAGAACTATTAATGAGGTTAGTATTTTGGTTAGCGTAAGGATTAGGAAGAGGTCTAGGGTTACCATTAGGGTTATGGTTTTGCTTAGGGTAAGGGATAAGATTAGAGCTAGGATTAGCGTTAGAGTTAAGGTTAGGGTTAAATCTAGGTTTAGAGCTTGGATTAGGGCTGGTTTTTGTGTTAGGGTTAGGGTTAGGGTTAGGGCAATGGCTAATGTAAGAACTAGGGTTACCATTAGTGTTACATTTAGGGTTAAGGTTAAGGGTAGGTCTAGTGATAGGGTTAGGTTAAAGGTTAGAGTGATATTTACAGCTAGGGGTAGTGTTAGGATAAGAATAAGGGTCAGGGATAGGGTTAGGACTCGAATTAGGGATAGGGATACTGGTAGGTTTTGGTTTAAATTTAGGATGGTGTTTAGAGCTTGGGTGAGTGTTAGGATATGAGTCAGTGTCAGGCTTACTTTTAAGGTTGGGTTTAGGAGTCAAATTAGGGTTAGGGCTAGTTCTAGATGTAGTATTAGTGTGGTTGAAGTTAAGGTTTACAGTTAGGGCTATTGCTTGGTTTTGTTTTACTGCTAGCGTTAGGGTTAGTGCTAATTTTATGATTAGTGATAGTGGTAGGGCTAGTGTTAGTGGTAGGCTAAAGCTTAGGGTTAGGGTTAGATTTAGATTTGGGGTTAGATCTAGGTTTAGTTTAGGACTGAGGATAGGGCAAGCGTTAGGACTAGAGTTAGATAATGGTATGTAATAGGGTTAGAAGTAGGGATAGGACTAGTGTGAGTTAGAGTTAGTCTTAGGACTTGGGTTATGAAAATGGATAAATTAGGGCTAGTATTAGGGCTATGGTTAGTGTTAAGCTTAAATATAGAGTAGAGTTTTAGTTAGTATTAAGTTTATGGTAAGGGATGATGTTGTAGCTAGGTTTAGAGGTAGGGTGATATTTAGAATTGGGGTTAGGGCTTTGCTTATGGTTAGGGTTATGATTAAGGCTAGGTTTAGTGCTAGGATGAGGGCTAGAGTTTGTTTTAGGGTTAGGGCTAGGATTTGGTGTAAGGATAATTTGACGTCTAGAATTATGTTTAAAGATAATTTTATGTTTAGGATTATGGCTACATCTAGTGTAAGCATTAGGTTTAGAGGTAGGTTCAAGTTTAGGGCAAGGGGTATTATTATGGACAAGGTTTGGGTTAAGCTTTGGAATAGGTTAAGGTCTAAAGGGATCAAATTAGCATTAGGGTTAGGGTTAGAGTAACAATAGGGTTAGTATTAGGGTTCATGTTAGGTTTAGGGTTGTGGATAGAAATAGTATTAGATATAGCATTAGTTTTAGGGCTTGGGTAGGCATTAATGTTAGGGTTATGATTGTGGTAATGAATAGGGTTAGACTAGGGTTAGGGTAAGGTTATGGTTAGGGCTTGGGTTAGGTTTAAAACTAGGGATAGGGCTCAGATTATGGCTAGGTTTCGGGTTACGTTAGTGCTAGGGTTAAGGTTATGGCTAATCTAAGTACTAGAGTTACATTTAAGGCTAATTTTAGAGTAAAAGTTAGGACTAGGGTTATGTTTAAGTTCAGGTGATATTTAGAGCTAGGGTTAATGTTAGTGTCTGAGTCAGGGTCAGAGTTACTTTTAGGGTTTGGCTTAAAACTCAAATTAGATCTAGGGTTAGGAGTAGGTGTATGGTTAGGGTTTCGTTTAGTTTAAGGATTAGTGTTAGAGCTATGGCTCAGTTTTGTTTTAGGCTAGGGCCAGGGTTAGGGCCTGTTTTAGGATTAGTGTTAGGCTTACGGCTAGTGTTTGGGTTAGGCTTAGGCTTCAAGTTAGGGTTAGACTTAGAGATAGGTGTTGATCTGAGGTTAGTGCAAGGGCTAATGATAGGGCAAGGGTTAGGACAATGGTTAGGGCTAGGGTTAGGGTTATTGTAAGCAATAGGGTTAGAACTAGTCATAGGGCTAGTGTGAGATTTAGAGTTTGTCTTGTGGCTAGGTTTAGGGTTATGGTTAGGGATAGGGCTAAATTAGGTCTAGGGTTAGTGTTAGGTTTAGGCTTAGGTTTAGGATTAGAGTTAGGGTTATGTTTAGTTTAAAGGAATAGGTTATATCAAGATTGTGGGCTTGGTGATGGTTAGTATTAGTGTTAGGGCCAGGATTAGGGATAGAATTATGATTAAGCCTAGGGTTTAGAGCTAAGATGAGGGCTAGTGTTTGTATTAGTTTTAGGGATACTGTTAGGTCTAGGGCTACTGAGAGGTCTAGCGTTACCATTAGGGATACATTTAGTGTTAGGTTTATGGCTTGGTCCAGTGTAAGGGTTAGGGTTAGGGTAAGGGTCAGTTTTAGATCTAGGGTTATTATTAGGGTCTGAATCAAGGTTAGGGTTTGGGTTAAGTTAGGGTTTAAGTTTAGGGTTCAATTTAGCACTATATTTAGGATTAGGGTAATGACAGGTTTAGGTTTAGGGTTTAGTTGTGGTTTAGTGTAATGGATAGGGTTAGGGTTAGGCCTAGGGTTAGCATCACGTTTATGGTTTTCATTAGGGTAATGGATAGAGTTAGACCTAATTTTAGGGCTAGGGTTATGCATAGGATTAGGGCTTTTTTTGGTTTAGTGATATGTTTAAGTTAAGGGTTAAAGCTAGGATAAAGACTCTGATTAAGGCTAGGTTTTGGGTTAGGTTAGGGCTAAGGTTAAGACTATGGCTAATGTACGAAGTAAGGTTATGAATAGCGTTAGTTATAAGGTTAGGGTTAAGGCTAAGTCTAGTGTTAGATTTAAGGTTACAATTATTTTAGAGCTAGGTTTAGTGTTAGGGTCGGAGTCAGGGTCAGGATTAGTTTTCAGGTTAGGGTTAGGACTAGAATTAGGGTTAAGGTTAGGGATAGGGTTAGGGCTAGGTGTAAGTTTAGGGGTTGGTTTAGGTTAAGGGTTAGAATTAGGGCTATGACTTGGTTTTGTTTTAGGGCTACAGCTAGGGTTAGGGCTAAGATTAGGTCTAGGTTTAGGATGATGGTAAAGGAAAAGGTTACAACCACCCTATAGGTCTAAGGCAAGAGTTATAGTTAGTCTTAGGGCTAGGGTTATGTTTAGTGTTAGGGATAGGTTAAGGTTTAGGTTTACGGCTCAAATTAGTGTTAGGATTATGTTTAGGGTTAAGATAATAGATAGGTTTAGCTTTATGTATAGGCTTAGGGCTAAGATTAGGGCTAGGGTTAGTGTTAGGGTTAGGCCTAAGGTTAGAGTTAGGGTTAGGATTAAGGCTAGGTTTAGATCTGGGATTAGGACAAGTGTTAATGTTAGAGTTAGGCCTAGTGTTAGGGCTAGGTTTAGTGTTAAGTTTTGGATTAGGGTTAGGTTTAGCGTAAGGTACGAGATTATACCTAGTTTTTGGGATAGGGTGAGAGTTAGAATTAGGGTTAGGGTTAAGTTTATGATGAAGGTGAGGATTATGTCTAGTATGTCAGTAAATGTTTGTTTTAGGGTTAAGACTAGGATTAGAGCTAGGACTAATATCAGATCTAGGGTTAGCTTTAGGGATAGTTTTAAGGTTAGGTTTATATCTAGGTATATTGTAAGGGTTAGGTTTATGGTTAGGGTCAGGTTTAGAGCTAGGGGTATTATGAGGGTTAGGGTTAGGGTTTAGGTTAGATTATGGTTTATGGTTAGGGCTCGAATAAGCATTAGATTTAATGATAGATTAACAATAGTTTTATGTTTAGGGTTTAAGTTAGGTGTAGGGTAATAGATAGGGTTAGGGATGGGCATAGGATTAGGGTTTGGTCTAGGGTTAACATAAGGGTTAGGGTTATCCTTAGGGTAATGGATAGGGTTAGAGCTAGGGTTAGGGCTAGGTTTATGCTTAGGATTGGGTCTAAGGTTAGGTTTAGGCTTAGAGTTAGGGCTATGGTTAGCGTTAGGCTTAGCTTTAGTGTTAAAGATAGGGTAGGGCTTGGATTAGGGCTAGGTTTTGTAATAGTTTAGGGCTATGGCTAAATTAAGAACTTATTATGATTAGGACTGGCTAAAGTTAGATTTAGAGTTAGAGTTAGATCTAGGTTAGGGCTAGGGCTAAGGATAGGGCTACTGTTAGGGCTAGGATTATTGTTCCAGTAAGGTATAAGTTTAGAACTAGGGATAGGGCAAGGGTGAGAGTTAGAATTAGTTTTAGGACTAGGGTTAGGGCTAAGGTTATGGATTGGTATAAATTAGGGCTAAGATTAGGGCTATGATTAGTGTTACGGTTAGGCCTAAGGTTAGGGTTAGGGTTAGGATTAACGCTAGATTTATATTATAAGGGCTGGGTTTGTTTTAGGGTTAGGGCTAGGATTAGAGCTAGTGCTAATGTCAGGTCTAGGGTTACGGTTGGGGATAGATTTAGAGTCTTTTATGGCTAGGTCTAGTGTAAGGAGTAGGTTTGGGTATGGGTCAGGTTTAGAGCTAGGGTAATTATTATGGTAAGTTTCAGGGTTAGAGTTTGTTTGAGGTTAGGATTTATGGTTAGGGCTCTAATTTTCTTTAGGGTCAGAGTTAGGGTAATGATAGGTTATTGTTTATGGTTCAGTTTAGGTTTAGGGTAATTGATAAGGTTAGGGTTACCGATACGGTTAAGGTTAGGTCTAGAGTTAGCATTAGGGTAAGGGTTATGGTTAGGATTATGGATAGGGTTACAGCTAAGGTTAGGGCTATGGTTATAGTTATAAATAGATCTTGATTTAAGGTTAGGTTTAGGATTAGATCTAGGGTTAGGTTTAGGTTTATATTTAGTGTAAGGGTTGGGTTTTGAGCTAAGTTTAGGGCTAAGGTGAGGGTTAGGTTTAGGGTTAGGTCTAGGGATAAGATTACAGTATGGTTAGGGTTAGGGTTAGGATTAGGGCTATGGTCATCATTAGGGGTAGTGTTGGGGTTAGGGTAATGGATATGATTAGATGTAGGTTTAGGTTTATGGTTAGAGTTAGATTGAGGGTTAGACTTAGCATTAGGACTATGGTTATGTTTAGGATTATGGTAAGGGTTATGGTTTGAGCTAGGATTAGGTGTATGGTGAGGATGAGGTTTACGGTTAGCTCTAGGATTAGTTTTCTGGTTAGGTTTAGGGTTATGATTAGCCCTAGGGTTATCAATAGAGTTAGGGTTATATTTAGGGTAATGGGTATCTTTAGAGCTAGGTTTAGTGCTTGAGTTAAGATTAGGATTAAGGCTAGATTTAGGGTTAGCTTTAAAGATAGGTGTAGGTTTATATTTAGGGTAAGGGTTAGGTTTTGAGCCAGGGTTAGGACTAAGGTGAGGGTTAAGGTAGGATTAGGGCTATGGTTTGTGTTAGGATTATGCCTAAGGCTAGGTTTAGGCCTAGGATAAGATCTAGGTTTTGTGTTATGTTTGGCATAGGGTTAGGGCTATGGGTAATATAAGAGCTAGAGTTATGATTAGGGCTAGTTTTAGGGTTAGAGTTATGGCTAGGTCTAGTGTTAAGTTTAGATGTTGTTTAGGCTCAGGTTTAGAGATATGTTCACTGTTAAAAGCAAGGTCAGTGTTCAGGTTAGAGTGAGGTTTAGGGTGAAAGCCAGAACTAGAACAAGGTTAGGTTTAGGGGTAGGGTTTGTGTTTGTTTTAGGTTAAGGCTTATTGTTAGGGCTAGGACTAAGTTTTGGTTTAGGTCAAGGGCTAGATTTATCGCTAGATTTAGCATTAGGTTTAGGTCTAAGCCTAGTGTTAGGGTTAAGTTTAGGTATAAGGTTACTCTAAGGCTTGTTTCAGGGTTCAGTTTAGGGTTAGATTCAGGTTTAGACCTATAATTAGTGTTAGTGTCAGAATAACATTGAGGTTAGGTTTTCGGTTAGATTTAGACCTAGAATGAGTGCTAGGGTTAGGAGTAGTAATAGGGTTAGGGTTTGAGTTTGGCTAAGGATTAGGATTAGGACTACTTTTCGCATTATGGATAGGGTTTGGCTTAGGATAAGGGATATGGTTAGGGCTAGAGTTAGGGTTAGGTTTAGGACTAGGGTTAGGGTTAAGGTTAGGGTTAAATCTAGTCTTAGGTCTCAGATTAGGGTTATTTTTGTGTTAGATTTAAGGCTAGAGTTTATTATTAGGGTTAGTATTATGGATGGGATTTGGACTGGTCTAATGTTAGCAGTAGCTTTAGGGTTAGGGTGATATTTAGAGCTATGTTTTTTTTTAGGCCTAGGACTTGAATTAGAGCTAGGGTTTTGGCTAGTTGTAGGATTTAGGGTTTGGTTTAGGTTAAGATATGTGTTTAAAACAATGGCTTGGTTTTGTTTTAGGGCTAGGGCTAGGGTTAGGGCTCGTTTTAGGATTATCAATGGTATTAGGACTAGTGGTAGGGTGAGGTTTAGGCTTAATTTTAAGTTAAAATTAAATTAAGTTATGTTTAGATCTAGGTTTAGGGCTATGGCTATGATGAGGGCTGAGGTTAAGTCTAAGGTAACGGATAGGGTTAGAAATAGAAATAGGGCTAGGGTGAGAGTGAGTTAGTCTTAGGACTAGGGTTAGGGGTAGGGTTATGTTTAGGGCTAGGATTAGCGCTAGGGTTAGTGTTAGAGTTAGGCCTATGGTTAAGGCTAGGGTTAGGGTTTGTGTAATTGTTAGCTTTTGGGTTAGTTTTAGGGGATATGATGGGGTTATATTTAGGTTCAGGGCTAGGTCGAGTGTTAAATTAGGGATAGAGCCAGGGTGAGTGTTTGGATTAGGATTAAGGCTAGGTTTAGGTCTAGGATGAGGGCTAGGTTTTGTTTTAGGGTAAGGACTTGAATTAGGGCTAGGACTAATGTCAGGTCTAGGGTTATGATTAGGGTTAGGTTTATGGCTATGTCTAGTGTAAGGGTTAGGTTTAGGGTAAGGGTCATGTTTAGAGATGGGTGTATTATTAGGGTCAAAGTCCAGGTTAGGGTTTACTTTAGGTTAAGGTTTAGGTTTAGGGCTCAAACTAGCATCAGGGTTGGGGTTAGAGTAATGAATAGATTAGATTAGGGTTCAGGTTAGTTATAGAGTAATGTATAGGGTTAATTTTATAGATAGTGTTAGATTTAGGACTAGGATTAGCATTTGCGATAGGCTTTTGTGTAGGGTAATGGATAGAGTTAGTGCTAGTGTTAGGGATTGGGTTAAGGTTAGGATTAGGACTAGGGTTAGTGTTAGGCCTAGGGTTAGTGTTAGGGTTAAGTTTAAGTTAATATCTATGGTTAGGGCTAGGGCGAGGTTTAGTGTTAGAGTCAGGACTATGGTTAGAATTAGGGTTAGAGTTAGGGCTAGGGTTAGCATTAGTGTTAGGGTTATATTTAAGGAAATGGATAGAATTTGAGGTAGTATTAGTTCTATAGTTACATTTAGGTTTAGGGGAAGGTTTAGGGTTAGATTTAGGGTTACATTTAGGGCAAGGGAGTTTGAGCTAAGGTTAGGGCTAGACAAGTTTGAGGGGTAGGACTAGGGATAGGGTTAGGGTTATGCTTACAGCTAGTTTTAGTGTTACATTTAGGGCTAGGTTTTGGGGAAAGTTTGTGGCTAGTGTTAGGACTATGGGTAATGTAAGAACTAGGATTATGGTTATGGCTAGGTTTAAGGTTAGGGTTATATATAGGTCTAGTGTTAGGGGTATGTTTTGGGTTAGGATAAGGTTTAGAGCTAGGGTTTGTGTTAGGGTAAGGGTCAATGTTCAGGTTAGGATTGGATTTAGTGTTAGGAGCACAATTTTACTAGGATTAGTTCTAGGGGTATTGATAGTCATTGCATTAGACTAATGGTTATTGTTAGTGCTAGAGCTATGTTTTTGTTTAGGGCTAGGGCTAGAGTTATGGCTATATTTAGGATTAAGTTTAGGTCTAGTGTTAATGTTACAGTTAGGTTTAGGTATAGGTTTACTGACAGGGCTAGTGTTAGTTTTTGGTTTAGGGTTAGGGTCAGGCTTAGACCTAGGGTTAGTGTTAGGATTAGAATAAGGGTCAGGGATAGGCTTAGTGTTTAGGTTAGGGGTAGAGATAGAATAAAGCCTTGGGTTAGGACTAGTAATAGAGTTAGGATTTGGGGTAGGCTAAGGATTATGGTTAGGTCTAGGTTAGCATTAGGTTGAGGGTTTGGCTTAGGGTAAGGGACAAGTTTAGAGCTAGGATTAGGGTTAGGGTAAGGGTTAGCATTAGGGTTAAAGCTAGGGTTAGGGTTCAGATTAAGGCTAGCTTTTATGTGAAGATTAGGGCTATTGCTAATGTAAGACCTGGCATTATGATTAGGGCTAGTTTTAGGATTAGGGTTAGGGCTAGGTTTAATGTTCGGTTTAGGTTTAGGGTTGGGGTGATGTTTATAGCTAGGGTTAGTTTTAGGATCAGAGTCAGGGTCATTATTAGTTGTACGGTTAGGTTTACGACTCGAATTAGGGCTAGTGTAAGGTCTAGGCATAGCGTTAGGGTTTGGTTTAGGTTAAGGTTTAGGATTAGAGCTGTAGCTCTGTTTTGGTTAACTGCTATGGATATAGTTAGGAATAGTTTTCAAATTAGCATTAGGATTAAGGTTAGTGTTAGAGTGAGTTTTAGGTTTAAGTTTAGGGTTAGATTTAGAGTTAGGGTTAGATCTAGGTTTAGGGCTAGGGCTAAGTTTGGGGCTAGGGTTAGGGATAGGCTTTGGGTCACGTTAATTGGTAACGTTAGAACTCTGGGAGAGGGCTAGGGTGATAGTTAGAGTTAGTCTTATGGATAGGGATATGATTTGGTTTTTGTTTAGGGCTAAATTAGGTCTAAGATTATAGCTAGGGTTAGTATTAGGGCTAGGTTTTGGTTTAGGGCTAGGATTAGAATTAGGGTTAGGGTAAGGTATGATATTATAGCTAGGTTAAGGGCTAGGGTGAGGGTTCACTTTAGGGATAGGACTAGTGTTCAGGTTAGGATTTGGATTAAGGCTAGGTTTAGGGCCAGGATTAGGGGTATGTGTTTTTTTTTTTTGTTGTTGTTGTTGTTTGTTTGTTTATTTGTTTGTTTTTTAGCATAAGGGCTAACATTAGGGCTAGGGCTAATGTCAGGTCTAGGGTTATGGTTAGGGATGGTTTCATGGTTAGGCTTATGGCTATGTATAGTGTAAGGGATAGGTTGAGTGTTAGGGTCAGTTTTAGTGATAGGGGTATTATTAGGGTCAGGGTCACGGTTAGGGTTTATTTAGGTTAAGGTTTAGGTTTAGGGCTCAAATTAGGTTAGGATAATGGATATGGCTAGGTTTAGGGTTCAGGTTAGGTTTAGGGTAATGTATAGGGTTTGGGTTATGGATAGAGTTAGGTTATCCTAGGATTAGTATTAGGGTTAGCTTTAGGGTTAAGGTAATATGATTAGAGCTAGAGTTAGGGCTCAGGTTATGGTTAGAATTAAGGATAGGTTTAGGATTAAGTTTAGAATTAGGATTAGGTTTAAAGCTAGTTTTAGGGTTAGCGTTAGGGCTAGGTTTTAGATTAGGTTAGGGTTAGTGTAGGGCTATGGCTAATATAAGAACTATGATTAAGATTGGGCCAGTTTTAAGGCTAAGGTTAGGGCTAGGTCTAATGTAAGGGTTAGGTTATGATTAGCGTGATGATTTGAAATAGGGTTAGTGTTAGTGTTAGGGTCAGAGTCAAGGTCAGTGTTAGTTTTAGGGTTAGGGATAACACTTGGAATAAGGAGAGTTATGGGTAGGTGTAGGGTTAGGTTTTGTGTTAGGGTTAGAGCAAGAATTATGACTATGTCTAATGTCAGGTCTGAGATTATAGTTAGGTTACTATTAGGGTTAGGGCTGGGGCTCAATTTGGTCTTAGAGCTACAGCTAGGTTTAGAAGTAGTTTTAGGATAAGCAATAGTGTTAGGGCTAGTGGTAGGGTAAAGGTTCAGGCTTTGGATTATGGTTATATTTAGAGTTATGGTTAGATAAGTGTTAGGACTTGGGCTAGGTATAGGGGTGAGTTAGGGCTAATGTTAGGGTTATGGTAAAAGCCCGAGTTAGTACTAGAAATAGGTTTAAGTCAAGAGTTAGAGTTAGTCTTAGGGGTAGGGTTAGAGTTAGGGTAACAATTAGCACTAAATACTAAATTAGGGCTAGGATTAGAGCTAGTGTTAGGGTTAGTGTTGAGGTTAGGGTTAGGGTTAGGGTAAGGGATGTGGTTATACCTAGGTTCAGAACTAGGGCTAGAGTTGAAATTAGGGATTGGGCTAGGGTTAGGGTTCAGGTTAGGATTAAGGGTAAGTTTAGGGCTAGTATGAGGTCTTGGGTTTGTGTTAAATTTAGAGCAAGAATTAGGTCTATGGCTAATGTCAGTTATGGTTACACTTAGGGATAGTGTTAAGGTTAGGTTTATGTCTAGGTCTATTGTAGGGTTAGGTTTCGGGAAGGGTCTGGTTTAAAGCTAGGTGTATTGTTAGGGTAAGTGTCTTGTTTAGGGTTTGGTTTAGTTTATGGTTTAGGTTTAGGGCTTGATTTAGCATTAGGGTTAGGGATTGGGTGAGAGTAATTAATAAGGTTAGGTTTAGTGTTCAGGTTAGTTTTAGGAAATGAATAGGGTTAGTGTTAGAGATAGGTTTAGAGTTAGGCCTAGGGTTAGCATTTGTATTAGGCTTATGTTTAGGGTAATGGATAGGTTTAGGGCTAGGGTTATGGTTAGGGTTAGGGTTAAACCTAGGGTTGTCACCCCCCCCATGACAAGTGTCCGTGGGAGACCAGTCTGTCGTCTCTGAAGCACCAGCTGTCAGAACTGCCCTCCAACAGAGGTAGTGAAGCATACTAGACCAGCTAGTGTCTCCTAGGCTGAGTGAGATGTTAAATATTGCAACCCGGCCTGCCACCCAACTTGGCTCACACACTCACACCAATTTGGAAGATGAGTCAACCACGAAGATGCAATAATCTCAACTTTATTGTGCCAGGGAAAAGGTTATATAGTGATAGGAAGGAGTAAGAAGAGACACTAGCGAGAACCAATAAGGAGCAGTTATATCACTGTCACTAAGGGGCCTAGGCAGATTTCAGATTAAACCATTAGGCGGGACTAAGGTCAAAAGCCCATATGTGGGCTAAAGCCCACGAATGCCAATTCAGCCAGGTCACATATATTGAAATGCTAACGCATGAGGCCACCTCAGCCAACACCCAGTAATGGCCAAGGTTCCAAGGGAGGTAAAATGTCCCAACATAGGGTTAGTGTTAGGGTTAGGTTTAGGGTAAGTATTAGAGTTTAAGCTATGATTAGGGCTAGGGCAATGGTTAGGTTTAGTGTGACATTTAGTTTTAGGGTTAGGGTTAAATTTAGAGCTAGGTTTAGCCCTAGGGTTAGGGTTATGTTTAGAATAATGGATAGAGTTAAAACTAGGGTTTGGCCTTGGTTATAGTTAGGATTAGGACTAGGGTTAGGGTTAGGTATAGAGTTATATTTGGGTAAGGGTTAGTGGTTGAGCCAGGGTTAGGTTAAGGCAAGGGTTAGGGTTAGGTCTAGGGTTAGGGTTAGAGTTAGCTTAGAGCTAGGTTTTGTGTGAGGTTTAGGGCTAACATTAGGGCTATACATAAGGATTATGGTTAGGACTAGGGTAGCATTAGGGTGAGGGTTTGGCTTAGGGTAAGGGATAGTTTTAGAGCTAGGGTAATGGCTAGTGTTAGGGTTGGGTATAGGTCTAGGTTAAGGTTAGGGTTAGGTTTAAAGCCAGGTTTAGGTCTCAGATTAGAGCTAGCTCTTTTGTTAGCACAGGGCTATGACTAATGTAAGAACTGGTGTTACAATTAGGGCTAGTTTTAGGGTTAGGGTTAGGACTAGGTCTAGTGTTCAGGTTAAGTTTTGTGTTATGTGATGTTTAGAGCTAGGGTTATTGTTAAAGTCTGAGTCAGATTCAGGGTAAGTTCTAAAGTTAGGGTTAGGACTCAATTAAGACTAGGGTTAAGGCTAGGTATAAGCTTAGGTTTTAGTTTAGGTTCAGTATTAGCGTTAAGCCTATGACTTGGTTTTGTTTGAGTGCTAGGGATAGGGTTAAGGGTAGTTTTCCAATTATCATTAGGGTTAGGGATACTGTGAGGGTGAGGTTTAGGCTTAGGTTTAGGGTTCAATTTAGGGTGAGGGTTAGGTCTATGTTTAGGGCTAGGGTGAAAGTAGGAAGAGGGTTGGGGCTAGGGTTAGGTCTAGGGTTTGTGTAATGGTAATGGATAGATTTAGAACTAGGGTTAGTGCTAGGGTGAGAGTTAGGGTTAGGGTTAAATTTAGGGTTAGGTTTAGAACTAAATTTGTGCTAGGATTAGCGCTAGGGTTAGTGTTAGGGCTAGGCCTATGTTTAGGGCTAGGGTTAGGTTTAGGATTAATGTATGGTATGATGTTATAAGAAGGTTATGATGTTATAGCTAGGTTTAGGGCGAGGGTCAAAACTGTTTTAGGGCAATGGTTAGGGTTAGGGTTAGGATGAAGGCTAGGTTTAGGTCTAGGATTTGGGCTAGGTTTATGACTAGGATTAGGGTTAGATTTTGTGTTAGGGTTAGTGTTAGAATTAGTGCTAGGGCTAATGTCAGGTCTAGGTTTATGGTTAAGGTTAGTTTTAGGGTTAGGTTTATGTCTAGTTCTAGTGTAAGGCTTAGGTTGAGAGTTAGGGACAGGTTTAGAGATAGGGTTATTATTAGAGTCACTGTCATGATTAAGGTTTGAATTAGGTTAAGGTTTAGGATCAGGGCTTTCATTAGCATTAGGGTTAGTGTTAAGATTAGGGTAATGTTTATGGTTAGGTTTAGGTTTCAGGTTAGGTTTAGGGTAATGGCTAAAGTTAGGGTAAGAGATAGGGTTAGGGTTATCCTAGGGTTAGCATTAGGGTTATGGTTAGGGTTAGGGTAATGTATAGTGTTAGAGCTAGGGTTAGGGCTAGGATCAAGGTTAGAATTAAGGCTACAGTTAGGTTTAAGTTTAGGGCAAGTTTTAGGGTTAGGGTTAGGTTTAGTGTTATGGTTAGAGCTCTGGTTAGGGTTAGGGTTAAAACAAGGTATAGGTCTCAGATTAATTCTAGGTTTTGGGTTACATTAGGGCTAGGATTAGGACTACGGCTAATGTAAGAACTAGGATTATGATTAGGGTTACTTTTAGGGTTAGGAGTAGGAGTAGGTGTAGATTTAGGGCATAATTTGGGGGTGATCTGAGAACTAGAGTTAGTGTTAGGGTCAGAGTCAGGGTCAAGGTTAGTTTTAGGGTTAGGGTAGGACTGGAATTAGGGCTAGGATTAGGGCTAGGTGTGGGTTAGGTTTTGGTTTAGATTAAGAGTTAGAGGTAGGCATATAGCTCGGGGTTTTTTTAGGGCTAGAACTAGGTTAGGACTAGTTTTAGGATTAGCGTTAGTGTTTGGGCTAGATTTAGTATGAGGTTTAGGCTTAGAGATGGGGTTAGATTTAGAGTTATGGTTAGATCTAGGTTTAGAGGTAGGGCTAGGGTTAGGGCTAAGGGTAGAGCAAGTGTTATGGTTATGGTAAAGGATAGGGTTAGAACTAGGAATAGGGCTAGGGCAACAAAGTTATTATTAGTGCTAGTGTTAGGCTAAATTAGGGCTAGGATCAGGTCTAGGATTAGTGTAAGGATTAAATCTAGGGCTAGAGTTAAGGTTAGATTTAGGGGAAGGGATGGGGTTATATTTAGGTTTAGATATAGGGGGAGGGATAAAATTAAGGATAGGGCTAGAGTTAGGGTTTGGTTTAGGATCAAGGCTAGGTTTAGGGCTACAATGAGGGCTAGCATTTGTGTTAGGGTTATGGCAAGAATTAGAGCTAGGGTTAATATCAGGTCTAGTGTTACGGTTAAGGATGGTTTAGCATAAGGTTTATGGCTAGGTATATATTCAGAGTTAGGTCTAGGGTAAGTTTCAGGTTTAGACGTAGGGGTATTATAATATCCAGGTCAGGTTTTGGATTTGGATTAGGTTGAGGTATACGTTTAGTAATCAAATTAGGATTAGGGTTAGTGTTAGGGTTAGTGTAAGGGATAGGGTTAGGGTTAGGCCTAGGGTTAGCATTCGGTTTATGGTTATTGTTAGGGCAACTGATAGATTTAGAGCTATGGTTAGGGCTAGGATTATCTTTAAGATTAGGGTTAGAGTTAGGGTTAGTGTTATGGTTAAGGCTAGGGTTGAGGTAATGGATAAGTTTAGGATATGGGTTAGAGTTTAAGCTAGGGTTAGTGCTAAGGCTAATGTTAGGTTTAGGGTTAGGTCAAGGGTTATGGTTAGTATTAGGGTTAGGGCTAGGTTTAGGGTTAGTGTTAGGGTTTGGGTTTTCTTACTGTTAGGTTAAGGGTAAGGCTCATGGATTTAGTAAGTGTTAGGGCTAGGTTGAGTGTTCAGGTTGGAATCAGAGCTAGGGATAGAGGTAGATTTAGGGTTAGAGCTAGGGTTAAAATTAGATTTAGGATAATTTTTATTTTCTCAGTGACCCCTCCTGAAAACCCAATCCATGTTTATCTGTTTTTTGATCTATTTGTATTGGTGCAACTATACCTTGTCCTTGTTCTCCTAATCCTTTTTCTTTCCTAAAACATTGTCTAGCCATAATAGGGGGCACATTTTAATTGATGATTTTTGTTAATGTTAATCCTAATTGATCTAGAACATCTCATCCCCATAAATTTATAGGAAGATTATCCAATGCATATGGCTGTATAGTTGCTTCACATCCTTCAGGATCCTTCCAATCTAATACCATCGCACTTCTATGGGGTCTTATTCGCCACTCCTAGGCCTCAAAGTGTTTGAGTGGCTTGTTGTAACAGCCAATGTTTTGGCCATTCTTGAAGAGAGATGATGCTAAGGTCTGCACCTGTACCCAGTAGCCCATTAAATTCATGTCCTTGAATATTTAGTTTTAGCATGGGCAGAAAATCTAAATTTAAAGAAAGCATAGCCCAATCTATACCTGTGAAGCCTAATCCCCTGGAACCTCTTTCTACAGTATGACTGGAAAATTTATCATGTAGGCTGGGTATTATTAATAAATAACTGCAATTCTGTCTCCTGGTGAAAGTACTAATATACCCCTTGGAGAACTGGCTATAGTTTTTATTTCACCTTCATTATCAGGATCAATTACCCCAGGAAATATCATAAGTCCTTTTAGAGTAGAAGAACTGCATCCTAATAATATGCTTACTGTTCCTTAGGGAAGAGGTCCTTTTACCCCTGTGGGAATGATTTGAACTCCCATCTCTGGAGTTAGTACTGCTCTAGCAGAGGCGCAGATGTCCAACCCTGAGCTCCCTCTGGTTTGTCTAATGAGGGATCTAATGGATAATGTGTCCTGGGCACTACCCTGATGGTGTTTCTGGGTTCTTCTAATGCCCCGTATATTTGTGGCCATGGGCCCCTGAGCATTGAGCCCCCCTGTTTTCCTCCACAATATCGTGGTTAAACACCAGGTCCTTGTTCGTTTTTTGACAACAGAGTACCCTCTACTGTAGTCTGAGAATGACATTCATAAGCCCAATGTCTCCCTCTATGGCATTGTGGGCAAATACCTGGTATTCTACCCCTTTGATACCCAGTTTTGTTAAACGCTCCTCCAATGGGACAACTCCTTATAAAATGTCCTGTTTGTCCACAATTGTAGCATGTTTTTGGCCTAGCACCTAAAGCCTGTTGTACTGTGGCTGCCAAGACTTGCCCCCGTTCATTAATGTCTCTATATAATTTAATATATGTGTTTAAATCTCTATGTTTCCATGGTCTAATGGCCTCCCTACACCATTTATTGGCTTGTTAACAGGCTAACTGTTTCACCAATGGCATTGCTTGTTATGCAAGCCCAAAGACTCTGGTAGCTCTTTGTATAAGCCTATCTACAAATTCAGCGCAAGGTTCATTAGCTCCTTGTATTACCGTAGATAATTGACCTTGTAAATCTCCATGTCTTTGTAAAGTTTTTCATGCCTTAACCGCAGCTGAAGTGATTTGTGAATATACGGCAGGATCATATCCAATTTATTGCTGCTGACCCTCATAATGTCCCTCTCCTAGCAACATATCTAGATTTCTCTGAGGATAACTGGCTGTTGCATTTTGCCTAGCCATTTCCATACAAAATTCCTGATTGGCAACCTTCCACAACAAATATTGTCCTACATTTAGCACAGCTTTGCACATGCTAGCCCAATCTGCTGGCGTTATGTTCAAGTTGGTAATGGATTCAATCATACTTATAGTGAAAGGTGCTTGAGGACCATAAGTTTTTACAGCCTCTTTCAGCTGCTTCACAGTTTTGAAATCTGAAGCATGGTGAATTTGCTGCCCTCCTGCCTCCTCAAATACAGAGCATGCTAATCTTCGAGGTCCTGTCTCAGGATACCATCTATCAAATATGGGGGTTGAGGGCCACCCAGCATATGTTGTCTCCATAGGTGGAGCTGTTGCTTGGACACTTACACCCTCTGGTGATAGAAAGAGGTTAGTAGCAACCTCCCATTGTAACTTTTCTCCTGATAGACCTTCCTCCTCTAAACTTTCTTCCCTTTTCTGACTAACTCGAGAGACCTTCTCTTTTACTTATCTAATATGTTTTCTCCTTCCTCTATCATAGTCAGAACTAAAGGCTTTGGACTAAGCAAAGAAGATCTCATCAATGTCCACAATGGCAATGTGCCAACTGGCAGAGTTCCTGGGTTTTTCTTTTCCATCTTCCTTAAATCTTCACCATGATAGTCCCATTGTGCTATATTCAACAACTCCTCCTTAAGAAGCCATGGGCTACATTTTTTTATCATATCAGCATATGCCCTAACTGTTCTTGGTTTTACTGGGGTGCCTCCTTCCTCTAGCCATTTGCTTAATACTCTTTCATCTTGTTTTTTACTAATTTCTGATCCCATATTTCTGCTACAAAGGTAACTCAACCCAACAAGATAACATGAAACAAAACCAAAACAAAATGAGACAAACACTGAACAAAAATTAATTTTATCAATTTTTCTATCTTGACATGTGTATCCTTGCTCTATCTCTATCTCTTCCTCAGGGACGAACAACTTTTTTCCCATCCTATTTATTTCTAGGGACAGGCAGCTTGAAACAAAAACGAAACAAAACAAAAGAAAATTACACTGTTTTTTTGAAATGGTCACCCATCCTCTTGCCCTGCCCTCAAGGGCAAGCAGTTTACCTTGTCACTTACCCCCAAGCTTCAGGCATTCCCTGCACGGGCCACCATATGCCGCAGTCTGGCTGGGCAAATAACCAGGAGGTGATAACGAACTTGAAGGTTGAAACAGAAGCTAGTTTATTGCAAGTGAACTCAGCAGGAACTGAGTGAGAACTCAAAGTAGCAGGCACCCAAGGTAGCAGGAGCCACTTCTCTGCCAGACAGCAGAAGTATATATACTTAAGTAATTACACATAGCTTAACTTAATTGACATCATCTATATACAGAAGTCAGCCAATAAGGAATACTCATCATCTAAATAACTTGCTGGCATTGCTTCACAAACTTCTCCTCCTGGCAAAGTGCCAGGTGCCATCTTGACTTGATTTGCATCCCCAACATCTTCTCCCTTTTGTTTTATTAAACAACAAGTATGTGGCTTAGGGACTGAGCCTGTTTTAGATTTCCAGTACTACATATGGTCCTTACCTGTCATTGGATGGTCTGATCTCAAATTGTCAGCCTCCTGTCTTAGGTTGGTACCATTGTAATTGGATCTTACCCATCTTTGACTGGCCCAACACATTTAGCCATACTTGTGGATAATGACCATAGTGATTTTTACACAAACACCATAAACAACCTGCTACAAGCAGAAGGATGAGGATATAAACTTCCACTATATCAAGCCATTGATGTCTCCAAGTAAGAAGCCCTTGGAAAAAATTGTACCACCAATGACACTGTCAGCAAAGATACCCTGGTACAATTACAATTTTTGGATCAATTCATAATGCATATAAGTGATGCACAGACCAAGTAAGTTCTGCAAGCACCATAAAGCAGAGGAATCAATTAGTATGTCTATTTCTACTGAAATAAATATTGATGAAACAGTTTATACAGTTTGTGTGATAGCTGTCACAGAAATTGTAGTAGTGGCAGCAGAAACAGCAACAGCTGTGATGATGGTAGCTGTAATTCTGAAGTCTTATTTGGTTTTTCAGTAATACTGGAAATTCTTCTATTTTTGTCTTAAGGAAGGAATTCTGGCAATAATGGCTAAAGAAAATTGTGCAGCATTCCAGCAGGAACTAAGAAAACAATTTTCTAAACAATTTATTACATTATTCTTAATAGAATTATTAGATATAATGAAAAGGAAAGGTGAAAGTAAACAAATAGATCTGTTAACCTCCTTTTTTGTTCACATATTAAAACAATACCCAATTTAAATTAAACTATTTAAATCACGTGAATAAAAGATATTTGGATCCAAATTTTTCAATGAGCACTCATGATATATGGACATACGCACATATAGACATACAACACATAACATAAATGTTCACACATAACACAATAGTAAAGGCCTTGTAGCTTTTCACAGGTGAAATCTCCATGGCAATGTTTAAAAACTCCACAGTTGATTAAAAAATAAAACTGATCAAAAAAACAGTAACCTGGGTCTGTATGAGCTCAAAAAATTAAATAGAAAAAAGCATCCTTGCTACCACCTGGTTTTGACTCTTCTTTTGACATCCATCCTTCTTCCTGTAACTTGCATATGGGTTTGGAGGTATTCCCACAAGTAAGCCTCAGGTTTTTTACATTTGAAACTGGCCTTAATGGTGCTCATTATTCATTAGCCTCCAGGTGTATGAGAATGATTATTGCAGACGTAAGGATAGCTAAACTGGAGTTCTGGATATCAGCTGTTATGGATTTGAGCCAAATTGTGTTCTTTTTGGTCTGTTTAAATCGCTTTAGTTAGTCTCTCTGCAACCCAAATCAGCTGCTGTTCTTCCTGTGGAAACACACAAACAGATCCCCGACTCCATACAATCATTGGGTGAGAACCTTTCCATTGTCCAGTTAGAATATCCTTCCAAAGTACCTTTGGCTTATGTACATATTTTGGACACATGTGCCTTTCCACAGCACTAAGTCCTGATGAATCCAAATTTAAAAAGTTTAACGTAAAAAGGGTTATATTAAGATTATCTTTGGGAGATTTATATCCCTTCCCAATTTCCTCTTTTGTTTTAGTAAGTACATTTTAATAGTTTGATGAGCTCTTTCAACTATGCCTTGTCCCTGTGAATTATACAGGAATCCTGTTATGTGAGTAATGCCAAATGATGAACAAAATTGCTTGAAAGAAGCAGAAGTATAGCCAGGGCCATTATCTCTTGTTAACTGTTTTGGAATGCCCACAGTGGCAAAATTTTGTAAACAATGAAATATAATATCTTTAGTTTTTTCTCCAGTATGAAGGAAGCCCATTAAACATCCAGAATAAGTATTAACTGTAACATGCAAATATTTTAATTCTCCAAATTCTGGCAAATGTGTGACATCCATCTGCCAGATATGATTAGATATTATTCCTCTAAGATTAATTCCAAGATTAACTTGTGGTAAAAAGGTCACACAATTTTGACATTGTTTTATTACATGTCTACCCTGTTCCTTAGTTATTCTAAAATGCTTTTGCAAGGTATAAGCTTTGACATGGAAGGATTTGTGACAATTTGTAGCTTCTTCTAGTATAGAAAAAATAAGTATGTCATGTGTGGTTTTACCTGTTAAATCATTGCCCAAACTAAGGACTCAAGGCAATCCTGTATGTGCCCTGATATGTCCTATAAAGAATGGATTTTATTTATTATGTAGGCTGGGTATTATTAATAACTGTGCAATTCTGTCTCCTGGTGAAATTACTGATATACCCCTTCATCATCTTAATTACTCGCTGGCGTTGCTTCACAAATCACTCCTACTGGCAAAGTGCCAGACACCATTGTGACTTGATTTGCATCCCTAATAGTTAGGGTTAGGTTTAGGGTTATGGCTAGGGTTATCAATAGGGTTAGGCTTAGGTTTAGGGTAATGTGCATGTTCAGAGCTAGGGTTAGAGATAGGGTTAAGTTTGGGGTTAGGGTTAGAGTTAGGGGTAAGTCTAAGTTCATATTTAGGGCAAGAGTTAGGTCTTGAGTAAAGTTTAGGACTAAGGCTAGAGTTAGGGTTAGGGTTGGGGCTAGGGTTAGGGTTAGGGTTACACTTAGGGCTAGGTTTAGGCCTAGGATTCACTCTAGGTTTTGTGTTAGGTTAAGATGCAGGGTTAGGGCTATGGATAATGTAAGAGCTAGGATTATGATTAGGGCTAGTTGTAGGGTTAGGGTTATGGCTAGGTCTAGTGTTAGATTTAGATTTCAGTTAGGGTCAGGATTAGAGATAGCTTAAGGTTAAATGCAGAGTCCATGTTCAGGTTAGTGTTAGGGTTAAGGTTAAAGCCAATATTAGCACTAGATTTATGTCTAAGGGTAGGGTTAGTCGTTGCATTAGGTGAGGGTTATTGTTAGGGCTAGGGCTAGATTTTTGTTTAGGTCTAGGGCTAGAGTTAAGTCTAGATTTAGGATTAGGTTTAGGTCTAGGGCTAGTGGTAGAGTCAGGTTTAGTATAAGATTACTGGTAGAGCTAGTGTTAGGGTTTGGTATAGGATTAGGGTCAGGTTTAGACCTAGGGTTAGTGTTATGGTCATAATAAGCATCAGGGTTAGGGTTAGGGTTAGGTATAGGTTAGAGCTAGAATGAGGGCTAGATTTAGGACTATTAATAGGGTTAGGGTTTTGATTAGCCTAAGGATTAGGAATAGGTCTAAGGTTACCATTAAGTTTAGGGTTTTGCTTAGGTATAGGGATAGAGTTATAGCTAGTTTTAGGGGTAGGTTTAGGATTAGGGTTAGTGTTAAAGCTAGGTTTAGGGCTCAGATTATGGCTAGTTTTTGTCTTAGCATTAGTGCTAGGGTTAGGGTAACAAATAATGTAAGAAGCAGGATTACAATTAGAGTAAGTTTTAGGGTTAGTGTTTAATATTAGTGTTTATGGTTAGGTTTAAGGTTAGGATAAATTTAGAGCTAGGGTTATTCTTAGGATAGGAGTCAGGAACAGGGGTTAATTTTAGGGTTAGGACTCAAATTAATGGTAGGTTTACTCTTAGGGTTTAGTTTAAGGTTAGAGTGGTGTTTTAGAGCTGAGGTGAGTGTTAGAGTATAAGTCAGGGTCAGGGTTAGTTTTAAGGTTAGGGTTAGGGCTCAAATTAGGACTAGGAGTAATTCTAGGTGTAATTGTGGATTTGGTTTAAGTTAAGGTTTAAGGTTAGGTCTATTGCTCGGTTTTGTTTGAGTACGAAGGGTAGGGTTAGCAATAGTTTTATGGTGAGTTTTAGGGTTAGGTCTAGTGTTAGTGTTAGGCTTAGGTTTATGGTTAGGGTTATATTTAGAGTTAGGCTTAGATCTAGGGTTAGGCTAGGACTGAAGATAGGGCAAGTGTTAGGGTAGGGTTAGGGCTAGGTTTACAGTTATGATAAGGGATAGGGTTAGAACTAAAAATAGGGCTAGTGTGAGAGTTAGAGTTTGTCTTGGGGCTAGTATTAGGGTTAGGGTTTGAATAAGTGTTAAATTAAGGCCAGGATTAGGGCTAGAATTAGTGTTCAGTTTAGGTCTAGCAATAGGGTTATGGTTATGGTTATGTTTAGTATAAGGGATGGCATTATAGCTAGGTTTAGATTAGAGTTAGAGTTAGAGTAGCTAAGAGCTAGGCGTAGAGTTAGGGTTATGATTAAGGCTAGGTTTAGGGCTAGGATGAGGGCTAATGTTTTATTTTGTTTTGTTTTGTTTAGGTTTAGGCTAGGATTAGAGCTAGGGCTAATATCAGGTCTAGCATTATGATTAAAGATAATTTTAGGGTTAGGTTTAGGTCTACATCTAGAGTAAGGTTTAGGCTTAGGGTAAGTGTCACATTTAGAGCTAGGGGAATTTTTAAGGTTAGGTTCAAGTTTAAGGTTTGGTTTAAGTTAGGATTTAGGTTTAGGTCTTGAATTAGCATTAGGCTTAGAGTTACGATAATGATAGGGTATCATTTAGGGTTCAAGTTAGGTTTGGGTTAATTGATAGGGTTAGCATTAGCAATAGGGTTAGGGTTGGGCTTAGGGTTAGCATCAGGGAAAGGGTTATGGTTATGATAGTGGGTTGGATTTGAGCTTAGCTTAGAACTAGGGTTAAGGTTAGGAATAGGTCTTGAGTTATGGTTAGGTTCAGGTTTAGAACTAGGTTTATGTTTAGGGTTATGGTTAGTGTAATGCTAGGTTTTGAGCTAGGTTTATGGCTAGGGAGAGGGTTAGTTTTAGGTTTAGGTCTAGGGATAGGATTATGGTAAAGTTAGTATTAGGGTTAGAATTAAGGCTAGGGTTATCATTAAGGTAAAGTTTAGGGTTGGGGTAATGGATAGGGTAAGATATAGGGTTAGGGTTAGGGTTAGATTTTGGTTTAGCGTTAGTATTAGGGTTCTGCTTATGTTTAGGTTTCTGATTAGGTTTAGGGTTTGAGTTAGGGTTAGGGCTATGCCAAATGTTAAATTTAGGATTGTGTCTCGGGTGAGTTTTCCATTTAAGATTAGGTTTATAATTAGGGTTTGGGCTAATATTATCAATAAGTTTAGGATTAGGGTAATGGATAGGTTTAGAGCTTAGTTTAGGTCTAGGGTTAAGTTTAGGATTAGGGCTATGGTTAGGGTTAGAGTTTGTGATAAGTCTAGGTTTATGTTTAGGGTAAGGTTCAAACTTTGAGCTAGGGTTAGGAGTAAGGTGAGAACTAGGTTTATGTTAGGGCTAAAATTAGGTGTGGGCTAGGGTTAGGTGAGTTTTATGCTTAGGGCTCTTTTTAGGCCTCAGATTAGCTCTGTGTTTAATGGTAGGTTTAGACTTAGGGTTAGGGATATGGGTAATGTAAGAGCAAGAGTTATGATAAGGGCTTGTTTTAGTATTAGAGTTATGGATGTGTCTAGAATTAGGTTTAGTTTGTGATTAGGGTCAGTTTTAGAGGTATGTTTAGTGTAGAAGGCAGGGTCAGTGTTCAGGTTACAGTTAAAGTTCGGGTTAAAGCCATAATTAGGACTAGGTTTTGGTCTAGGGGTGGGGTTAGTGTTTGGGTTAGGTGAAGGATTATTGTTAGGGCTATGGCTAGGTTATTCTTTAGGTCTAGAGCTAGAGTTAAGGTTAGATTTAGAATTAGGTTTAGGTCTAGGGCTAATGGTAGGGTTTGGTTTAGGTATAAGGTTAACAGTAGGGTTAGTGTTAGGGTTTGGTTTAGGGTTGGGGTTAGGTTTAGACATCAGGTTTGTGTTATGGTGAGAATGAGGGTCAGGGTTAGGGTTAGGGTTTGGGATAGGGTTAGAGATAGGTTTAATGTTAGGGTTAGGGATATGTTTAGGGTTAAAGCTAGGTTTAGGGCTCAGATTAGGGCTATTTTGTGTGATGTTTAAGATTAGGGTTAGGGCAATGACTAATATAAGAACTTGGGATACAATTAGGATTAATTTTAGGATTAGGGTTAGGGGTAGGTCAAGTGTTAGGGTTAAGTTTAAGGTTAGATTGATATTTATACATAGAGTTAGTGTTAGAATATAAGTCAGGTCAGGGTTAGTTTTAGAGTTAGGTTTAGGACTCGAATTAGGGCTAGGATTACTCTTAGGGTTTGGTTTAAGTTTAGGGTGATGTTTAGAGCTAGGGTGAGTTTTAGGATATGAGACAGGGTCAAGGTTATTTTTAAGGTTAGGATTAGGTCTTGAATTTGGGCTAGGGTTAGTTCTAGGTATAGTGCTAGTGTTTGGTTTAAGTTAATATTTAGTGTTAGGCCTTTTGCACGGTTTTGTTTTAGTGCTATGGTTAGGGTTAGGGCTAGTTTTATGATTAGCTTTAGAGTTAGGGCTAGGGTTAAGGTTTGGTTTAGGATTAATGCTAGGCTTAACACTAGGATTAGGGCTGGGTTTGTGTTAGGGTTAGGGCAAAAATTAGGGCTAGGGCTAATTTCAGGTCTAGGTTTACAGTTAGGGATAGTCTTAGGGTTAGCTTTATGGCTAGGTCAAATTTAAATGTTATATTTAGGGAAAAGGTCAGGTTTAGAGCTAGGGCTATTATTAGGGTCAGGGTCAGGCTTTGGATTTGGGTTAGGTTAAGGTTTAGTTTTATGGCTCAAATTAGCATTAAGGTTAGAATTAGGGTAAAGGTAATGGATAGGGTTAGGTTTAGGTTTCAGGTTAGGTTTAGGGTAATGGATATGGTTTTTGTTTGTGATAGATTTAGAGTTAGGCATAGGGTTAGGATTAGCATTATGGTTATTTTTAAAGGTAATTTATAGGGTTAGACCTAGAGTTAGGGCTAGGGTTAAGTTAGGATTAGGGCTAGAGTTAGGGTTAGGGTCAGGGTTAGGTTGAGGGTTTGAGATAGTATTAGGTTTCGAGTATGGTTTAGGATTTGAGCTAGGTTTAGTGCTAGGGCTAAGGTCAATTTAGGGTTTGGTCTAGGGTTATGGTCATTGTTATGCTAAGGTTAGTGTTAGGGTTAGGGCTAGGGTTATCATTAGAGTTAGAGTAATAGGTTTAGATGTCAGGTTAGAGTTAGGTTTAGGTTTAGGTTAGCATTAGTGTTAAGTTTAGGGTTAGGGTTAGGGTTTAAGCTAGCTTAGGTTTAGGATTAGTGTTAGGTTCACTGTTAGTTCTAGGATTAGATTTATGTTTAGGGTTAGGGTAAGTTTATCTTTAGGTCTAGTGTTATCATTAGGGTTAAGTTTAGGGTTAGGTAATCGGTAGGGTTTGAGCTAGCGTTAGGGCTAGGGTTAAGGTTAGGATTAGTGCTAGGGTTAGGGTTATGGTTATGCCTTCATTTAGTTTTGGGGTTAGGTTATGTTTAAGGGTTAGGGATTGAGTTAGTATTAGGGCTAGAGCAAGGGTTAGGGTTACAGTCAGGGCTATAGGGTTAGTGTTAGGATTAGGGCTACGGTTAGCATTAGGTTTAGGGTTATGGTGAGGAAAATTGATAGAGCTAGGATTTGCACTATGGTTATGGTTAGGATTAGGACTAGGGTTAGGGAGAGGTTTTAGGTTTGGTTTAGCGTAAGGTTAATGATTTGAGCTAGGGATAGGGATAGGGGTTAGTGTTAGGATTAGGGCTAGGTAGAGGATTAGAGTGTTGCTTAGGGTTAGGTTTAGGACTACAATTTGGGCTAGGTTTTGTGTGAGGTTTAGGGCTAGTGTTAGGTGTATTAGTAATTTAAGAGCTATAGTTATGGTTATGACTTGATTTAGGGTTCATGTAGTGTTAGGGTTAATTTTGGAGTAAGGATAAGTTTTAGAGCTAGGACTATTTTCAGGGTAGGTGTCAAAGTTCAGGATAGGATTAGTTTTAGGGTTAGGTCCAAAATGAGAACTAGGGTTACGTCTAGGGGTAGGGTTAGTGCTTGAGTTAGGTTAAGGGTTATAGTTAGGGCTAGGGCTAGGGTTATGGCTATATTTAAAATTAGGTTTAGGTCTAGGGCAAGAGTTAGTTTTAGGTTGAATTATAGGGTTATGGATAGGGCTACTGTTAAGTTTCAAATAAGGGTTAGGGTCAGGTTTACACTTGGCTTTAGTGTTAGAGTCAGAATAAGGGTCAGGGTCAGAGTTAAGATTTGGGTTACTTTTAGAGCTAAAATGAGGGCTAAGGTTAGGACTAGTAATAAAGTTAGCATTTGGGGTAGGCTTAAGATTAGGTTTATAATAGGGTAGCAATAGGGTGAGGGTTTGGCTTAAGGTAAGGTATAGGGTTTGAGCTAGGGTTAGGAGTAGAGATAGGGTTAGTGTTAGTGCCAGTTTAGGGTTAGAGTTAAAGCTAGGGTTAGGCCTTGTATTAGGGCTAGGCTTTGTGTTAGGTTTAGGGCTATTGCTAATGGAAAAACTGGCATTATTTTTAGGGCTAGTTTTAGGGTTAGGTTTAGGGTGAGGTCTAGTGTTAGGATTAGGTTTTTGGATAGGGTGATATGTAGATCTAGGGTCAGTTTTAGGGTCAGAATAAGGGTTAGTATTAGTTCTAGGATTAAGTTTAGGACTTGAATTAGGAATAGAGATAGGGCTAGGTATAGGGTTATGATTTGATTTAGGTTAAGGGTTAGGGTCAGTGCTATTGCTTGGTTTTGCTTGAGGGCTAGGGCTAGGGTTAGAGCTAGTTTTCAAATTAGCGTTAGGTTTAGAACTAGTGTTACCATATGGTTTAGGCTTATGTTTAGGGTTAGATTTAGAGTTAGGGTTAAATATAGATTACAGCTAGGGATAGGGCTAAGTTTGGGGTTATCATAAGGGATAGGGTTAGAACTAGGGATGGAGCTAGGGAGAGAGTTAGAGTTAGTCTTAGGGTTAGGGTTTCCTAGGGTTATGTTTAGAGCTTTAATAGGGCTAGGATTTGAGCTAGGGTTAGTATTAAGTCTAAGTGTGGGTTTACGGCTAGAGGTAAGGTTATGGTTATGGTTAGGCATGATGTTAGAGCTAGGTTTAGAAGTAGGGTGAGGGTTAAGATTAGGATTACAGCTAATGTTAGGTTATGGTTAGGATTAAGGCTATTTGGGGGCTAGGATTAGGGCTAGGGTTTGTGTTAGGGTTATGGCTTCATGTGCTAGGGCTAATGTCAGGTCTAGGATTATGGTTAGAGATAGTTTTAGGGTTAGGCTTATGGCTAGGTATAGTGTGTTAGGTTAAGGTTTAGGGTAAGGTTTAAACCTAGGGGAATTATTAGGGTACAGTACAGGGTTCTGGGTTGCATTAGGTTAATGTTTAAGGTTAGGGCTCAAATTAGCATTAGGATTAGGGTTAGGATGAGGTTTATGGGTATGGTTATGTTTAGGGTTCAGGTTAGTTTTAGTGTAATGTATATGTTTAGGTTTAGCAATAGGGTTATGGTTATCCTAGGGTTAGCATTAGGTTAGGGTTAGGGTTAGAGTAAGGGTAATGGATAGGATTAGAGGTAGGGTTAGGGCTTGGGTTGTGTTAGAATTAGGGCTCATGTCAGGGTTAGGTTTTAAGTTATTTCAAGGGTTAGGGTAAGCATTAGATTTAAGGTAAGGATTAGGGCTAGGGTATGGTTATTGTTAGTGTTAAAGCTAGTGTTAGGGCTGTAATTAGGATAGGTTTTCTATTAGGTTAGCATTAGGGTTAGGGCTACAGCTAACATAAGAATTAGAGTTATGATTAGGTCTAGTTTTAGGGTTAGGGTTAGGGCTAGGGCTAGTGTTAGGGTTCGGTTTAGGTTTTGGGTGATTATTAGTGCTAGGCTTAATTTAGGGTCAGATACAGGGCCATAGTTAGTTTTAGGTTTAGGGATAGGACTTGAAATAGAGCTAATTTTAAGGCTATGTGTAGGCTTAGGGTTTGGTTTAGTTTAAAGTTTAGGGTTAGGGCTATAGTTTTGGTTTGTTATAGGGCTTGGGCTAGGTTAGATTTAGTTTTAGAATTTGCATTGGTGTTACAACTTGTGTTAGTGAGAGATTTAGGTTTAAGTTTAGGGTTACATTTAGAATTAGGGTTAGATGTAGGATTAGGGCTAGGGCTTGGTGTAGGGCTAAGGTTAGGGCAAGTTTTACGGTTATGGTAAGGGTTGGGGTTAGAACTAGGAATAGGGCTAGGTTGAGAGTTAGAGTTAGTTTTAGGGCTAGGGTTAGGTTAGGTTTAGGGCTAAATTAGGGCTAGCATTAGGTCTAGGGTTTGTGCTAGGGTTAAGCCTAGTTTTAGGCTTAGGGATAGGGTTAGATTTAGGGGAAGGGATGGGATTATAGCTAGTTTTAGGGCTAGATCGAAGGTTAGAATTATGGTTAGGGCTTAGGATTATGTTTTGGTTTAGTAATAAGGCTAGGTTTATGGCTAGGATGAGGGCTAGGGTTGTTTTAGTGTTACAGCAAGAATTAGGGCTAGGGCTAGTGTTAGGCCTAGGGTTATAGTTAGGGATAGACTGAGGTTATATTTATGGCTAGGTCTTAGGGTAAGAGTTAGGTTTAGGATAAGGGTCAAGTTTAGAGCTAGGGTTATTATTAGGGTTTGATTCAGGTTTCAGGTTTGGTTTGGTTTAGGGTTTAGGGGTAGGGCTCAAATTAACATTAGGGTTAGGAATATGGTAATGATATGGTTAGGATTAGGGTTCAGATTAGGTGTAGGTTAATTGATAGGTTTAGATTTAGTGGAAGAGTTAGTTTTAGGCCTAGGATTAGCATTAGGGTAAGTGTCATGTTTAGGGTAATGCATAGGGTTAGAACTAGGATTAGAGATAGGATTATGGTTAGTATTAGGGCTAGAGTTAGGTTAGGGTTAGGGTTTGGCCTAAGGAGAGATTTAGGTTTAGGTTTAGTGTACGTTTTAGGGTTTGAGCTAGGGTTAGCACTAGGACAAATGTTAGGTTTAGGGTTATGTCAAGGTTATAGTTATGGTTAGGGTCAAAGATTATGGTTAGGGTCAAGGATTAGGATTAGTTTAGGTACAAGGATTAGGATTAGATTAGCATTAGGGCTAGGGTTATCATTAGGTTTAGGGTATTGGATAGGGTTTGATGTCAGGTTAGGGTTAAGTTTATGATTAGGTTTCAGCTTAGGTTAGTGTTAACGATAGGTTTAGGGTTAGATTAACGGTAATGAATAGGGTTTGAGCTATGGTTAGGTCTATGGCAAAGTTTAATTTTATGTCTATGTCTAGGATTAGAGTTGAAGTAAATTTAAGTGTTGGGCTAGGGTTATAATTAGGATTAGGGTTAGGGTTAGGGTAATCGGTAGGGTTAGTGCTAGGGTTATGGCTAGGTTTAAGGTTAGGATTAGGCCTAGGGCAAATGTTAGGGTTAGGTTTAGGCCAAGGGTTAGTGTTAGGGTTAGGTTAGGTTTAAGTGTTAGGGAATGAGCTAGGATTTGCACTAGGATGAGGTTTAGGGTTAGTGTCATTGTAAGGGTTAGGGCTAGGGTTAGCATTAGGTTTAGGGTTATGGTTATGGTAATGGATAGAGTTGTAGGTAGGATTTTGCTTATGGTTATTGCTAGTTATAGCGTGAGTGATATGGCTAGTTCTAGTTTAGGGTGAGGTTTTTGGTTAGGAAAAGATTTCGAGCTAGAGTTTGTGTCAGGATAAGGGTCAGAGTTCAGGTTATGGTTAGGTTTATAATTAGGTCTAGCATTAGGACTAAGGTTAGGTCTAGGGGTAGGGTTAGCATTTGGGTTAGGTTAAGGGTTATTGTTAGCATTAGGGCTAGGTTTTTGTTTAGAGCTAGGGCTAGAGTTATTGATAGTTGAAGGATTAGGTGTAGTTCTAGGTCTAGTGTTAGGGTTAGGTATAGGTATAAGGTTACAGGTAGTGTCAATATTATGGGTTGGTTTAGGGATAGGGTCAGAATAAGGGTCAGGGTTCGGGTTAGAGTTTGGGATAGGGATAGAGCTAGTTTGAGTTCTAGTGTTAAGACTAGTAATAGAGTTAAGGCTGTAGTTAGGCTAGGGATTAAGTTCAGGACTAGGATAGCTTTAGGGTTAGAATTTGGCTTAGGGTAGGGGATAGGGTTAGTGCTAGGGTTAGGGCTAGGGTAAGGGCTAGGGTTAGGGTTAGGGTTAGGGTTAGGGCTAAATTTAGAGTTAAATCTAGTGTTAGGGTTCAGATTAGGGCTAGGTTTTGTGTTAGCTTTAGGTCTACAGCTAATTTAAGAACTAGGCTTACAACTAGGGCTAGTTTTTGGGTTATTGTTATGTCTAAGTTTAGTATTAGGTTATTTTTAGGGTAAGGGTTATGTTTAGGGTGACGGATAGGTTAGGGTTAGGGAATGTATTATGGTTAGGCTGAGGATTAGCATTAGGGTTAGTGTTCAGGTTAGTGTAATGGACAGGGTTAGAGCTAGGGCTAGGGCTAGGATTATGATTAGGGTTAGGGCTAGGGTTAGGGTTAGGTTTAGGGTTAGTGTAAGTTTTAAAGTTAGGGTTAGGTTTAGGTTAAATGTTAGAGCAACATTTAGGGTTAGAGATAGGATTAAACCTAGCGTTTGGGCGCAGATGAGGTCTAGGTTTTGGGTTTTGTTAGGTCTAGTGTTAGGAATATGGCTAATGTAAGAACTAGGGTTATGATTAGGGCTAATTTTAGGTTTACATTAGGGCTAAGTCTAGTTTTAGGGTTAGGTTTAAGTTTAGAGAGATGTTTTGAGCTAGGGTTAGTGTAAGGTTCAGAGTCAGGGTCAGGGTTAGTTTAGATTAGGGATAGGACTCAAATTAGGAGTAGGCTTAGGGCTAGATGTTGGGTAAGAATTTGGTTTAGGTTAAGGTTTAGGGTTAGTTGTATAGCTCGGTTATGTTTTAGGGCTAAGGCTAAAATTAAGGGTAGTTTTATAATTAATGTTAGTGTTATTGCTAGTGATAGGGTGAGTTTAGACAATGGGGTCCATTTAGAGTTATGATTAATTCTAGGTTTAGGGCTATGGCTAGGGTTAGGGCTAAAGTTATGTCTACTGTTTGGGTTATGGTAAGGGATAGGGTTAGAACTAGAAATGAGGCTAGGTGAGAGTTAGATTTAGTTTTAGGCTAGGGTTAGGGTTACGGTTAGGGCTAAACTAGGCCTAGGAATATGTCTAGGATTAGTGTTAGGGTTAGGCCTAATGTTAGGGCTATGTTTAGAGTTAGGTTTAGGGTTAGGTTTAGGGGAAGAAATGGGGTTATAGCTAGGTTTATGGCTAGGGTGATGATTAGAATTAGGTTTAGGAATAGGGTTAGGATTGAGTTGGGATTAAGGCTAGATTTGGTGTTAAGATGAGGGATAGAGTTTTTGTTAGGGTTAGGGCAAATTTTAGGGGTAGGGTTAATGTCAGGTTTAGGGTTATGGCTAGGAATAGGGTTAAGTTCATGGTTAGGTCTTGTATAAGGGTTAGGTTTAGGGCTGGGGATGTGGCTCAAGCGGTAGCACGCTCGCCTTGTATGCGTGCGACCCGGGTTCGATCCTCAGCACCACATACCAACAAAGATGTTGTGTCCACCGAGAACTAAAAAATAAATATTACAAAAATATTCTCAAAAAAAAGGGTTAGGTTTAGGGAAAGGATCAGGTTTAGAATTAGGTGTTTTTAGGGTCAGCATCAGGTTTTGGTTATGTGTTAGGTTAAGTTTTAGGGTTAGGTCTCAAATTAGCATTAGGGTTAGAGTAAGGTTTAGGGTATGGAAAGGTTTAGGTATAGAATTCAGGTTAAGATTAGGGTAATGGGTATGGTTAGAGCTAGTGATAGGGTTAGGTTTAGGCCTAGGGTTAGCATTTGGTTTGTGGTTATTGTTAGGGTAATGGATAGTGTTAGAACCAGGATTAGGGATAGGGTTTTGGTTAGGATTAGGGCTAGAGTTTTGGTTAGGATTAGGGCTAGACTTATGGTTAGTGTTAGGGCTAGGGCTAGGGTTATGTTTTGGGTTAGGTTTGGGGTACAGGTTAGGTTTTGATCTATGGTTAGTTCTAGGGTGAGAATTAGGTTTAGTGTTTTGTCTAGGGTTAGATTTAATTTTAAGGTTAGGGTTAGTGTTAGGGTTAGGGCTAAGATTACCTTTAGAGTTAGGTTAATGGATAGGGTAAGATGTTGAGTTAGGGTTATGAGTAGGTTTAAGTTTAGGGTTAGTGTTAGGGTTAATGCTAAGGTTATATTTAGAGTTAGGTTAATGGATAGGGTTGAATGCTGGCTTAGGAGTAGGGATAGTTTAGGTTTAGGGTTAGTGTTAGGGTTAAGGTTAAGGTTATAGGGAAATGGATATGTTTAGATGTCAGGTTAGGGGTAGGGGTAGTTTTACATTTATGGTTAGTGTTAGTGTTTGGGCTAGGATTGGGATTAGAGTATAGTTTAGGGTTTGATCTAGGGTTAGGTCTATAATGAATGTTAGGTTTAGAAATAGGTCTAGGATTAGGTTTACAGTTAGGGTTAGGGCTAGGGTTATCATTAGGTTTAGGGTTAGGTTTATGGTAATGGATAATTTTAGAGATAGTATTAGGGCTAGTATTAGCATTATGATTAGGGCTAGGTTTAGTGTTAGGTTTAGGGATAGGGCTAGGATTATGTTTAGGGTTAGGGTTAGAATTTTATCTAGGGTTAGGTCTAAGGTGCGGGTTAGGGTTAGCGTGAGGGATAGGGTTAGGGTTAGGGTTATGCTTAAGGCTAGGTTTAGGCCTAGGATTAGGGCTAGGTTTTGTGTTAGGTTTACAGCTAGGGTTAGTGTTATGGGTATGTAAGGGCTAGGCTTTTGGTTAGGGTTATTGCTAGGTCTAGTGTTAGGATTAGGTTTTGGTTAGGGGCAGTTTTTAAGCTTAGGTTAGTGTTAGTGTCAGCATCTTTGTTTACATTAGGGTTAGGGTTAAGTTTAGAGCCTAAATTAGGATTGGTTAGGTCTAGAAGTAGGGTTAGTTTTTGGGTTAGGTTAAGGGTTATCATTAGGGCTAGGGCTACATTTTTGATTAGGTCTTGGGTGAGAGATATGGCTAGATTAAGGATTAGGTTTATATCTAGGGCTAGTGTTAGTGTCAGGTATAGGTATAGGTTCATGGGTAGGGCTAGTGTTAGGGTTTGGTTTATGATTAGTGTCAGAATAAGGGTCAGGGTTTGGGTTAGTGTTTGGGTTATGGTTATAACTAGAATGATGGCTAGGACTAAGACTAGTTATAGAGTTAGGATTTGTATTAGACTAAGGATTAGGGTTAGGACTAGAATTAGCATTAGGGTTAGAGTTTGGCTTAGGGTAAGGGATAGGATTAGTGCTAGGGTTAAGGTTAGGGTTAGGGCTAGTGTTAGGGTTAGATTTATTATAGTTTTATTGCTAGTGTTAGTGTTAGGGTTCACTTTAGGTTTAGGGTCAGGTTTAGACCTGCGGTTACAGTTAGAGTCAGAATTAGTGTCAGGTTTGGGTTATGGTTAGAGCTAGAATGAGGACTAGCATTAGGAGTCGTAATACGATTAGGGTTTGGGTTAAACTAAGGATTAGGGTTAAGACTAGTATTAGCATTAGGGTTAGGGTTAATTTAGGGTAAGGTATAGGGTTAGAGGTAGGGTTAGGGCTACATTTAGGATTAGGGTTAGGGTTAGAGATAGGGTTAGATTTAGGGTTGATGCTTGGGTTAGGCCTTGGTTTAGGGCTAGGTTTTGGTTACAGTTAGGGCTAGGTTTAAAGTTATAGCCAATGTATGGACTAGTGTTACAATTTGGGCTTGTTATAGAATTAGGGTTAGGACTAGGTTTATTGTCAGGGTTAGTTTTACGGTTAAGGTGATGTTTAGAGCTACAGTTAGTGTAAGGGTCAAATTCAAGGTCAGGGTAAAATTTAGGGTTATATTTTGGACTCAAATAAGGGCTAGGTTTAGGGATACGTGTAGGGTTAGATTTTGGTTTAGGTTAAGTTTTAAAGTTAGGGCTATGGTTAGGGCTAGTTTTAGGATTAGTGTTAGGTTTAGGGCTAATGTTAGGGTTAGTTTTAGGCTTAGGGTGAGAGTTAGATTTAGAGTTAGGATTAGATCTAGGGTTAAGTTTAGGGCTAAGGACAGGACTAATATTAGATCTAGGTTGATGGTTAGGATTAGGGTTAATGTAAGGGATAGGTTTAGAGCTAGGGATATGGCTAGGGCAAAAGTGAGAGTCTTAGGGCTAGGCCTAGGGTTTGGTTTAGGTATAGGGCTTAATTAGGGCTAGGAATAGGGCTAGGTTTATGGTTATGTTTAGGCCTTGAGTTAGTTTTAGGCTTGGAGTTAGGTTTAATGTTAATGATGGGGTTAGAGCTAGGTTTAGGGCTAGAGTGAAGGTTAGAATTAGGGTTAAGGCTAGGGTTTCATTAGAGTTATAATTCAGGCTAGGTTTAGGGCTAGAATGAGGGCTAGGATGTTAGGGATAGGGCTAGAATTAGTGGCAGGGCAAATGTCAGTTCTAGGGTTACGGTTAGGGTGAGTTTTAGGGTTTGGTTTATGGCTAAGATTAGTATAAGTGTTAGGTTTAAGGATAGGGTCAAATTTGGAGCTAAGGGTATTATTAGGGTCAGTGTCAGGTTTCGAGTTTTGTTTAGGTTAAGGTTTAGGTTTAGGGATCGAATTAGCATTAGGGTTTGAATAAGGCTAATGAGAGGGTTAGGTTTAGGGTTCAGGTTAGGTTTAGCATAATGGATATGATTATAGTTAGGGATAGAGTTAGATTTATGCCTAGAGTTAGCATTAGAATTAGGGTTATGTTTAGAGTAACTGATAGGGCTAGGGTTAGGTTTTAGTTAATGAATGAATTAGTGTTACAATTTTGCTAGTTTTAGGGTTAGGATTTGGGCTAAGACTAGTGTTATTTTTGGTTTACGGTTAGGGTCATGTTTAGAGCAAAAGTTATTTTTAGGGTCAGTGTGAGGGTAAGGGTTAGTTTTAGGGTTATGTTTAGGATCAAATTAAAGCTAAAGTTAGAGCTAGGTGTAGGGTTAGGCTTTGGTTTAGTTTAAGGGTTAGGGTTAGAGCTATGGCTCGGTTTTGTTTTAGGGCTAAGGATAGGGCTAGGGCTAGGCTTAGATTTTGGTTTAGCATCAGGGTTAAAACTAGTGTTAGGGTGAGGTTTAGGCTTAGGGTTAGGGTTAGATTTAGAATTAGGGTTATATCTAGGGTTAGGGTTAGGGCTAGAATTATGGCTAGGGTTAGGGTTATGTAATGATTATGGTTAGAACTAGGGATATGGATAGGGTGAGAATTAGAGTTAGAGGTTTATGGTTAGGATTAGGTTTAGGGCTAAATTAGTGCTAGGATTAGGGTAGGGTTAGTGTTAGCATTAGGCCTCGGTTTTGGTCTAGGCTTAGGGTTAGCATTGGGGTTAGGGTTAAGTTTAGGGGAATGAGTGGGGTTATAGCTGGGTTTAGGTGTAGGGTTAGTGTTAGAGTTAGGCCCAGGTTTGGGCTAAGGTTTGGGTTTACATTGGGTTTAGATTTATGTTTAGAGGATGAGTGGGGTTATAGCTAGGTTTAGGGCTAGGGTGAAGGTTAAAATTTGGATTTTTTCCTAGGGTTATGGTTTATTTAGGATTAAGGCTAGGATTAGGGTAGGATGAGGGGTAGGTTTTTTGATAGGGTTAGGGCTAGGACTTGGGCTAGGGATAATATCAGGTCTAGGGTTATGGTTAAGGATAGTTTTAGGTTTAGATTATGGCTAGGTATAGTGTAAGGGTTAGTTTTATGTTAAAGGTCAGCTTTAGATCTAGGGTTTTTATTAGGGTTAGGGTCAGGGTTAGCATTTGGTTTAGTTTAGGGTTTAGGGTTAGGGCTCAAATTAGCATTAGGGTTAGGTTTACAATTAGGGTAATGGATAGTGTTTAGTTTAGGTTTCAGTTAAGGTTTGGGGTAATGGATGGGTTAGATTTAGCGAATGAGTTAGGGTAAGAATTAGGGTTAGGGTTATGTTTAGTTTAATGGATAGGTTTAGAGCTAATGTTAGGGCTAGGTTATGGTTTGGATTAAGTCTAGGATTAGGATTAGGTTTAGGGATAGGGCTAGAGTTCAGTTTAGGATAAGTGTTAGGGTTAGGGTAAGTGTTAGGTTTAGGGCTAGGGTTATGGTTAACTTAGGGTAAGGTTTAGTGTTTGAGCTATGGTTAAGGCTAGGGTGAATGTTAGGTTTAGGTTTTTGTCTACGTTTACATTAATGGTTAGAGGTAGGTTTAGTGTTAGAGATTGGGTTTTAATTAGGCTTAATGTTAGGGCTAGGGTAATGTATATGGTTAGAGCTAATGTTCAGGCTAGGATTAATGTTAGAATTAGGGCTAGGGTTAGGGTTAGGGTTTAGGGTAGGGCTAGGGTTATGTTTAGTGTAAGGGTTAAGCTTTGAGCTAGGGTTAGATCTAAGGCGAGGGTTAGGTTTACGATTAGGTTTAGGGCTAGGGTGAGGCTTAGGTTTATGCTTAGAGCTAAGTTTAGGCCTAGGATTAGGGCTAGGTTTTGTGTTAAGTTTAGGGCTATGGTTAGTGCTATGGTAATATAAGAGCTAGGGTTGTGTTTAGGACTGGTTTTAGGGTTAGGGTTATGTCTAGGTCTAGTTTAAATCTGGGTTTAGTGTTAGAATCATGTTTAAATCAGTGTTAGAGTTAGAGCTAGGGCTATTACGAGGGTTAGGTTCAGTGTTACGTCCAGAAATAGGATTATGGTAGGTTTAGGGTTAGGGCTAGTGTTAGGATAAGGGTTAAGGTAATGCATATGATTAGATATAGGTTTGGATTTTTGGTTACGGTTAGGGTTATATTTAGTTTTAGGGTTAAGGTTAAGGTATGGTTAGGTTTAGGTTTATGTTATTTGTTAGGGTTTGAGCTAGGTAGGGTCAGGGCTATGTTGAGTTTTAGGTTTACAGTTAGGTCTAGGGTTAGTTTTTTTTTTTTTTTGGTTATGTTTATGGTTAGGGTTAGTGTTATGGCTAGAGTTATCAATAGGATTAGAGTTAGGGTTAGGGTAATGGGTAGGTTTAGAGCTAGTTTTAGTGATAAAGTTAAGTTTAGGGTTAGGGCTAGGGTTAGGGTTAGAGTTAGGGATAGGTTTAAGTATATATTTAGGGTAAAGGTTAGGCAATGAGTAAGGTTTAGACTAAGGCTAGGGTTGGGGTTGGATTAGGTCTAGGGTTAGGGTTAAGGTTACACTTAGGGCTAGGGTTAGGGTTAGGGTTAGGGTTTTGTGTTAGGTTAAGGCATAGGGTTAGGGCTATGGATAATGTAAGATCTAGGATTATTAGGGCTATTTGTAGGGTTAGGATTAAGGCTAATTCTAGGGTTAGTGTTATGTTTTCGGTTAGGGTCAGGTTTAGAGATAGCTTAATGTTAAATGTATGGTCATTGTTCAGGTTAGAGTTAATGTTAAAGCCAGAATTAGCACTAGGTTTATGTCTAGGTGTATGGTTAGTCTTTGTGTTAGGTTAAGGGTTATTATTTATTATTATGGCTATGGCTAGGTTTTTGCTTTGGCCTAGGGCTAAAGTTAAGGCTAGATTTAGGATTAGGTTTAGGTCTAGGACTAGAGGTATGATCAGGTTTAGATATAAGGTTACTGGTAGGGATAGTGTTAGGGTTTGGTCTTGGGTTAGTGTCAGGTTTCGACCTAGGGTTAGTGTTATGATCAGTATAAGGTTCAGGGTTAGGGTTAGGGTTTGGGATAGGGTTAGAGCTAGAATGAGGTCTAGGGCTAGGACTATTAATAGGGTTAGGGTTTTGATTAGGCTAAGGATTAGGGATAGGTCTCGGGTTACCATTAGGATTATGATTTTGCTTATGATTAGGGATACGGTTAGAACTTGTGTTAGGTGTACTGTTATGGATAGGGTAAGGTACGAAGGTACAGCTAGGTTAGAGCTAGGGTGAGCGTTAAAATTAGGGTTATGGATAAGGTTAAGTGTAGGGTTAGGATTAAAGGTAGTGTTAGGCCTAGGGTTGGGACTAGGGATTGTGTGAGGATTAGGGCTAGCATTAGGGCTAGGGCTAATATCAGGTATAGGGTAATGGTTAGGGAGAGTTTTGGAGATAGATTTATGGCTAGGTATATTATAAGGGCTATGATGAGGGTTAGAGTCACGTTTAGAGGTAGGGGTGTTATTATGGTCAGAGTCAGAGTTAGGGTTTGGTTTAGGTTAAGGTTTAAGTTTAGTGCTCGAGTTAGCATTAGGGTTAAGGTTAGAGTTAGGGTAATGATATGCTTAGGGATAGGGTTCAGGTTATGTTTATGGTAATGGATAGGTTAGGGTTATGGATAGTGGTAAGGTGAGGCTGAGGGTTAGCATTAGGTTTAGGGTTAGGTTTATGCTGAAGGATAGTCTTAGAGCTAGTGTTAGGGCTAGGGTTATGGTTAGGGTTAGGGCTAGGTTTAGGGTTAGGTGTAGCGTTAGTGCAAGGATTAAAGGTAGGGTTAGGTTTAGGGTAAGGGTTAGGGCTAGGTTTAGGATTGGAGTTAGGGTTAAAGCTAGGGTTGTGTCTCAGATTAGGGCTAGGTTTGGGTTACCTTAGGGCTCATGTTAGGGATATGGCTAATGTAAGAACTAGGTTACAATTATGTCTAGTTTTAAGTTTATTTTGGGCTAAGTCTAGTTTTATAATTAGGTTTAGATTTAGGATGATGTTTTGAACTAGGGTTAATGGTAATAGCAGAGTCAGGGTCAGGGTTAGTTTTAGGGTCAGGAATAGTACTCGAATTTGGGTAGGCATAGGGCTAAATTTAGGGTTAGGATTTGGTTTAGGATAAGGGTTAGGGTTAGTATTATGGCTCGGTTTTGTTTTAGGGCTAAGGCTAAATTTAAGGGTAGTTTTACAATTAGCGTTAGTGTTATTGCTAGTGTTAGGGTGAGTTTAGGCTTGGGGTACATTTAGAGTTATGGTTAATTCTAGGATTAGGGCTATGGCTAGTGTTAGAGCTAAGGTTAGGGCTAGTGTTTGGGCTATGGTAAAGGATATTGTTTGAACTAGCAATAGGGCTAGGGCAAGAGTTAGAATTAGTATTAGGGCTAGGGTTAGGTTTAGGGTAAGGGATAAATTAAGGCTAGGAATAGGTCTAGGATTAGTGTTAGGCTTAGGCCTAGGATTAGGGCTACATTTAATGTTAGGTTTACTGTTAGGTTTGGGGAAGGGATGACTTTTGTTTGATTTCCACCTCCATTTCCATTTACCCATAGAGGTCAAAATGAAGTGAAATCTTAAAATACTAAGTGTTCATCATAGCAAACCATTTAATTGAGAAGAGCATACCTTGGGAGCATACTAAGGCTAGATAAAAGATGACTCCTGCCCAGTATCAAAGAAATTTGAACAAAACAAACTCTCACCCTAAGATTACCTCCAAATCTAGCCCTAACCCTAACGTGATTAGAAAACCAGTGATCCTAGTGTTCCCGCACTTGTGGGGCCTTGTGGGGCAAGCTAAGTGATGAATCCTACGCAGCATCAAACAAATATGACCAAATAATAATGGGAGGTATTTCAGTACATGCATATTTCCCTGTTTTCTCCTGAAGGACTCTTATATAAAATTGTTTTTGCATGCTTAATATTAGGCCTACTTTCACAAGGAACATGTCAGAGTCTCTACAGAGAACTGATCGAGTGTGTGAAGTTTCAAGCAGCTAGCACAAACCCTGTTTGGTTTTTTGCTTAATTTACTTACCTGTATAGGTGAGAATGAAGTGAAATCTTAAAATAAAAACTGTTACTGACAGCAAACATGTGAACTGAGAAGGCCTAAACCTGGAGAACAGAGTAAATCTAGATAAAACATAAATCCTGCCAAGTGTCAAAGAATTTTGATTTAAACTAACTCTAACCCTAAAACTAACTCTAACCCTAGCCCTTCCCTTAACCCTAACTTTTTTAATGGGACCTTTGACCTTAGAAGTTACAAATGTTGGCAGCCTAGTGAGGCAAGCTAAGGGATGAATGCTGCACAGTATCAAAGATATCTGACCAAATAGTTGATGGAGTATTTCAGTACATGCATATTTTCCTCTTATCACCTAAAAGACTCTCAGATTAAAGTTGTTTTTACATGCTTCAGCTTAGGCCTACTTTCACAAGAACAAACCAGAGAATTCCCACAGAAAATTGATGGAGTGTGAAGTTTCAAGCAGATAGCACCAAAACTGTTTCATTTCCAGCTCCATTTCCATTTACCATAATAGGATAAAATGAACTGAAACTTTAAAATATAAAATGATCCTTAGTGAATCATTGAACCCAGGAGGACCAAACATGGGAAATATAGTAAGGATAGGAAAAAATGAATCCAGCCCAGTATCAAAGAAATTTGAACAAAACTAACTCTAACCCTATACTAGCTCTAACACTAGCCCTAACACTAACCTTAACACAAACCCTAACCTGTCTTAAAAAACTGTTGATCTTAGAAGTCCCAAACTTGGGGAGCCTAGTTATCAGATAGCCTAGCTATCAGATGAATCCTATGCAGTGTCAAGGAAATATGACCAAATAATTGAAGTGGTATTTCAGTTCATGCATATTTCTCTGTTTTCTGCTAAAGTGCTCTTGAATAAAGTTGTTTTTTTCCATCTTCATCTTAGGGCTAGTTTCACAAGGAACAAATCAGAAAATTTCCTCAGAGAACTGATTCAGTGTTTGATGTTTTAAGCATTTAGCACCAACCTAGCTGGTTTGACTTCAACCTCCATTTTCATTTACCTATATAGGTAAATATGAAGTGAAACCTTAAAATACAGAGTGCTCCTGATAGTGAACAATTGAAATGAGAAGGCCCAAACCTAGGGAGCATATTAAGGCTAGGTAAAAGATGATTCCTTCCAAGTATCAAATAAATTTGAAGAAAACTAACTCTCACCTAAACACTACATCTAACCATAGCCTTAACTCTAAACCTAGCACTAACGCTAACTGGATTAGAGAACCATTCATACTAGAAGTCCCACACTTAGAGAGCTTTGTGGGGAAAGCTAAATGATGAATCCTATGCAGTATCCAAAAAATCTGACAAAACAATTATGGGAGGAATTTCAGTGCATCCATATTTCCCTGCTTTCTCCTAAAGGGCTCTCAGATAAAGTTTTTTTTTTTTTTTTTTTTTTTTTTTTTTGCATTCTTCAGCGTACGCCTACACTCACAAGGAAATACCAGAGTGTCCTCACAGACAATTGAGGGTGTATGTTCAGTTTCAAGCAGCTAGCATAAACCCTGTTTGATTTCCATGTCTATTTCCATTTACTCGTATAGGTCAAAATGAAGTAAAATGAAAATACTAACTGTTCCTGAAACCAAACAGTTGAACCAAAAGGCTCAAACCTGGGGAACAGAGTAAGGTTAGTTAAAGATGAATCCTGGATTGTATCAAAGAAATTTGAATAAAATACCTCTAACCCTAACACTACCTCTAAACCTTGCCCTAATCCTAACCCCAAACATTATCATAGTCCTATACCTAACTATAACTTTAACCCTAATTTTAACTGTAAACTTTGCCCAAATCCTAGCTCTAACTTTATCCATTACCATAACCCTAATCCTAACCCTACTGCTAACCATAGCCCTAACCTTAACATTTACCCTAGACCTGCTCTAACCCTAACCCTAGCCCTAGCCCTAAACCTAGCTCAAAGTTAACACTTATCCTAAACCTAACCCTTACCCTTACTCTAACTAGAGCCATATTCTAACCATAAACCTAGCCTCAACCCTAGCTGTAATTGTATCCATTACCCTAAACATAACCTAACCAAAATGCTAACAATAGGACTAAACCTGACCGTATAGCTATCCCTAACCCTATTCAAAAGCCTAAACCTAACTTTAATCATAAATATAACCTGGTCCATTGCCCAAAACCTAATGCTATTTCAAGCCTTAATCCTAAAATTTAATTGAAACCAATTCCTAACCCTGACTGTGACCATAATAATACATCTATCTCTTAACCAGACCTTTACTCTAATCCTAACCATTACATTAGACCTAGCCATAATCTAACCCTAAAATTATCCTTAACCATAATGCTACACCTGACATTACCCCTAGCCCTAACACAAACCCTCATCCTATCCCTAATCATAGGCCTAATCTTACAAATAAGCCTAGCACTAACCCTAGCCCAAATTTAGCCCTAACCATAAACCTAATCCTAGCACTAGCCCTAAGACTAACTCTAACTCTCACCCTAGCCCTATTTATAGTTGAAATCCTTTCCATTATCAAAATTCTAACACTAGACCTAACCTTAACCCTAACCCTAGCCCTAAACCTAGAGCTAAACATAACAATAAATCTAATCCTAAAGCTCACCCTACCACTAGCCCTAACATTATCACTAATCCTAAAACTAGCCCTAACCCTAGCCCTAGATCTAAAACAAAACTGAGCCATAGCCTTAATCCTAACCCTCAGCTAATTGTAACTCTAGACCTAATTCCTAATATATATATATATATATATATAGATAGATAGATAGATAGATAGACTAGCCCTATCCCTAAGTCTTACCCTAAGACTAACACAGACCCTAACTCTACAGCTAGTCTTAACCCTAGGCTTAAATTGAGCCTTTCTGTAACCCTAAAAGTATCACTGACCCTGAATCTGACCCTAACACTAACCATATCTCTAATCATCACCCTAAACCTAAACCTGACCATAATACTAGAACTAGACCTAATGCTAACCCTAAAACTATCCATAATTGTAACCCTAGATATTACGTTAGCCATAGTCCTAACCTAGCTCTAACCTAACACAAAACCTAGCCCTAATCTGAGACTTAAACATAGCTTTAAATCTAACCATAACCCTAATATTAGCTCTAACACAACTTAACATAACCCTAAACCTAAACCTTTTCCTAACCCGAAATGTAGCCCTAACCCTAACCATATTCTTAGCCCTAACCCTACTCCTATCAGTTACCTAAACTTAGCCTGAATCCTAAACCTAACCATATCCATTAACCTAACCCTAATGGTAATTTGAGCCCTAAACCTAAACTTGAACCTAACCCTAATCTTGAACCTAACCCATACCCTAATTCTGACTCTGACACTAATAATAACCCTAGCTGTAAGGCTGACCCCAATCCTCAACCTAACCCTTACAGACCTGGTGATAAACCTAACCCTAAAACTAACCCTAACCATAACCCTAGACCTGTTATTAGCCCTAGCCCTAATCCTAGCCCTAACCCTACCACAAACCCTAGCACTAATCCTAGCTTTAAGCCTAGCCTTTATTCTAACCCTAAACTTAATCCTAGCTCTAACCCTAGTTTTATCCCTTGCCCTAGCCCTAAACCTAGCTGTAATATCATACCTTACCCTAACCCTAACGCTAGCCCTAACACTAGCCCTAAACCTAGGCCTAAAACTAACACTAACCCTAGTGCTAATCCTAGCCCTAATTTAGCCCAACCCTAAATTTAACCCTATCCCTAGCCTTAACACTAACTCTAACTCTCACCCAAGCCCTATCCCTAGTTCTAAACCTATCCGTTACCATAATCCAAACCCTAGCCTATCCCTAGACCCTAAACTGAAGCCTTATCCTTCACCCTAGACATAAACCTGGATATAACCCTAAATTTAAGCATAAACCTCACCCTAACACTAGTCCTAATCTTAATGCTAATTAGAACACTAGCCCTTACCCTACCCTAGCCCTAAAACAAAACCGAGCCATAATCATAACCATAACCCTTAACCTAAACCAAACACTAAATTTACACCTAGCCCTAAATCTAGCCCTAATTTGAGTCCTAATCCTAACCCTATAAATAACCCTGACCCTGATTCTGACCCTAACACTAACTCTATCTCTAAACATCGCCCTAATGCTAACCCTAAAACTAGGCCTAATTGGAAACCTAGTTCTTACATTAGCTGTAGCCCTAATGCGAACACAAATTCTAGCCCTAATTCGAGTCCTAACCCTAGGTTTAACCCCAACCCTAACTACAATCCTAGCCCTAAACCTAACCCTACCTCTAACCCTATCCCTTTCCCTAAGCCAAAGCCTCACCCGGATGCTACCTTAGTCCTAACTCTAATCCTTAGCCTACCCCAAACCCTAATTATATTACTAGTCCTAACCCTAGCCCTCATTCTACCTCTAACACTAAACTAAACACTAACCCTAACCCTGACACTTATTCTGACCCTAACACTAACCCTAGATCTAACCCTATCCCTAAACCTAAACCAAACCCTAACAGTACCCCTACTGGTAAAACTATACCTAAACCGAACCCTAACACTAGCACTAGATCAAACCTAATCCTAAATAGAGTCATAAATGTAGCCCTAACCCTAAACAAAAACCTAACACTAGCCCTAACAATAATCCTTAACCTAAAGCAAAGACTAACCCTATCCCTACAACCAACGATAGTCCTAATTCTGGCCCTAAACCTAAACCTAAACCTAACCCTAACCCAGAAAATAACCCTTACCCTAACACAAACACTTTCTCTAAACCTTATCCTAATACAAAACCTAAAACTAAACTACACTGATCCATAACACTAACGGTAAAACTAGCCATAAACATAACCCTGGGTCTCACATTACCCATAGCCCTAATGCTAGCCATAAACCTTACACAAAACCTAGTCATTATCCTAAACGTAAACCTAGTCTTAATCATAACCCTAACATTAATCCTAGACCTAACCAAAACTCTAAGCATTGCCCTAGCCCTAAGGCTAGCTAAAACACTAACACTTATCCTAAACTTAAACCTGACACCAACCCTAGGCCTAACCCTAACCCTAGCCCTTACCCTAACCTTAAGCCTAGCCCTAATCTTAGCTCTAACCTTATTCATTTCCCTAAAGATAAGCCTAACATAAATGCTAAACCTAGGCCTAACGCTAACACTATCCCTAACACTAACTTTTCGATACTCTAAACCTATCCTGAACCCTAAACCTAACCTTATTCTTTACCCTAACCCTAACCTAACACTAACACTAATTCAAGCCTTATCCCTAAACCTTAACCTAATCCAAACCAAACCCAGACTCTGACCCTAAAATTACACCCAGCTCTAAAACTGACCCTTATTCTAAACCTAAACCTTACACTCGACCTAGCCACAACCTAACCCTAAAACCTACCCTAACCATAAACCTAGACCTGACATTAGCCCTAGCCCTAATACTAGCCCTAAACCTAGCATTAATCCTAACCCAAACCCTAACACTAGCCCTATCCCTAATTTTAACCCTTGCTCTATCCCTAAATCTAGGTATAACCCCATCCTTTCCCCTAACTCTAACCCTAACCCTTACCCTAACACTAACCCTAACTCTAGCCCTAACCATAGGCCATAACCTAACACTATCCCTAGTGCTAATCCTAGCCCCAATTTAGCCCTATCCCTATCCCTACCACTAACCCTATGCCTAAAACTAACTCTAACTCTTGTCCTAGCCCTATTTCTAGTTCTAACTCTATCAGTTACCATAACCCTAACACAAGCCCTAACCTTAGCCCTAATCCTAGTCCTGTACCTATTTCTAGATCTAACCATAACTCTAAATATAACCCTAACCCTAAGCCTAAACCTCACCCTACTACTAGACCTAACACTATCACTAAACCTAAAAGTAGCCCCAACCCTAGCCTTAGCCCTAAAATAAAACAGAGCCACTGCCATAACCGTAAATCTTAACCTAAAACAAACCCTAACTCTACACCTAGCCATAAACTCCTTGCTCTAATTCGAGTCCTAGGCCTAAAACTAACCCTGACCCTGACTTATATCCTAACACTAACCCTAGCTCTGAATATCACACTAACCCTAAAAATAATGCTAAACTAGACCTAGACCAAAAACTAACCCTAAAACTAACCTTAATTGTAACCCTTCTTACATTAGCCATAGCCATAATCCTAGGCCTAAACCTAAGAGAAAAACTAGCCCTAACCTGAGTCCTAAACCTAGATATAACACTCACCCTAAACCTAGCCCTAGCCCTAACCCTAGCTCTAACTCTATCATTTTCCCTAAGCCAAACCCTATCCGAATGCTAACCTTAGTCCTAATCCTAAACCTTAGCCTAACCCAAACTCTAATCCTATTACTATTCCTAACTCTATCCCTCATTCTAGCTCTATCCCTAACCTAAATCCTAAGTCTAACAGAAACCCTTGGTATAAACCTGACCCTAAACCTAAACTGAATCCTAAAACTAGCCCTACCAGTAAACTTATACCTAAACCGAATCCTAAAACTAGCACTAGACTTAGACCTAATCCTAAATCTAGCCATCACTCTAGACCTAGACCTAAAAAAAAAACTTATCCCTATCCCTAACCATTACCCTTAACCTAAAGCAAACACTAATCATACCTCTAGGCCTAAACCTAGTCCTAATTCTAGTTTCACCAGAACCCTAACTCTAAACTGAAACTGCCCCTATATAAACACTAAACCTAGCTCTAAATCTGATCCTAATCTGAAAACCTAAACCTAAACCTAACACTAGACCTAGCCATAAACCTAATACTAAAAGTAGCCCTAATAAGTACGTTAGATCTTACATTACCTTTATTCCTAACTCTGGGCCTAAACCTAACATAAAACCTAGCCCTAATCCTAGGCCTAAACCTACCCTAAGCATAACCATAACCCTAAACGTATCCCTGACCCTAACCCTCGCCTTATTCGTAACTCTAGCTCAAAGCCTAACCCTTAGCCTAAACCTAATCTTATACCCATCGCTAACCATAAACCTAACTCTAGCCCCAATTCTAACCTTAACCATAGCAATAACCCTAGCTCTAACCCTAGCCATTACCTTAACCCTATCTCTAACCCTTATAATAACCCTAGCCATTACCTTAACCCTATCTCTAACCCTTATAATAACCCTAGCCCTAAACCTAACCCTATTCATAACCCTAATCATAAACACAACCCTAAACCTAACCCTAAACCTAACCCTTGTCATAGCCTTAACCCTAACTCAAACCCTAACTTTTACCTTAAACCCAACACTATATATACACCTAAACCTAAAGTTAACCCTAAACCCAACCTTAACCCTAACCCTAACCTTAAATCTAACCTACCCTAAACCTAATCCTAACCCTAAATCTAACCCTAATAAAAACCATAGCCCTAACCCTAACCCTAAGCATAACTAAAACCCTAGACCTAACATTAAACCTAACACTCACCCTAGTCCTAATCCTAGCTTAAAATCTAAACCTTACCCTAACCCTAACCCTTTCCCTAGCCCTAAACCATAACCCTAACTCTAACTCTAGTGCTAACTCTAACCCTAAAACTAAACCTAACAAAATCCTAGCCCTAATTTAGCCATATTCCTAACCCTAACCATAGAATTAAGACAAACTAGAACTCTCACACAAGATCTATACCTAGTTCCAACCCTATCCCTTACCATAACCCTAAACCTAGCCCTAATGCTAGTAACAACTCTTGCCCTATCCTTAGACCTTGTACTACCCTAGATGGAAACCTGACTCTATATCTAAACCTAACCTGATGCCTAAGCTTAACCCTGTAACAAGTCCTAACCCTAAGGCTAATCCTAAAACTAGCCCTAACCTTAGCCCTAGCCCTATAAGAAGTAAAATCCATACCCCTAACCCTTAACCTTAACCTAAACCAAACTCTAACCCTACAACTAGACCTAACCCTAGACCTAATTCGAGTCCTAACACTAACCCTAAACCTAACCATGACCCTGACTCATATCCTAACACAAACACTAGCTCTAAATATCATTCAAACCTTAAACCTGACCCTATCACTAGACTTACCCCTAAACGTAACCCTAAAACTAATCCTAATTGTAACCCTAGTTCTTACATTATCTGTAACACTAACACTAGCCATAACCCCAATACAAAACTAGCCCTAACCCGAGCTTTACCCCTAAACCTAAGCCTAACCTTAGCACTAAACCTAGTCCTAACCTTAGTTCTCACCCTATATTTTATGCTAAGCCAGACCTTCATCTTAATGCTAACCCTAGTCCTAACTCTAATCCTTAGCCTAACCCAAACCCTAACCCTATTCCTAGTCCTAACCCTAGACCTCATTCTAGGTCTAACCATAACCCAAACCCTAACCCTGACCCTGACCCTTATCCTGACCTTAACACTAATTGTAGGTCTAAACCTGACCCTAAACCTAGACCAAATCCTAACACTAGCCCTACCTGTAAACTTATTCCTAAACCTAACCCTACCAATAATCTTAGACTAAAACCTAATCCTAATTCTAGCCATAACTCTAGCCCTAGACCTACAGAAAAACCTAGACCTAGCTTTAACAATAACCCTTAATCTAATACGAACACTAACCCTACCCCTAGACCTAAACCTTGTCCTAATTCTGGCTTTAACACTATCCATTACCCTAACCCAAACACTGTTTCTGAAACTAACACTAACCCTAGCTCTAAACATCACCCTAACCCTAAACCTAAACCTAAAACTACACTTAGTCTGTCGCGACCCCTTGCCCGCAAGGAAGACGCAACTCGGGAATCTTCTCTCAGCAGTTTATTCAGGTCCTTGATACTTTTTCTTCTATCCCTGGATGCCCCTCCCAGCCTTAATAAAGCACCTCAAGCCCCAATGCGAAGCTGCCACGTGGACTTTTCTCACAGGGTGCCAAGTCACAGCGTGCCAACTCATTCTGATAAGGAGTTGTTTGTCACAGACTACAGGGGAAACCAGCGCCATCTTGTAATGGCGGCCACAGTTCACAGAAACGGCTCACCACAGTTCCCCCTTTTTTGTTTTATTACGACAATACAGGCGAGAGTAGAGGTCCTATCCCACTGTGCAGAAGTGGCTGCATAGTATGGCTCAGCCCTAAGGAGGCGCCTTCCCCAGATCCGAGGCCATATCAGCCGACGCCTTTTTTCGTGGGGCGGGGCGTGGATAAGGTGGGGTAAGAAAGGACGTCAAACCCGCATGCAATAGGACATGCTCTCCTTGAGGTCCACTCCAAGGATCACTCAAGTGCAGTGCCTTGCCTCGCATCCTGTACCGTGACGATGGTGGACGGAGGGGGATAGCTGAGGCTGAACTGTGGCTGTGTACAATGACAAACAAGTTGACAGCACCCTGAAAGAAAGGCACGGACTTTAAAGCGATAGAGAAGCACTAGTGTGGAAACCCATCTGCGTGCAATGGCAGCAAGACCGGCAGAGTGCAAGGGCTTTCCAACACTAAGAGAACAGCGAGGAAAGACATGTCGATCCCAGTGCAATGTTATAATAACTTGGGGTGCAACGACCATGTCAAAGATTTACTGTTTAAGATGCGCAAGCCAGACTTGAGGTGAATTGCCATTTTCTAAAGCTGCAAGAGCTTGTATGATCATAGCCTTATCGTGAGCATTGCGGGCCTTGAGGCGACAGAGAAACCACAAACAGAGGAACATACCGAAGCAACACATTGCACCAAAAACGCCTACCCCCACCCACTCTTTAAAAAAGGAAAAGGCAGAAGATATCCAATCGGTGAATTGTCCCAAGGTCACGGGATCGACACGGGTACTATTCAAGACAGCTATTTGGGTTAGTTGAGACTGGATCAACTTTTCTGCTTCCATGGACCAGGTTCCGGATAGATATTCTCCGATGATGCATGAGGCATTTCTGGAATCATAAAATCTGACAGAGGTTATACATAAATGTGCTCGTTGATCAATACAACCCAAATGTACTAGGTCAGACAATTCCTCAACTTGAGCTTGAAGTAACTCTATCCTTTGATTAGCAGCCAAAATCCCAGATAAAATGTGTTGATTAATTCTACTTTGAGATTTAGAAATTACTTGATTGTATTTTTACTTAAAAGCAAATTTATACTAAACACATTTATGTCAAATATCTGTAACTGAAAAAACAGAGTATCTGATAAATGTAAATATAAAACTTAAATTATAGGTTTTCTGTTGAAGAAAAACAATTAGGCAAATATATATTAACTAATCAATTAGGCATGTGCTAATTAATTTATAGATTAACAAATATAGGTTATCTAAATATCTAAAATATATATATAAAGAATAAGAACATAACTTATAATTGTATTAACTTTATGTAACCACGTGGTCTTAAAATATTTGGATCCATTTAAATTTATTTTTAGCTAGGAGTGCACTCTTCTATGTAACGTCACTTGATGTAACTGAAATAAGATCCTTGAGTATACATTTTTATTTTTATAGTTAGCAATGAAAATAAGGATTTTTTGGTCATCACAGGAACTTTGCCGGCTTGTTCTTGTGGCGAGCAAATGCATCCTCATAACCTTCAAAATTAAAAGTAAAATATAAAGAAGCATATTTGATATCTCTCATCAATAGAACATTATTTAGTAACACAACTATAGAGAAAAAGTCAGGTTATTTAACTTAGAACTAGCTTAAATTTAGGACTGTAACATAGAAACCTGTGGAATTAAATTTTGTCTGAAAAAGATATCTTTTGTTAGCATTTACAGGTAGGCATTTTTTTTTAAAAAATACAGGCTCTGAGCAGCTCCGGTAGAAATCTGAAACACAGCAGTACAGGTTAGTGGCTGGAAAGCGGGACTAGAAGTCCTGTCTGAGTGACTGTGGAAGAACCAATCAGAAGCCCGCAAAAGTGTGGGAGGTGGGACCAGGAAGCAGCTATGCCGGCCAGGCACCCCATGGTTACCATGGTGATGCAAACAACATGGAGTCTGGTGCCCATTTTCAGGGCAAAAGTTCTCCAAGTTTTCTTAGCCGATTGTATTTTGTTTGATTTTGTCTGCATTTTCCCCCGCCTGGCCAAGATCTTACTGCGGTAGCAGCTTGTTCTGTCTCTGCGACCTGCGGTTGCAGTTGTACATCCTGTACTTCCTGGCATTTCCCTAGGGAGTCTACAGATAGAAAGGGGTTGGTCCGTGGGAGGTGACGAAGTTGCCCACTCCCCGGGGTACCATTCCGTCCCTGGATTGCCCCATACACCTAGGATTCCGGGGCCTGGGTCGGGCCCCTGTTTCCGTTTTGAGGGCAGCGGCCAGAACCTGTCCTGTAATATGAGCTCCATCAATATCCTTACAAGCTCGAATCATGTCATCAACACTCTTTGCTCTGGTAGATTTAATGGCATTTTGGCAATAGGAATTTGCATATTTAAGAGCCAATTGCTTAATGACCGGCATGGCTTGTTCCAAGTTAGGGAATATTTTTTCTGCTACCTGTATCAATCAGGCAAGGAAGTCAGAATAAGGCTCAGAGGGTCCTTGAGCAATTTTTGAAATTTTTGTTTTAGCATTTGAAATAGGTAGAGCCTTCCAAGCCTGAACGGCTGCTGCAGCTATCTGAGCATAGACCCCAGGATTGTAATCAATTTGCTGACTTATGATAGCATATAGTCCCAAGCCAGTTAACATTTCAAGGTTATGCCGTGGGAAGCCGGTGTCCTGATTGACTCGGGCTAGTTCGCGACACCTCTCTTGATTTTCACTTTTCCACAACAAAAAATCCCCTCCGGACAACACAGCCATGCAAAGCTGTTGCCAGTCACTAGGTGTCAGCTGATTGGCAGAGAAAGACTCGAAGAGAGTCAATGTAAAGGGGGCATGGGATCCGTAATTAGTAACTGCCTCCTTTAGTTGTTTAATATCCTTAAAGGCTAAAGGAACATGTACTCTGGCCGGCTGTCCATCGGCATCCAAGTTTTCAATTACTGGGAAGTTTGGGCCGTCTTAGGCTGCCACTGAACACCCCCCAGCCTTCTGGGGTTGTCCTTGTCCCAATCGGGGTTATAAGGAGGGAGCGTGACAGCGATCGGGGCTGTAGGTGCTTTAAATCTTGACTTTTACAATCGACCCTCCAGTTCTTCTATCTCCCTTTCCAGTTTTTCCTCCTGCCAGCTGTTACCCTGGAGCCCAGTTAGTAACTCCCTTATCTTAGAAATGTAGTCAGCACTGTGAAGCCCAGCTGAAGGCCAGAGGCCTTGTTTACATATTTTTGTGAAAAACTAGTAAGGGAGTGTCCAGCGCCTGGAGTGCTGATTTTTTCAGACAGTGGCCAAGTAAAACAGGGTAACATGAAAATAGGAAATTTTATCTATATTGAACCTTTTTGTAGAGATTTTTTTTTGCTAAGAGTCCTAAAATCAGCCATGGTGAATATTCTGGAGAAGGTCAATTAAGACTTTTCTGTGGGCCTGATAGGGAGGGGGAAGATGAGAAGGTGGGGTTGAGAGCGGCTAGGGTGGATCTAATTCCTCAGAACTGTCCGAGCTACTTGTGTCCTTGGGAGTTTTTAACTCAGTCAAGTCCGGATAGAGCCTTCTCCTCTGTTTAACATTCCGTACATTCCCATCCTTCTGAGATATCTCACTTCTTGCCGGAGACAGCCGCCTCCTCCCCTGTTTCATGCTCCGCACACTCCCATCCTCCTGAGATACCTCACTTTCTGCTGTCTCTGACTTCTCATGTAATTGCTCTAAAACTTCCTGTCCTTTAGTAAGTGCTTCCTGACATCTGTCATCTGTGAGGCAACTATGGACCATCTTCCAAAGGGGTATCACCCCACCCTCTAATATGCCCTGCTCAGAAGCAAAGTCAAGGTCTTTGCCTAATTTATCCCAGCTAGGTATAGTAAGGCTGCCCGAGAATGCAAACCACGGTGCAGCAATATCTATCTTCTGTAAAAATCTCTCTAAAGTACTACGTTTCACTTCCAGGCCCTTGGAACGTAACAGGTCATCTAGGGCCAGGAGGAGCGGACTTGAAGACGCGGCACCCATGACACAACAACAAAAGACGCACAAAAAACAACAAGAGATACCACAAAAAACAAAAACGAGATGACACAACAAAAGAAACACAGAAAACAAAAGTGAAAGTACACAGTGCAGCTGCAATAAATATGAGGCTCTCTCTTTCTTTGTAGAGGAGCTGACCCCGCTTTGGACGCGGATCCCACTTACTGGGACTATCCCTGCTTTCATTGCAGATCCCACTTACCTGGGACTAACCGGTGCACCACCCCTGACTGACTGAAAGTTCTGGTTCCCGGGTTTCGGCACCACTTGTCGCGACCCCTTGCCCGCAAGGAAGACGCAACTCGGGAATCTTCTCTCAGCAGTTTATTCAGGTCCTTGATACTTTTTCTTCTATCCCTGGATGCCCCTCCCAGCCTTAATAAAGCACCTCAAGCCCCAATGCGAAGCTGCCACGTGGACTTTTCTCACAGGGTGCCAAGTCACAGCGTGCCAACTCATTCTGATAAGGAGTTGTTTGTCACAGACTACAGGGGAAACCAGCGCCATCTTGTAATGGCGGCCACAGTTCACAGAAACGGCTCACCACATTAGTCCTAACATTAAACTAGCCCCAATCATAACACTAGTTCTTACATTAGCCATAGCCCTAACCTATCGCAAAACCTAGCCCTACCCAAGCCCTACCTTAGCTTTAACCCTAAAGCTAAACCTAACCATAATCCTAGCCCTAACACTAACCTAAGCCTAACACTAGACCTAATTCTAACCATAACCCTAGCCCTAAGCCTAGCTCTAACCCTATCCATTATCCTAAAGATAACCCTAAATCCTATGCTCACCCTAGGCTGAACCCTAATCCAATCCCTAGCCTTAAACCTATCCAAAACTTACACCTAACCTGAAACTTAAACCTAATCATATCATTACCCTATCCCTAACCCCAATGCTAATTCAAGCCCTAAACCAAACCAAAACACTGACGCAGACTCTAATAATACCCATAGCTCTAAACCTGACCTTAACAAGAAAACTAACTCTTACAATAGACTTAGGCATAAAGCTAACCCTAAAACTATCCCTAACCATAACCTAGACCTGACATTAGCCCAAGCTTTAATCCTAGCCCTAACCCCAACATAAATCTGAGCCCATATCCTAGCCATAGAGCTCACCTTAATCATAAACCTAACCCTAACTCTAACTCTAAATTTAAACCTAATCCTCACCCTAGTCATAAAACTAGCTATAATCCCATCCCTTTCACTAAACCTTACCCTAACCCTAAACCTAACACTCAACCTAGCTCTAACCCTAGTCCTAACCCTAACACTAACCCTAGTCCAAATCCCAGCCCCAATTTAGCCCTATCCTTAACACTAAACTTAACCCTAGCCCTAAGACTAACTCTAACTCTTGCCCTAAACCTATACCTAATTCTAAACCTATCCCTTACCATCACCCTAAACCTAGACCTAAACTAAGCCCTAACCCTAGCCCTATCCTAAGCCCTAGCTCAATCCCTAGATCTGAACCTAACTCTAAATCTAACCCTAACCCTAAGATTACATCTAGCCATAAATCTAGCTCTGCCCCTAACCCTAAACCTTAACCTAACCCTAAAACTCACACTACAACAGCCCAAACCCTAATGCTAATCCTAAAACTAGCCCTAACCTTACCCCTAGCCTTAAAACAAAACCAAGTCATAGCCCTAAACCTAACCCTTAATCTAAAACAAACCTTAACCCTACACTTAGCCCTAACCCTACCATAATTCTAGTCCTTACCTTAACCCAAAAACTAACTCTGACCCTGACTCTGAGCCTAACACTAACCCCAGCTCTAACCTTAGGTCTATGTAACCGTAAACCTAACCCTAACACTAAATCTAGCCATAAACCTAACCCTATAACTATCACTAATCATGACCATACTTCATAAATTAGCTGTAGCCTTAAGCCTAGCACTAACCTAACCAAAAACCTAGCCTTAATCCGAGTGATAAAACTAGCTTTAACCATAAACTTCAATGTAACCCTAAACCAAACACTAGCCCTTATCCTATCCATAACTCTAGCCCTAACCTTAGGTATAACCCTATCCATTACCCTAACAATAACCCTAACCGTTATGCTAAACCTAGTACTAACAATAACCCTATCCATTACACTAAACCAAACCAGAACCCTAAATCTAAACCTGTCATTACCCTAAACCTAAATCTAAAACTAATTAGAGCCCTACACCTAAACCCTAACTTAATCCAAACCCTAGCCCTGACTCTGACCCCAAAATAAAAAAAAAAAAAAAAACTATATCTAAGTCTGACCCTTACCAAAAACCTAACCTTACACTGGAACAAAGGCATAAACCTAACACTAACGCTATCCCTAACTGTAACCTAGACCTGACATTAGCCCTAGGCCTAATACTATCCCTAAACCCAACACAAACCCTAGTTCTCAATCTAGTCCTAAACCTAGTCTTAATGATAATCCTAGCCCTAACTCTAATACTAAACCTTGCCCTAACCCTAAACCTAGCTATGACCACATCCCTTACTCTAAACAAAACCCTAATTCTAACCCTAACCATAATAATAAACCCTGCGTTGTCCTTAGCCCTGGCACTAACCTTAGATTGAAACCTAGCTCTAAATCTAACCCTAACTCAATGCCTAAGCCTAACCCTAAAACTAGCTCTAATCATAATGCTAATCCTAAAAGCAGCCCTAACCCTAGGCCTAACACTAACCCTAGCCATAATTTAGCCCTATTTATAACCCTAAATCTAGCCTTAAGACTTACTCTAATTCTTATACTACCCTATCACTTGTTCTAACCATATCCCTTATCGTAAGCCTAACCTTAACCCTAACCCTAGTACTAACTTTGCCCTATCCTTAGCCCTATAACTAACCTTACAAAAAACCTAACTCTAAATTTAGCCCTAACCCAAAGCCTTAGCCTACCCCTAACACTAGCCCAAATGATAACACTAATCCTAAAACTAGTCCTAACCCTAGCCCTAGACCTAAAACAAAAAAAAAAAGCCATAGCTCCAACCCTAACCCTTAACAAAAACCAAACCCTAACCCTCTACCTAGCTCTAATCCTAGCCCTAATTTGAGTTGTAAGCCAAACCCTAAAACTAAACCTAAACCTGACACTGACCCTAACACTACTAGCGCTAACCATTACCCTAAACCTAAACCTAATCCTAACACTAACCCTAGCCCCAAATCCCTAAAACTTACCCTAATCATCATCCTAGTATTTACATTAGCCATAACCATAACCCTAGCCCTAAATTAACACAAAACCCAGCCCTAATCTGAACCCTAACCCTACCTTTAACCCTCTCCCTAACCCTAACCTAGCCCTAATCATAATCATAACCCTAGCCCTAAACTGATCTCTAACTCTATCAATTACCATAACCATAACCCTAATCCTAATGCTAACCTATGCATAAACCTCACCTTATCCTTAATCCTAACTCTATCCATTGTCCTAAACTTAACCTGAACCCTCAACCTAACCCTATCATTATCCTAACCCTAACCCTAACACTAATTGGAGCCCTAACTTTAAACCTTAACCTATTCCAACCCTAAATCAGACCTTGAACCTAACAATATCCCTAGCTCTAAACTTGACTGTAACACTAAATCTAACACTTACCCTAGACGAAGCCAAAATGCTAACCCTAACACTATCTTTAACCATAATTCTGGACCTGAAATTAGCCCTAGACCTAATCCTAGCCCTAACGCTAAAACAAATGCTAGCCCTAATCTTAGCCATAAACCTAGCCTTAATCATAACCTAACCCTAACTCTAACCCAAGCCCTAACCCTAGCCCTAACCTTACCCTATTTTTAGTCCTAGCCCTAACTCTAAATCTAAACCTAACACTAAGCCTAAGCCTAACACTAACATTAACCCTAACCCTAACACTAATCTCAAAAAATAGAACTAACACAAACCCTAGAAGTAAAACAAAACCAAGAAATAGCCCTATCCTAAACCTTAACTTAAACTAAACCCTAACACTACATTTAGAAATAACCGTGAACTAAATTTGAGTCCTATCATTAACCTTAAAACTAACCATAATCCTGACTCATATCCTAAACTCACCCCAACTCTAAAAACCATCCTAACCTTAAACCAAAACCTAACAGTAACCCTAATCCTTAGTTGAGTCCTAACCCTAACCCTGACCATCACTCATATTGTAACACTAACCCTAGTTCTTAATATCACCCTAACCTTAAACCTAACCTTAACACTATACCTAATTCTAAACTTAACCATAAACTTACCCTAATTGTAACCCTGGTTCTTAAATTAACGATTTCCCTAACCCTATCCCCCACCCAAACACAAAAACTAGCCCTAATCTGAGCCCTAAACCTAGCTTTAACCTAACCCTAATCCTAACTCTAGCCCTAACCCTAACTCTAAACCTATCCTTTACCCTAAGAAAAACCATAACCCTAATGGTAAACCTAGACCTATTCCTAACACCCTAGCCCTCATTCTAGCCCTCAACCTACCCTTAATCATAATTCTAACGAAACCCTAGCTCCAACGCTAATTCCAACCTTCGACCTAGCCCTACTCCTAGCTCTAACCCCATCACTTACATTAAACCTAGTCCTTATATACCCATAGCACTAACCCAAGCTCTAAACCTAACACAAAATCTAGTCCTAATCCTAGGCCTAAATCTAGCCCTAAGCATAACCCTTAGACTTACC